>NC_142345.1:7441250-7752500 GCF_054954075.1 Amborella trichopoda
GTGATCCAGTTTTGGAGAGAAGAAGGAGGGGTACTCGGAGGTGTTTACGAAGGACTCGTGCGCTCAGGGTACTTTCTCTCCCTCAAAGTTTTCTCTCTCCTCTCGGTGCAATTAAGGACTCAGAAGCAAATGAATGGAGGAACAAATGTAATGCCTTTGTTTTATAATGGGTAAATACTCCGCCCAAAGGGTGTCAAAATAAGGTCCTTTTACAAGTGAGCTAAGCTTGCTTATATAGAGGATTCACCAAACAGAGGTGAACGTTAAAAAACAAAACTTAATTACAATTTAAGAAATTAAGAATAAATCCCAAAATTAAGTGCAATGACAAAAATATCTCTGAGATCTTTTTTGCTAATGGTGAAACCATCCCTGCATGAAAGTCGTTCTGCAATGGCCAGATCTTCAAAGTTTTTTCTGCAACTTGTGGCAATGGTTCAGATGATTTTTCAACATATCTTAAATTTCCTTGCGATTCTGAGCATTTTGATGCCTTTTAATCGTGCTGGGGTGCCCTTTTTCTCATGAGGTGGAAGTTCGGCCAGATTTGTGAACTTTGTTAGCCAATGCAGTTTGACTTGCGATGTTCTGGCTCTTGGCCTACTTGCAAATGAGAGAGGTGACAATCGCAGTCATTTTGCACCAAGTTTGGGCTGACTTGGTCCTAGTTTGCATGTTTGCCTAATTTGGGAGGTCACCGGAAAGATGGATTCCAATAATCGAGCGGATTTACTTCTTCTGTGACTTGGGGACTTTCATCCGTTATACCAGTTTACAGCTCTTTGCGAGGTGGTTGCATTGAACTAGTCCTTATGGTGATCCGATGCTTGGATGTCGAGTTGTGCTTCACGGGATTCGAGGCTTCTTTTTATTAAACCCTAGATTTTCTGGTTTTGTGGGCATCTTCTTTCCAGAAGAAAATTGACTCTAGGTCATGCCATAGTGCATTCCTTAGGTCAAAATGACGAGGTTGACGTGATCTAGAACATATCTGGGTATGGGCTTTTCCTAGTTTCAACAGAAGGCCCCATGGGTCCTCGAAGCTGCTCATGAAACATGATGTCGCAGTCTCCATGTTTGGGGATTGGTTTGGTGAAGCCGCACCGCGCTAGTGTGAAACCCGCCTATTGCGAGGCCGCATGGGCGTAGACCCCTTTCGGGTGGTTCGATTGAGACCAAATTTGGTCCCCGGGGGTTTTTCAACATTTTGAATGCGATGGAGGTGGTATGGTATAGTTTTAAAGCTGCTAGCATAGGGCTACAGTTGTAAGGTCCTTCCTTGGTGCGATAGCACGATTCCCAGGTCGTATGGTTTGAGGCTTTATATTACGACGCATCTTTGGTCTGGTGGTGTCTTGTGTAACCACATGACCAAGCTGCTGTCAACTCTCTACTTGTTCGCATGGGTAGTACAAGTCCGTCAAAATTAACATACAACAGGGCTGCCTTTGCCCTTTTAGAGAAGTAATATGTGGAAACAAGTATGAATACGTGCCCTGAGGAAGAAGGCGAATCGATAGGACCTACGATGTCCAAGCCCCATTGAGCAAAATGCTGTGATGCCACCATTGGGTGAAGAGGTTCAAGAGGTTTGGGAATGAAACTTGAATAAATTTGGCATACTGGACAATTTTTTGCGAACATGAGGGAGTTAGTATTCATCGTAGGCCAATAGTAGCCTATCCTAATGATCCTATTGTACAGCTTAGTACCAGACTGGTGCATCCCCCAAACTCCAGAATGAACCTCTTTGAGCACTCGATTGGCTTCTTCTTGATCAATGCATCTGAGCAGCATGTCATTATAGGAAGTTTGGAATAGGGTATCATCACAACACACATAGCGTGTGGCTGACCTTCGGATCCTGTTTCTCTCAATGGGATCTTCGGGGAGTCAATTATGCTAGAGGTAATCTTTGATAGGGGCATGCCAATCGATCGTCGACTCTATTTCCTTGCGTGAATAGTCTGGTGGTGCTGATTCTTTTTCATCTTTTTTTTCCTCTCTAATCAAGGGGGATTTTGGTGTATGGCATGGAGGTTGCGCTTCTCCCTCATCAGTGTTGTTTGTTTTGAATGGGCATCTTTCGGATGGTTGTTCCTCGCCTTTATTGTCGAGGTTTTTAATGATCTCAGTGCATATCCATTCTGCTACCCATACCGGTGTGGCCCACTTTAGCGACATTTGAATACCTGCTGCTAATTTGGCGAGTGCATCAGCTTGTCCATTAAGCCTTCGTGGTATGTGCTTAAGAGTAACCTCTTCGAATTCGGCCATCAATGACTTGTCAGTATTGAAGTAAGGTTTGAGATTTTCTTTCCTTACGTCGTATACCTCTTTGAGCTATCTAATTACCAATTATGAGTCCCCATAAACATCCAAACACTTCAGATCCATCTGAGTGGCAATTTCCAACCTTATGATGAGTACTTGATATTGGCTTCATTATGCGACTCTACCCCGGCAGGGAGAAGGACAAAGGAAGATGGCCATCGCGAGGGGTAGAGAACACTACATCTGCACCTCCTTTCTCGGACTGGAATGCCTCGTCAAAATGCATCTTCCATCTGCCTGGGACTTTGACTTGGAAGATCTCTTTGTCTGGTAGATCATCGATCAAGGGGGTATCGGCTGATAGAGAATGGGCAGCCAAAAAGTTTGTGAGGGCTTGACTCTTGACAGCTTTTTGTGGCACATACATGATGTCAAACTCCATGAGAATGTGAGTCGGCCCGACAGGCAGAGGAGCGATAAGAGTTATTTTTTGGGGTCTGCTCGAGAAAGGAGCGAAACTGGGTAAGCGAGCAGATAATGTTGGAGCTTCTGTACTGCAAAGATGAGGGCTAGGCATATCTTTTCTATCGACGAGTAATTTCCCTTAGCCCCTTGCATCCTTCGACTCAGATAATACTGAGTTGTTTCTTTTCCCTCATCATTGTTTTGGGCTAGCAGCACTCCTAGTGACTCATCCAACACCGTCACATATAGAATGAGGGGTCTCGCTGCAATTGGAGCAGAAAGAACCGGGGGCTTCAGTAGATAACCTTTGATATTGTGAAAGGCCTTTCGAAATGCCCCATCCCATTTGAAGGGTGCATCTTTCTTCAAGAGATGGGAGAAGGGCTGGCATCGCCCTGATAGGTTAGAGATGAACCTTCGTATATAGGCTAGCTGGACTTGAAACGATCTGCACTCTTGCAAATTTCTCGATGGTGGAATTTCTTGAATGACTTTAATCTTAATAAGATCTATTTCCAGGCCGTGATACCTGACAATGAACCCCAAGAATTTTCCAGATCGTATACCAAAGGCGCACTTCAAAGGCTTCATCTTCAGCTGATAGAGGCGAAGTCTCTCAAAGACTTTTGTTAAATTTTTTATGTGATTGCTTCTTCTGTCGGATTTGACCACGAGGTCTTCCACATAGCATTCCATCTCCTCATGAAGCATGTCTTCGAAGACTGTGGTCATGGCCCTTTGATATGTGGCTCCAGCATTTTTTAGGCCAAAGGGCATCATTGTGTAACAAAAGAATCCCTTCAGAGTTTGGAAACCAGTGGACTCTTTGTCCTCTGGGGCGATTCTTATTTGGTTGTAGCCATAATAGTCATCCATGAATGTGAATGCTTGGCAGTTGGCGGTCAAGTCAATAAGTAACTCTGTGAAGGGGAGTAGGAAATCATCTTTGGGACACGTTGAATTCAAATCATGGAAGTCGATACGGATACTGATTTCTTCTTGATTGACATGATATTAGCCAACCATTTTCGGTATTTGACTTCTCAGATGAAACATGCCACCTTAAGCTTGCTGACTTCTGTTTCTATCTAGATTTCTAAATCTGCTCTGAACCTCCGCGATTTGTGCTTGACGGGTTTGGAGGACGGATCAATCCCTAACTTGTGGACTACTACCTGGGGATCAAGACCCGACATTTCTTTACAATGCCAGGCAAATACGTCTCGATTGGACCTAAGGAATTCTGTGTACTCATTCTTTTCTTCAAGAGGCATGGTAGTTGAGATAAACGTAGGCTTTGGGTCAGTTTCATCCAGTGTTCGCAAAATCAAACCAGAACTGTTAACCGGACATGGGCATGGAGGCGGTTTAACCGACCTAATCGGTAAACCGAGTGATTCAACCGCTCTAACCGGGTGAGTCCCAAGCGATCAAACTAGTGTTGAAAAAATAAAAAAAAATACAAAAAAGACCTACTAAAATATGAAAAGCATGTAAAGAAATATTAAAACAAAACACATTCAAATGAAGTTGAAAATTAATGAAAAAATGGATTTTAACCCATTTTATATTTTCCAAGGGCTATTTTAATTTTTTTTTAAAATGGGAAAATATAAAAGTGAGTATTAATGACCAAAATAATTTTTAATCTTTACCATAATCTAATGAATATTTAAAAATACATTACAAATCAAATTCCTTATTTTTGAGATTTTATATACATTTTTTTGAAATTTCTTTTTTAAAATACTGATTGATCACCCTAACCACTTAAAACTGGAACCAGCAACTAGCCGGTTTTGATCTAACTAGGCAGTTAGCGGTTAGATCGGGAGATTTTGTGAACAATGGTTTCATCACCCAAACTTACTTCTTTTAAGTCATCAGCCATGGCTTGGCCACCGTCTTCTAAAACCTCTTGGGCTTCATCTTTCTCCTCTTCGAGGGGAGGCGGGTTGACGGTCCGCTCTTGAGTTTCGAGTACTTCGACCGTCTGCCTGTTGAGTGATGTTTCTTTCTCTATTTCTTTGGTTTCCATGGCAGCAGACTCTTGATCAATCTGGTTAACCCCTGTTATCACTTGAGGTTCTCGAGGAGAAACTTCCTCAGTGGTAAGTTCCTAAGGGGACGGTGGCAGCTCTTGTGAGACCGTCACATGGGAAATTTGGTCGGTGAAGAAGAGGCACGGGGGTAGGCTTGGTTGCCCCGAGTAACCAAGGCCTTCTTTTTTATTATGCTGAGACACCGTAGTTTCGATGACAGTGATGGGTGCTAACATCCCCTTTCCATCATTCAACCCTTGGTTGTTAGCTAGCTCGTAATCCATCTTCCTCATGATTTGATGGGCTTCAGGGCTGTATAGATCCCATCGGGGTATGACTTCAACGTCTAGAAGAGGATTACTTTGTGAGTTTATCTAGCTAGCTATTTCATGAGTTTTTAAGATAAAGCCCAATAAAGGAGCGGGAATAGATTTCAGGGGGGTAACTTCCTCCATCTTAGCTTTTCCTTTTCTTCTAGCTTTCATTTGGTCAGACAAATCTGGTGTCCGTTCCATTAGTGCTATAATCGAGACCTGTCCTTGAAACTCATATTACTGATCAATGGTGCTAGTGAAATCGTGAATGGGAGAGGATGGTCCACTTCTTGCTTCCTGGCACACAATTCGAGCTTCCAACCTGGAGGTTGAAAAATGCAGGGTCTTTTGAGAATCTTGCGTGTGGTAAGCTTCACTTGTGAGTCTGGTGTCATCTCCTTCCTTTTCATGGGCTGGGGTAGGCAAAACTTCAGGGATTTGTAGGACCTAGAGGTAGTCTTACTGGCACGAGGGAAAGAGCGAAACCATCTTACACCCTCCTGTCCCTGTGCAGGGCCTTAGGCATCTGTAATACCTTGAGCTGCCTTACAAGACAATCTTCTCGAGGAGTGGAGGAGGCGTCATCCTTTCCCCTCAAGGGGACAGGAATGTGCAAGGCTTTCTAGTCGGCTTTTTGCTTTTCTTCAATCATGCGAATCGTTCCAGCTTCAAGAAAGGGGATGGGGATATGCAACACCTTCAAGCCATCTAGAATATGAGTAACCGTTGGTTTCAGCAGGCTCGAATCTGCAGCTTTCTTTCCGCCATGCTCACTATGAGTTTCCACTGGCCGAAAATCTTGTGCAAAGGGGATAGAGGGTGAGGCTTCCCCTTCGTTTTTTTGGCACGGTATGTCTTTTGGGGTTATGGGGAAATTCCCATCAACAGGTTTCAACATGAATATTTTTCCATATCCCTTCTCCTCTTGAAAGAGATAATTGAGCAATCGTGTAATGTCTTCCGCATCCTCATGAGCGGTTGGTGCAATCTCTCTCAGTTTTGAGTTTGTACTGATTCTCACAGATAATGTCAGCTCTTGGGGATATATTGGGTTTGCAAAATAATATTTTGAATCAGTGTGGTGTGACTCAGTGACAGGGAATTGTCTTTTATCAGCATAGATAGTATGTGGCCTTCCGTCCAGGCTATATTTAAAACATTAGTGAAGCATGGATGGGACCACACCATGATCATGTAGCTAATGACGACCTAGCAGGATGTTGTAAGAGGTGTCTGTATGAATGACATGGAACAACGTGGAAGGATTCAAATCCCCGATTTTGAGCTTGAGGTTGATGGTACCAACCGGCTTTTCTCCGGATTGATTGAATCCTTGAACCGTCTGGCTTGTGGGCTCAAGCTTCTCCAGACTTAACCCGATCCAGGTAAGAATCCTCCGAGGCATAAGGTTTACTACTAATCCCCCATCTAGCATGATTCGGTTGATTTGATGGGTATACAGCTCGCCAGTTACAAAGAGAGGTCAGTTGTGGATTTTCTCTCCTAGTTGTAAGTCATCGTCTGAGAACGTGGTAGCCATGCAAGGGTTGAGTATTGTGGGTCTACCTCGACTCATTCGACTTCTATTTCATATACTTTAAGACTAGAGAGAGCTTGTACCAGGGCCATTCGAAAGTCTTTGGACAACATGAGGGCATCATAGATACTTAGGAGAGCTGATAGTTTTCTTAGGTGCACAATCACATTGTATCTGACTTTGTCGGTCTTAAGAAGAATGATCCCTTGGTTTTCCACTGATTTTAAAGGCACTAATGGCGATGGGGAGTTTTCCGGAATGAAGGATTTGCTACCGTTGTCAGAAAAGAGTCGGTTGTAGCCTTGGATTCAGGCAATGAAGGCTTGCCGGACTACGCAACTGAGACAGGTGTAGGTGAGGCCGGAAGGGGTGAGAGTTGTTGTGGTGTAGAAGTTTTGGTGAGGGGAGGCAAGGTGTAGGAATTTTAAGAGAACGGGTGGTTTATGGATGGGCGTGGTTAGGTGCCTCGATCTCGCCCTCCGGGTTAGGTTGACCTGGTGGTGTGGTTTCGAGTTAGAGATGGACCCGGGACCTGAGATCGCTCTCTCAAAAACCGTGCAAAGAACGCACGGGCTGGAATACCAACCGATGAGAGAGGAATTAGGGTTGTAAGGCAGGACTCACCTCACATGGGTCCGTGACGCACTAGGGCAAACTCGCGTGGGCACCCTCTTAGATCATGAAAAATGCGCCCCTGGTCTGTGACCAGTTTGGAATTGCATCCCTTGACCTATTTTCTTCTTACCTACAAAACACACACACACAGTGGAGTACAGACAAGTGGATCTGAGGATCCCACCTTGTCATAGGGTGAACACACACGTGCTTGTGTACTCGAGGAGAAGTGAAAGAAATAACATAAGAGGGTCTATGTCAATTATAGAGCCTTACAACGTCTTCTTGACAAAGGACTTTAGTGAGATCCTACAGTAAGGAAAGAAAGAAAGAAAGGGGTGAAATAGAAGAAATGACAGAGAAAAGGAAGAAGGGTTTGAAGGCTAGTATGTCTTCCAACTAGTCTTTCAGAGAAAAGTGGGACGAAGGTTGGTTTGGATTTCACCCAACTCTTCAGAGGCAAGGAACAAATATTTTTGTGGAAAGAAGAAGGAGAAGAAGAATGAGAGAAATGATGAAGGTCAGCTTGGCTCTCGCTGAACCTTCAAAGGATGGAGCCATTTGACCGGATGGCTAGCAGACATAGTGATAAGACTAGCACAATGACTGGTCTGACACGGCAGCTAGACAGGTACGGTTACTGGACCGCACAATGACTAAACTACTCGACGACCAAACATATGCAGTGACTAATCTAGCATGGTGATTGGTCTTACGCAGCAGTTAGATAAGCATGGTAGCTAGTTCGGCACAACGGCTAAACTACTCGATGATAAGACTGGCATGACGATGGTCCAGACAAGGTGACTAGTCTGGCACGGTAGCTAGACGAGCATAGTAACTAGTCCGACACAACAGCTAAACTGTTCGATGTCAGGATTGGCACGAAGATGGTCCTAGCACGGTGACTAGTCTGACGCGGCAGCTAGACGAACACGATAACTAGTCTAGCACAACGGCTAAACTGCTCGACGTCAGGATTGCCACGACAGTTCAAGGCCCAACCAGCCCTCTGATCAAACAAGCAAAAGGAGAAGAGAGAGAGAGGAAATCATACCCAGCAGTGTGTGTTGCCGTGCACGGCAGAAAGAGGGAAGGGAGAAAAATCATGTTCGGCAGTGTTTGCTGCAGTGCACAATAGTCAGAGAGAAAGAAGGAAAAATCACGCTCGGTAGTGTTCACTGCCATGTGCAACAGTCAGAGAGAAAGAAGGAAAAATCATGCTCGAGAGTATTCACTGCTGTGCACATTAGTCAGAGAGAAAGAAGGGAAAATCACGCTAGGCAGTATTCACTGCCGTGCACAACAAACTGACAGATTGAGAGAAAAGAGAACGTCACACTCGGCAGTATGCACTGCTACACGCAACAGACAAGAGAAAGAGATGAAAGTCACCCGCGACATTTGCATTGCCGTGCGCTACGGGCTGAGAGAGAAGAAAACCGTGTCCGACATTTGCACTGCCGTGTGTAACGAACAGGGAAAGAAGGGAACGTCACACTTGACAGTATGCACTGCCGCGCACAACAGATTGAAAAGAGAAGAGAACCACGCTCGGCATTGCACTGCCGTGCGCAACGAATAAGGAAAGAAGAGAACGTCATGCTCGGTAGTATGCACTGCTGTGTGTAATAGATTGGGAAAGAGAAGAACATGGGACGAGAAAGAAATAGAGAGAAAAAGAAAGAGAAAAGAAAGGAAAGGAAAGAAGATAGAGAGAAAAAGAAAAGAGAGAAGAAAGAAAAGGAAAGAAGAAAGAGAGAAAAGGAAAGAAAGAAGAAAGAAAATGAAAGAAGAAAGAGATGCAACGGAAAGAAGAAAGAGAGAGAAGGAAGAGAGAGAAAGATGAGAGAGAGAAGAGGGAGAAAGAAGAGAGAGAAAGAAGAGAGAGTATTACCTTATGCTAGGGGTACCATCAAAAGTCTTCTCTCTCCTCTCTCTTTCTAAGACGTGACCAAAACCTCAAGCAAAAAGTAGAATTTTTATTGATGAAACTTGGGTCCTTTTACATGAGGTGCATGCTTGTTTATATAGAAGTGGGGCCCAAAGGTGGGTGTACACTCAAAACTTGACCTAATTGCTAAAAAATAACAATTAAGTGAATTAAAGAAATTGTAAGAAAATTGGACAAAATGATGATTTTGCAATTGCACCAACAATCCATAAAATTCCAATTGAGTCCCTACAGTGCCCAAGAATTCTTGCAATCTTCCCGGGTTGGTTCGGGGTTTTTCCGGTCTCCATTCAGGCAAAAGATGATTCTTTTCTTAATCAGCTCAAGAAGACGGTTGTTTCGATACCACTTTCGAGCCACGGATCGAGTCTTTGGGCCATGATCATGAAGTGAGAATCATGCGAAACGTGCTATCTTTGTTTAAAGACTGCGCCCATTTTTTCGATGATTTCTTTGCTGAATATCGATGAGCAAGTCATTTGAGCGTTTGGCTACGAACGTGGCTTGATTTGATGCTCGAACGACCATTTTCTGTTTCTTATTTTTTGGCCGAAATTTTGTTTCCGATGGCCAAAAATTGCAGCAGCTTCATACTCGTTGCACGTAAAATCTGACCGTCCATCATGTGCAAGGTTGGGCTTTGATGAAGCCTCCAATCTTGTTCTCGTAATGGGTCTGATTTCGAGTCGATTCGACATGTGAGCGTCATGATTTGGCCGCTCGATCGAAGTGTGCTCCTGCTGGAAAACTTGTAAGCTTACCTTGAATCGTGATCTCCTTTCATCTTTTTCTCTCAGCTCTGGCCACGACATGGGTCGTGCCACATCCCAAAATGCTCGGGTCGACGAGACGAACACGCTTGTGAAATTTGAGCTTGATCTGGCTTGGGATGAGAGAGTTACGGTCTTTCAAAGTTGAGCCCAAAACCCTTGAACACAGTTTCCATTAATGGAAACTGGTTCGCTGAGGGTGTACGGTAATATAGTGTAACCTATGCATTTTGGGTAATTTGGCCATAACTTGGTCCATGAATGCTTGATCAAGCAGGAACTTGGTCCTTTTTGGACGTTCTAGATCCAATGGTGGTGGTCCCATGGTCATTTGGTACTCTGGTGATAGGTTTATAGTTATAAGGTCCATTTTAGGGCAAAAGAGACAAATTTTCCCAAAATTGTTTCTCCATCTGCACTGCCTTAAACTTGTCATATTGCGATGATATTTCGCAGGTGTTCTTAAGAGACCTTTATCAAAATTCTTGAACTTTCTTGGGCCGTTCTGAGACTGTTGAAAATTTCAGTTCTGGATCAGGGTTTATTATCTTACGACTTTCATAGTCACTAGGCACTTTGGTACCTGCAGACCTAGGTCGCAATTTCTTTTCTCTTTATTTGCATTGGGGATACAAGTGTTAAATAATACCCTTAAACAACTTACCCCACTGAATGTTATCCTTTGAGAGAAGCGAGAAGAGTAACATTCAGAATCAAAACTGGTCCTTCAGCCTTAAAAAAGAAACTTCTTGGTCACTGGATCAACACGTCTACCGAAGGAGTAGTTGTGCGAAGCTTCTTCCCGGAGGGGTAACCAAGGTGCTCAGACATGGAGGCTTTTTTAGGGGGAGAAGAGATTTTGAATAGATTTTAAAGTCTGCACCCTGTTGGACGTTTTGGCGGCATTGTTAGCAGCCACACTAGGTTTTGCAGGACGCCTGGTATGACAGTTTCTTGCTTGTTATGAATGATTTTAAAGTCTACACCTTGTTAGACATTTTGGCGACGTTGTTGGCAGCCACACCAGGTTTTGCAAGACGATTGGTATGAGAGTTTCTTCCCTGTGGGGGATGATTTTAAAGTCTACACCCTGTTGGATGTTTTGGCGGCGTTGTTTGCTGCTATGCGAGGTTTGCTGTGACAAATAGGGTACCTCTGAGGTCCCGTCCTGTCAGGTCTAGTTGGGGGCTTTTTGTTGGCTTGCCCAAACGTTTGGTCCAGTCAGGAAGGGGTTTTGTCGAGGCGGCCTTGAAAGGGCTCTACCCTGGTTGCTGTGGGCAGGTATTGACCTGGTTGACAGTTTCTTGCCTGTTGTGAATGTTGAGGGATGATTTTAACATCTACACCCTGTTGGACTTATGAGTAAGTTGTTTGCAGCCTCACCAGGTTTGCTTGGCCTGGATTGACAGTTTCTTACATGTTGTGGATGTTTTGTTTGGGAGGGTTTTTCTTCTTTTTTTTTTAAACGCTGGATGAAGCTGTCTGTGAAGACGAATGCTACATCAACTTGCTTTTATTGGTCCGAGCGCTCTTTACGGGTTTTCACTTGGACTGGGGGAGCGGTGCCGTAAAGACAGTTTTCACCAACTTCATTTTTATTAAACTTTTTTGCCCATGGTTTGGTGGCCATGTCTGCCACTTTTTTTTTTCCCATTTTTTCTCATGGTGCCCATTTCGGGTTCCACCGTGCCTGGTTTTTATTTACGAAATGCTTTTACTCATGGCTTCATGGCCATGCCCGTCTATCATTTTTACTCATGGCGTTCCCCTTTTCAGATTTACACCATGCCCATTTTTTTGTGGGGGCGTGTTTAAGGTCATTCCTCCGGGACCTGGGCAAAGCAGTTTAACGTCATGCGGTCAAGACGTGTGCTACAGTTTAAGTTAGTGCAACTGGACCATGATAGTGGTGGATGATGGTCTGTGGTGGCCATGGAATGAGTATGGTGGTGGATTGACTCATTTGGTGGAGATGGTACGAGACTATCTATGAATGATGGATGATGTTTAAATGGTAGGTGGATAATGGGTGACCCACTAACTGATGGCGAGTATGGATGATGGAATGGCTTGTCGTTTCGTGAGCATGGGTAAGACTCACCGAGGATGAGTGTGTGGACAGGTCGGCATGTGTGCAATGGAGGGGGCACACGTGTGTGGAGGCGTGTTTAAGGTCACGCCACCGGGACCTGGGCAAAGCAGTTTAGCGTCATGTGGCCAGGACGTGTGCTACAGTTTAAGGTCATGTAATTGGACCATTGTGTAAAGCAATTTACCGTCATGTGGCTAGGACGTTCGCTACAGTTTTTATGGTCATACAACTAGACCGTTGTGCGAAGCAGTTTATCGTCATGTGACTAGGACATGCACTATAGTTTAGGGTCATTCAAGTGAACCGTTGCACAAAGCAATTTAGCGTCATGCGGCTAGGACGTGCACTATAGTTTAGGGTCATACAGCTGGACCATTGCGCAAAGCAGTTTAACTTCATGCGGCCACGATGTGCACTATAGTTTAAGGTCATATAGCTGAACCATTGTGCAAAGCAGTTTAGCATCATGCGGTAAGGATATGCACTATAGTTTAAGGTCATACAGTTGGACTGTGTATGAGTCACCATGTATGTGGGTTGTCAATGAGGGATGGACTCACTGGGAGATGTGAAGTGGATGAGGCTCCATGGGAAATGGGTCTGTGGATGGTGGTTTGACTCACTAGGGATGAAATGACCAAGACCATTTATGGACAGTGGGTTCAGGTGGTGATAGTGGCCCAGTGAGGGATGGTACCTGAAAATGGACTCCCTGGGGAATTAGGAACCAAGGGTGGTTCCTTGTTTGTGATGGAAAGGTAATGAGGGCCGAACCTGCTGGTGTGCATATGGACGGGCCGGTTAAGAAAGGCGTGCGAAAGGCGTGGATGCAGCGGTAGAAGGTTGCGCATGACAGGATAGAGATGGTCTGCTTGGCTGCGGCATCAGCAGAGATTGTCGAGGCGCATACTGCAGCAGAGTACGCATAGCAACGAACATGCTCGGTAGCAAGGGGTGCACTCAATAGTAAGAGGCACGTGGCAGTGAAAAGTGCATGGTATCAAAATGCGCATGGTAGCAAAAGGCACGCAGCAGTGGAGAGTGCACGGCATGAAAATGCACACGGCCGTGAGAAGTGCACGAGGGTGAAAAGTACATGGCATCAAAATGCACACGACAGTGAGAAGTGTGCGGCATCAAGAAACACGCACGGCAGTGAGAAGTGCGCGACATCAAAATGCACACGATAGTGAGAAGAATGCAGCATCAAGAAACGTGCACGACTGTGAGAGGTGCTTGGCAATACGTCTTAGTTTGGGTTCGGGCTCGGATCAAGCTCGACCCGATCTGGCCGATCACCGTTTGGACTTCAGGACTTGAGTGCCATTTTTTCTTTGAGAGGGGCATTTTTGAGAACCCCTGGGTATAAAAGGGGTTTAAACCCCCTTTTTTCTTTTACCATTTTACCTTAGTGAAAAATGACTGAGGGTTTTAGCAGGGAGAGAGTGAACTCCGGTGAGCAGAGAGAAAGGGCTTGGCAGTGAGTGTTTTCTAGTGAGAGGAACACACTGGAAAGGGGAAGAAAAAGGCTTGGCTGTGAGCAAGGGTGTTGGCCGAGAAGAGGTAAAAGGTGGGGCATGGCCCTTTTTTGTGCGAGGGCCTGTCGGCAATAGTTGCTGGGAGAGAACCAGAGGAACCCTGGTGTTTTCTAAGGAAGTAGCAGTTTTTTGGTGGCCACTGGTGTTGAGCACAGTGAAGGCAGGGAATTTGTAGAAGCCTTTCAGTGGCTTTGGCGATTTTTACGGGAATCGCAGGGAGTTTTCGGCAACAATGAAGGTTTCACGAGAAGCCTAAGGGGGTACCTAGTGAGTTGTAGAGGTCCTTTCGGTGACTGTCAGTGGTTTTCTGGTTGGCGGTTTTCCAGCCGGGTGGCTCACAAGGGAGCCAAAGGGTCATCGGGCAGCCAAGGAGTCAAGGGGTGATTGCAGGGCCACGCATGCCCATGTACGGAAAGCAAAGGGTTACCCATCAAGGACGCATCATGCACAAAATTCAAGGCGTCATACATGCATGCTTGGCAGTGTATACATGGCAGGAAGCACCCGCACGATAGTGAGCATGAACAACGATGAACATGCACGCGCGTGCGGCGGTGAGCACGCATGGTGGTGAACACGCGGTGGGAAGCATGCGCATGGCAGTGAACACGTACAGTGGTGAGAATGTACACGACAGTGCCCGCACACGGCGATGGGTGCTCACGGTGGGTTGCATGCACAACGGTGTGTGTTTTAAGAGGCATGAGGGTCTCGTAGAACGTCAAGGTCTCAGGAAGAAACTACTGAAGGCTGACATTCGCATAGGCTCTTGGTCGGTCAGTGGAATCCTTATCTGGCTTGCAAGGTCTGTTGGATGCCATGTCCTCAAGCACAATTGTGAGCTCCAGGTTGCTTTATGGAAGAGCACCTACCATGATCAAGGCATGCTCTCCATCATAGGCCAGTTCCTTGTCAGAGGGGTCTGCTATGGTCATTTGCTATACTCGATCTAAAGCCCTTCTCTTTTTCCTCTGTGAGAGTGACACTGGTGATCAACTGCTCTCTTTTCCTCAGATGCATGAGCAATGTTGACGATTAGCTGTTCTCTTTTCCTCAGATGTAAGAGCAATGCTGACGCCCTTTTCACATTTTAAGCTCTTTGAGATTACACACTTGTAACTTGTAACTTCTATTAATTGAATGGAAACTTAGCTTGTTTACGTTGATTGTCTCCCCCCTTTTTTTTATTCTCGCTTCTACTGACTCTTTTGCACATGATACCCTTTTGGGTTTTCACCATGTCCGTCTTTTGACATTCTTACTCGTGATAGCGAATGATGCTACCATGCCACGTCGTTTCCTTTTGGACATTTTTTACTGTGGTGCCCTTTTAGGTTTTTTCCACGCCCATCTTCTTTTCTCTTTTTGTTTTTTTTCTAGGGAGGCATTTTAAGGTCACACCTTCCGGACTGGAGAGATGGTGTGTTTTATGGTCACATGCCAAGACTTGAGGGCATGTTTTAGGGTCTTGCCTCCGAGACCATCAGTCAAAGGTAGTACTTCTTTAGATAACGTCGGTTGATAGGAGGCATTGCTTCCTTCCCGTTAGGATTAACGAGTATATAAGCTCCATTTGAAGAGGATTTCTTGATCACGAAAGGGCCCTCCACTTTGGCTCAAACTTCGCCTTACGTCGCCCATGCATAACGATCGGTCGTTTTACTGCTAGGACTAAATAACCACAAGTGAATGAACAAACTTTGATTGATTCGTCAAAATCCCTCTTCATCCTCCCTCGATGGAGTTCAAGGTTCTGCTTGGCTTCGAATCTATTCTCATCAAGCGCATCTAACTCTTGGTAGCAAAGCTTAACCTGTTCATCTTCAATCATAGTCTGATATATGGCAATGCACAATGAAGGGAGTTGAATCTCGAGGGGTATTACCGCTTCACTTCCATAGACCAATGAATAGGGAGTAGAGTCAGAAGCACTTCGGGTGAGGGTGCGATAAGCCCACAGGGCCTCGGGAAGCTTCTCGTGCCAATTTTTCTTTGTGCTGGACACTGACTTCCTCAAAACACTGCAAAGAGTCTTGTTGAAAGCTTCAGCCAAACCATTTGCCCGAGGGTGGTACATAGTGGAGTACTTCCACTCGAAACAAAACTGGTTAACCAAGCGATAGATGTGCTGGCTTCTGAACTGAGGACCATTATTTGACGTGATACGGTCGGGCACACTGAATCGGTAAATGATGTGATGATGTACAAAGTTGGCCACTGCTGTCCCGGGGACACTCCTGAGGGGAACTGCTTAGGCCCATTTGGAGAAGTAATCTGTGGTGGCTAAGATGAAGGTGTGGCTCGATGATGATGGAGGGTTGATGGGTCCTACAATGTCCGTGCCTTAATGTGAGAAGGGCCATGACATCACCGTAGGATGCAGAGGCCCTAGTGGTTGGTGAATGAGATTCGAGTGCATTTGACACACTTCCATCTCTTGGTGTATGCGATCGAGTTTGTGATCAATGATGGCCAGTAGTACCCCAGCCTATGTATCCGCTCGTAGAGTTTGGGTCCTGACTGGTGAAGTCCGCAGATTCTAGAATGCACTTATTCTAGTATGCATTCTGCTCCTTTTGAGCTGATACATCTGCGAAGGATTCCATCGAAGGAACATCAGAAGAGGGTGTTGTTTTCAAGAAGAGTGTATTCAGTAGACATCCTTCGTACGTTGTTGCGCTCAATACGATCGTTTGGTAGCCGATCATGTTTAAATGAAGTTGATTATGGGTTCCCTCCAGTCCTCAACCTGCTCAATCTTTGTGCATATCGGATCAAAGTCGTCCCATTTCTCAGCCCGATTCGTCGCTTTTTTGGCTTCGAGAGCATCCTTAGCAGCAAGGAGTGCCCCAAACGAATAAGGAGGACATTCTAGGAAGAGAATCCTCAGCTTGACGTGCCTCCATTCTGATACCCATACGGGCATGGGTTCCTTTGGGGAGAGTTGGATGGTGGCTCCGAGCTTGGCTAGGGCATCAAATTGGGAATTCAGCCTTTTGGGGATGTGCTGTAAAGAAAGGTCATCGAGATTTTCCATCAAAGCTTTAACAGTGTCATGATAGGGCTTGAGGATGTCCTTTCTCATATCGTATATTCCTTTATCCTATTACTAGCTCAGAATCACCGGAAATGGCCAGCTACTCCAAGTTTAAGTCTAGGGCAATCTCGAGCCTAATTATGAGGTCTTGATATTCTGCCTCGATGTGCGAGTCTATCTCTGTGAGAGAGAAGGATAAGGGGATAACGCCATCTTGAGGTCAGGAACACCACAGCAGCACCACCTCGTTCAGATTGAAAGGCCTTGTCTAAATACATCTTCCAATCATATGGTTGCTCAACACAAAACACCTCTTCTTCAGGGAGATCACTTGACAGGGGATTCTGCCGGTAGGAGGTGTGCAGCTAGGAAATCAGCTAAGGCTTGGCCTTTGACGGCTTTTTGTGGTACGTACATGATGTTGAATTCCATCAGTAACAATGACCATTTTGCTAGGCTCCTTGATAGGCAGGGGCGCATCATAAGGAACTTGATGGGATTAGCTCTTGAAATGAGCTGGACTTCAAGGCTAAGCAAATAATGGTGAAGCTTCTGAACCGCGAAGATCAAAGGCAGGCACATTTTCTTGATTGGCAGGTAGTTTTTCTCAGCTTCTTGCATGCTGCAGCTGAGGTAGTATAAAGCGGTTTCTTTTCCTCCCTCATTGTTTTGTGCTAAGTGTGCACCAAGTGACTCGTCGAGAGCAGTCACATACAAAATGAGAGGCCTTCCCAATACTGACGTAGAGAGTACTGGAGGGCTTAGAAAATACTCCTTGATATCCTCCAGGGCTGCTTGACATCCTTCAGGGCTGCTTGACATCCTCCATCCCATATGAAAGGAGAATCTTTCTTCAATAGTGTGTAAAAGGCTTACAATGACCTGAGAGATTGGAGATGAATCTTCGGATATAGGCAAGCTGGCCTTATAGAGACTGGAGCTCTTGAAGAGTTGTTGGCGGTGGCATTTCTCTTATTGTCTTGATCTTGACAGGTTCAATCTCCAATCCTCGATACCTGACAAGGAATCTTAAGAATTTTTCTGAACGTATACCAAAGGCGCACTTCAAGGGGTTCATCTTGAGCTAGTGTAGGCGAAGCCGCTCAAACACTCGTTCAAGGTCACGCATGTGAACTTCCTTGCTCTTAGATTTTACCACCAAGTCATCGACATAACATTCCACTTCCTTGTGCAACATATCTTTAAAAATGGTGGTCATTGCCCGCTCATACATGGCTCCAGCATTCTTCAATCCGAATGGCATCATTGTGTAACAGAAGACCCCTTTAGGAGTCAAGAAGGAGGTGGCCACCTCGTCCTCTAGCACCATCCTTATTTGATTATACTCTGAGTATCTATCCATGAAAGAGAAGATTTGACAATGGGCTATAGAGTCGATAAGCATTTATGTGAATGGAAACGGAAAGTCATCTTTCGGACAAGCAGCGTTCAAGTCATGGAAGTCAATACAAACCCTGATTTGCCCATTCTTCTTTTTAACTGGAATGACGTTTGCGAGCCATTTCGGGTATTTAACTTCTCGGATAAAGCTTGCTTCCTTGGTTTATTTACTTCAGCATCTATCTACATTTCGAGGTCAAGCTGAAATCTTCTCCACTTCTGTTTTATAGATTTGAAAGATGAGTCGATGTCAGGTTGATGAACAGAAATTTGGGCTTCCTAATCGAGAATCTCGTGGTAATGTCAGACAAAGACATCTCGATTTTGATGCAAGAAAGGAGTACAACTTCCTTTCTCTTCCGGTGACATGTTGGTCAAAATAAAAGTCGGCCTTCAATCAGCTTCATCTCCCAAGTTTATCTCCTCTAGATCATCGGGCGTAGCCTACCCACATTCTTCCCATTCCTCAGGGGCTTCTTGGATTTCTATCTCCTCCTCAGTTGGTGATTTCGAGGGCTCTTCATTAACCTCAAATGCAGGTACCCATGCTCCTGACATCTCCTCCTCGAATGAGGATTTGATGATATGAAACATGATAACTGCATCAGCTTCGTGTTTGATCAACGAAGAGTCTGCTTCAAGGAGCGGGAGGGTACACAACGAATTGTGAGGCGCCGGTCGACTGGGAAGAGAAGGGCTCAGAAAGTGTGAGGGGAGGGCTCTGTGTTTCGGCGATCACAGAGACAACCACCACATCATACTTGTCTTTTCCATTGTTAGCTCTTTGGTTTTCTGAACCCGCCATAGGTCTAGGTGATACAGAAGGCTGAGAGGTAGGTTTAGGTAGTGGAGGATTGTTTTGGTGTATCGGATGACATTGTTGTGCAATCGGGTTGGTTTGAAGAGGTTGTGAGGTTTGGGTTGGCAAAGGTTGTGCCACCAGATTTGGTGCCAACTGACCAGATGGTGGAGCCGAGCCCAGTATGGACTAGCTAGATGGAGATTAAGGGTTTGGAAGCTGGCTGGTGTATGGAACCGAAGCGAGCTGGTGTATGAAACTAATGGTGGTCCAGGGTATTTGAGGAGTGGTTGTAGATTAGTTTGGGTATTAGGGAATGGGAGGAGTGGCGGACCACGATATTTCAGGGGTCTGGGCTGCCGAGGCTGCTGGACGGGCAGCTGCAACTTCCTGCGTGACCTTAGACCAATTGGGTCAGCGTTGGTTGCCGCTCAAGAGATCTGCATCGTGTGGCATGCTTTATGAGAGTGGGAGCTCTGTCCTCTAGACTATTTCAGTCGTTGCTCGAAGTCCGGTTCAGGAAACCATTGGGGTCTCTTGGACTTGGGATTCTTGCATTGCTTGGGACGCTTCTCGATGGTGGTAGGAGGCTTTGCGTTCGCTCTGGATGTCAGGGCATCAGCAACTGACAAGAAGCTGGTTGCTTGGGCCACCGTCTCTTTTAATTGGCTCTGATGTCTTCTGCTAGTGCTGCAACTTTCAGCTCTTTATCAAGTGCTTCAAATTTTGGGCATTCGCATGTTGTACCTGTAGAAGATGTGTTAGCAGAAGAGGAAAAGGGACTAGAAGAGTTGGAGACAGGAGGAGGGGGAGAGCTTTTAGGGTCATCACTCAGATTGGACCGATCCAGGTAGCTTTTAGCGTCATCATCAGAATTGGATGGGTGCAAGGGATCTTTTTGGTCTTCACCCTGCGTGGACCGTTGGGGGGTGCTTTTAATGTCATCACCCTTATTGGAAATTTTGGGAACTTGAGGAGAGGAAGGCTCAGGAATGTGTGCTTGACTAGACTGCGAGTCTTGATCAGTGAAAGCGCTTGACTTGGGGAAGAAATTCCGCAGAATTGGTATAGGAGGAAGGGGCTCAAGAAACTCTGCCATGGTCTGGGGCTAAGGGATTTTCTTCTTTGGATAAATGGCCCTTGGTACTTGTCTCTTTTTACCTTTTTCATGCACAGAGATAGGCTGATCGGGCTGACGTAGCTTGGGAGTTGGCTTTGCTTGACGAACCGCTTCCCTTCTCATGGACCTGTTTCGGTTTTGTCCTCGATAGACTTGCCATGGTTGGGAAGTTGAAGGTTCATCTGGATCAGTCTGCGCATTCTCAGAGGACGTCTGTGTTTGAATGACCTCTGGTGACGGTAGTCTGTCATGATTGTCTGGGATAGGGGCGGTGAAGTGCCCCTCTTGTACTTTCTCCTTCATTATGGTTTGAAAGGTGAAGCACTCATCTAGACCGTGACCTCATATATGGTGATACAGGTACCACAGTTTTCTGGACCCTCGAGGGAGGTATCTGGGTTGGCTTTGCTATGATGACCCCAACTTGGAGCATCATGCAGTACATCGCCTGGAGAAGATCCGGTGGCATGTTATCTAGATGATATTCCTGTTCGTCTTCTTCTTTTATTGTTACCACGTGAGAAGCTTTAGCCTTTCCAAACGCCTTTTTGAGACTCTCAAGTTGTATCTGCCCCCTCAGGATCAAATCCTCAATATGATCCTTGAGAGTGACGCAATCCTGGACAAGGTGTCCCAATATCCTGTGGTAAGCGCAGTAATTCAGGTTGGTGACAAGACCAGCTTCTTCTGGCTTCTTCGACTCAGGTAATACAATCATTTTTTGTTCTAGTAGAAAACGGAGTAGGGCTGGGACCCACTCCTATTGAAGCTACAAACTTTGGTCCTCTTCTCCGCCCAGTGATCCTTCCCATAGAGGTTGGGAGGTGGAGGCACCCTATTGTAAGGCTGGGGTTGTTGTTGCCCTGCTTGAAGTGTAGCTTGAGTATTTGTTGGGTTCACCACTTTAGAGAAGTCCAGAGTTTGAGGGGAGGCCTTCTTGGGGTCTGATGTAGTGATGATGACACTGACCACCCCTTTCTGCTGGTTACCCCGGCCATTGAATCTAGCATTGCCCGAGCAAAGGTTGTTTCCCCCATTCGATGACTGCACCTGAGGCCCATCATGATGCTTGAAGAGGCTCTCTATACGGACTGATTTAGAGATTAAGCCTGATATGGAAGTTGGGTTCGAAGCCTCAACATGCAGGGAAATCTCTTGCCTCATGTTGCGTACGCAAGTTTGGACTGCATCGATTTCAGGCATGGGATTAGCTTGGTGTGCAGCAAGATTCTTCCACCTTGCAATGAACTGATCGATGAGTTCATCCGGGTCTTGGGTCATTTTGAGAAGCTTTATAGCCTGAACTTCACTTTCAACCTCATAGAAGTGCTGTAGAACAAGTGCTCCATTCTTCCCAGGTCTGGACCGAGTTTGGGGGAAGGCGAGCATACCACTTGAATGTCGGTCCGTCGAGAGTCTCGACAAACTGACAGAGAAGAAGCCTCCCATCAGCTATCATTTCTTGACATGCTGAATAGAAATAGGTGATGTGCTGATGAAGGGAGCTCATGCCGTTGAAAAGTGGGGGTTTCCCCTTTTGGTAATTAGGTGGAAACAGGAGTTGATCCATATAGGAAGGATAGGGTTTATGATAGAGGGTTGGGCCTTACACACCCAAAATCTGCCTTCCTTGCAAACTGTGGGTGACCATACCGTCAATGTCAGCTTGGGAGATCTGATGGTGGGAGGAATGGTCGTGTGAAGGAGGTGGCTACCTTAGGATCGACTCAACTGGATGAGGAGAATTAGTACCCTGGTGGGATGAGCTCCCAGAGGGCTGAGTACCTTCTGTGAAATCAATCTTATCCATCATTCTACATATCATGTCCTCAAACCTGTTCATTTGATCGTCTCGGTCATCATTAGGATCGTTAATGATCATTACGCTAACCCTCTCTTCAGGGAGATTTGTCTTTTGCATAGCTAGAATCTTGCATGCCTTTCAGGGTGGTTGAGGTAGGTCGGTCAGCTAGGGTTCACCATGCCCCAACTGAGCTCTAGCCTTGTACGCTGATCAAGTCAAGATCGGTTAGCAACGGTCTTGGGATTGTGGGGCTTGCACGATTGAGTCGTCTCCTGTGACGCTGATGACCATGCAGGGTCCTGGTCCTTATACCTTAGGCTCTGCTCCAGGCTGTAAGGAGTGGAAGGGATTTTCTGCTAGGAGATCAGCAAGCTTGCTTGCCCCGAGAGTCTTGGGTTCTTCCCTTGATGCTATTCGTATGACCCGATCATGTTTTCCTTTCAGGCTCTGGTGTACCTCCTTCCAGAACTGAGACTAGGAATGGTCTTCTGTCATCGAGCACGACAAGGGCGTCTCCATCAGGTGCGACAAGGGATGTGGGCCAGAGATAGAGGCTAGTTCCGGCTTCCGTCTTGGCTTGGGAAAAGACGGGGGATGGAAGACCTCCCCTCCTAGAAGAGTCTTACCCTTTACTCTCTTATGAGCTCCGAAGGTTGGGCTGGTTGGAAGAGGGTATTGCAGGAGGGTACTCTTTAGAAAGGCCTTCGAGTACCAAGTCTTGAGCAGTTCGACCGGTGGAGAAGGGATAAATGGGGAAGGAGACAGTTGCCAATGACCTCTTGGTCGGGAGCTCGATGTAGTCTGTAGAAGATCGGTTAGTGACGGTCTTGAGATCGTGGGGCTTGCACGATTGAGTCATCTCCTGTGACGCTGATGACCATGCAGGGTCCTGGTCCTTATACCTTAGGCTCTGCTCCAGGCTGTAAGGGGTGGAAGGGATTTTCTACTAAGAGATCAGCAACCTTGCTTGCCCCGAGCTTCTTGGGTTCTTCCCTTGATGCTATTCGTATGCCCCGGTCATGTTTTCCTTTCAGGCTCTGGTGTACCTCCTTCCAGAATTGAGACTGGGAATGGTCTTTTGTCATCGAGCACGATAAGGCCGTCTCCATCAGGTGTGACAAGGGATGTGGGCCAGAGATAGAGGCGAGTTCCGGCTTCTGTCTTGGCTTGGGGAGAGACGGGGGATGGAAGACCTCCCCTCCCAGAAGAGTCTTGCCCTTTACTCTCTTATGAGCTCCAAATGTAGGGCTGGTTGGAAGAGGGTATCACAGGAGGGTACTCTTTAGAAAGGCCTTTGACTACCAAGTCTTGAGCAGTTTGACCGGTGGAGAAGGGATAAATGGGGAAGGAGACAGCTGTCAATGACCTCTTGGTCGGGAGCTCGATGTAGTTTGTAGTGGCGACGTGTGTGCCCCGTTTGAAGAAGGTTTCCACGCAACCTGAGGATCAACTTGGGCTCGAGTAATGTGTTCAGCCTTAGGAGGCTGAGTACCACAAGCATGTGTTTGCAAGGGACTGGCCTTGTGGCCACCCTTCACAGAGTGAGCAAGCATGTTCTCAGAGGGACGACGAGGGGTTCGTTTCTCTTATACTCGGCTAAGTGCAATCAAAGGACTACCCAGACTAGTGTGATATGTATGCATCAGATATATAGGGCCTGGTGTGAGAATACTCGAACCTAAACTGTGGTTTGAGTGGATGGATCACGAGCCTCGGCGTGCGTGTGGGAGGTGGTAGCTTTAAGACCTACTCCTCTATGTGTCGAGCCTCTTATTACAAGGGCCCGATGTGGTAGAACATGGGGGGTGGCCTTTCGACGACCCACATGAGCATTGACAGCTGGGCTTCCATGCACAAGAAGAGAAGGGATGGCCTTTCGGCTGCCCCAAGCAGTATGACCAGCAAGTGAATTGCTAGTGGTAGGGTGCATGTGGTGTGGGGTGGTTAGTTTACCACCCATGGAAGGTGCTTTGGTGGAGGCTCCTCCAATCTGGTTAGGTGCCTCAATCTCACCTCCCAGAATCTAGGTGATCGGGTGGCACCTGTCTCTGGTTCAGAAGACTCAGGACCTGAGATCTCTCTCTCGGGAACCTTGTTCAAAGGACAAGGGCGGGTGTTCAACTAATAAGAGGGGAATTTAGTATGTGAGGTGGGGACCAACCTCACCTAGGTCCGTGACTTACTTGTGATGACTCGAGCGGGCGTCCTCTTAGATCACGACTGAAAGCCCCCCAGCTTCTTCAGCTGATTCGGAATCGCCTCCCTTGACTTGCAATCTCCTTGTTTTCTACACAACATTACCACAGTTAACTTACAAGACAAGTGGGCCGAAGGACCCACCCTTGTCTTAGGGCAATGCACATTCATATGGCAAAGAAAGTGACAAGTTAGGGTGATTGAAAAATGAGAGTTTTAGGTGAGAGGCGACAAGAGAAAGGGGACTCGACAAGGGGATGAGACTAGCATGATAGCTGGACCAATGCTATGACCAACTTGGAGTGGTAGCAAGACATGCATGGTACTCAAGACCAGCACGACAACAACCTCTACACCTAAAGGCTCAACACAGAGGTGGAGATCCTGGGGTCTCCACCTCTTGCACACACCCAAAGGCTCGTGGTCCATCCACTCGAGTCACACCTCAGGGAAACTTTCATGCTACCTCGAGCTTGTGTTCAAGGCTAAACCTTCTCGGTTCGAACCCTGCACACACCATGCATTCTATAGCTTGGGGCAGTGCTAGTTCTACACCAGCTCGAGCACATGAGGGTCGACCACTTCGTCCTCCCTCTCATCACACACAACTTCACCCTGTGGGAGATAGGTTCGTACCCGGTCCCTCATAGACACAAGCTCACAGGTCTCGGCCTCTTGAGGTCGAAGCAGCCAACTGAGCCCGAGCTGACCCCCAAGTCACTTGGACAGCTAACCCTAAAGGTGCACACGCACCTACTTTGCAGGTTCCTCCCTAACCCCGACTCAAGTGGAGTCAAGAATCGCTTCCTTCTCTTGCCGCCCTTCCTTCATCAGGCAGACACCTCGAGGCTTGGTACTCAAAGGTTTTCCCTAATAGTACAATCTTGATCCATCCTCAGGTCAGTCGTGCACCCGGGCCTCTCAAAGGAATTTGAGGCAATGGCTTGATGTCAGACAGAAGCCTGCAGCCTCCAAGGCAGCAGCTCATATTTCCCTCTGTCCTTAGACCCCACTCTCTACTCCAGTTGATCGACATAGCCCTCGCCTGCTCAAGAAAGACAGGGCGGCCCAAGTCTTAAGCTCGGTTATGGGGTGAAGTCCATAGCAGCCTCCAGGCCAAGCAGCAGAGAGGCCTGCAGATCCTGACAAGAGCGGCCCCTAAGGCAGTAGAGGTTACCACCCTTGATGACCTCTTGCCTTACAATCCCTTCTTCCCTCTGCGGATCCCATAACCCGAGCATGTCGAAGAATATTATTAGGTGATTACTGCCAAGAAGTCACGGTCCCAAGACCGTCAAGAACCAGTCCTCACACGGTTGGCATAAGAGGTTCGAGTCGGCATACACCGACTTGCCTCGCATAACTTGCTAACCCCGGCAGTCTGCTCCTCCACTTGGCTCTGGCCTTCTAGAAGAAATGGTCAGTGTCATGATGATCAATGAGCCGAACTACGCCTAAGAAGAGCAGATAAATAGGTTCGAGGTAATGATGCATTCCATCCTCGAAAAGATGGAATGCCTGGAAGCCTCCAAGTCCCCTTCTTCTCACCATGAGACCGATTCCTCGTCTGGTGAGGACAAAATTCCTTGGCAAACTCCCCCATTGGTCTCCCAAGACAACTCTGCTTCCCTAGGGGCTTCCCAAACCAACATAAATGCCATGGGGGCCTACAGTCTCAAGAATAAGGTCTTGAGCATGCAAGAGGCGTCCTCTACTAGAAGTCGTACCCTTCGTACATCGGCCAAGTGTTGTTTCCACCGAACTATCAAAAGGGGAAGCTCCCCCTATTCAACGACATTGCATCCCCACATCAGCATACTGCTCACTTCTAAGCAATTTTTCGAGATACGACAATTGACAAATGACTCCTCCTCTACCAGTTCGTCGAGACTTTCGAAGAGCCAGTCTTCCAGTGGTATGCTCGGCTGCCTCCCAACTTGGTACACACGAGGCAGGAAATGGAGCAGTTGTTTTACCAACGCTTCTATGAAGTCTAGAGAACTGTGGAGACCATCAAGCTCCTCGCTCTGACTCAAGACCCTGGTGAGCAAGTTGACAAGTTTATTTCCAGATGGAGAGAGTTGGCAACCTTTCACGCCACTCTCATGACCGAAAAAGAAGATGTTCAGACTTGCATATAAAATATGCTTTCCGAGATTACCCTGCATGTCAAGGCCTCCAATCCACCCTCCATGTCAGAGCTCATCTTCAAAGCAGTTCGTATAGAAGGTCTGTCCAAACACCATGGCAGATTTTGGTCAGAACCCTCTAGCTCGGGAAACAACCAGGGCAATTCTTGCTCCAACAATCGGGGCAACCAGCAAAAAGTGATGATTAGCACGGTTGTCACCGTGACCGATACTAACAAAGCCGCCCCTCAAACCTTGGACCTCTCCAAGGCTCAAACGCCTCAGGACGGGGGCAAGCAGTAGGGTCCCGCCCCCTAACAATACTAGTTGAAACGACTTCTGCATCTAGCACCAGAACAAGGTGTACCCCTACAAGAAGGAGTGGGTCCCTACACTGCTTCGTCTATTGCTAAGCAGGAGACACACGAGAGGTACTGTGCCTATCACACGAGAGTAGGCCATCCCACTCAAGACTAATATAAGCTCAAGGAAATTATCGAAACCCTTATTAACTAGGGCCAGATAAAGCTTGAAGAGTTAAAGAAAGCATTCAGGGCAACTGAGGCCTCCCACATAGTGACGATCAAAGAGGATGATCGGGCACCCGCTGTCATCCATTCACTATTCTCCATGATGCTCGAAGAGGGACACAGCACGCCAAAGCAGACAAGGCAGCCCAAGTGCATGCCTCCAGGAACTGAGAACCTCTGGTGCTCATATCATCTGATAAGAGGCCATGACCTGAGCGAATGCACTGGCTTCCATGAGCTCTTGGCAAAGAAGATGTAGCAATGTCAAGAAGCTCATGGTAACCCAGAAGGACACCCTCAAGCCCCTGCTTCACCAGTGTAAGAGGACCTCCCGACACAAACCTAGGGAAGCGTTGAGCCAGATCCTCTGCAAACCCTCTTCGAGGCAATGCTCCAACAGGTTCTCATCACTGCCAAGCCCGCCAGGCAGCCTAGGCGTCTTGCCCGGGGTATAGAAAACCTCTGGTGTTCGAAGCTTTAGTCACTCAGAAGGTACAGGAAGGCCACATCATTTGCACCGTTCTCCCAGAACGCTTCCAAGCCATCGCTTCCATCCAAGAGGAAACCCCACTACAGATCCCTTATGATTCTACACTCGAACCCTCGACTTCTCATCCCTAGGAAGTCTACCATGGATGAAGTAGAGTCAAGTCTCTGAAACGTGAGGCGGTCCGCGAAGCTAGGGCTACTCATCAGCCCGATAGGAGGGTCCAAACACCTCCTCAGGAATCTAGAAGGAGATGAGCACCCAGGTTAGCTCGCCAAAAGAAATCGCATCCCTTAGCCACCTGACGAGGAAGAATTTCTCAGGCCCCTTCCTCCACTGCCAACCTTACGGGACTTCATCCCAAGCACAACTCACCTTATCCCTTTGCTCAATTAGATGGACATCCCTGAGTCATCAACAAATCAGGATTCGTCCGATACAGGTGACGACACTAAAAGCATCTCCCAATGGTCAAAGTCGAGGCAAGACCTAAAATATCCCCTACACTCGTCCAATTCTGACGAAGACGTAAAAAGCAGCCTAGGACCTCTAACTCTGCTTCTTCTTCTTCTTCTCCCTCCTCTTCCATCTCTTCCATACGTGCAGCTCGGCAGTGCTCAGACTTAGATGCTCTAAACAGAGAGCTCGGAGGCATCAACCTCAGCAGGTCACAACGAAAGTGCCTAAGAGAGATGCTAGCCTAGGAGGTTGGATTCTTGTTAGTCATTGATGCCTTGGATGCCCCAACCAAGATCGAGTCATCCTCAAGCTCTTATTCCAAAGAGGCCTCCCATATGGTGCAGATCTTGGAAGTACCATCCAGCACAGGGCAAATGAGCCTAAGATCGAGAAAGAAGCTACAACCCACATCTCAGAAGCTCAAGGTCATTGGAGCCACGACATGCTCCTTTTCATCTCACACGGTGAAAGGTCAGAAGCAATGAAAAAAGAGAGGAAGAATAGAAGGCATCCTCACATAGAAGGAGAAAATAACTATTTCATTCATAAATCAAGAGAACATTACAAGCATTATTTTCTTTACAATAAGAAGAAATGAAAAAGAAAAAGAGAAGGAAGGCATCATCAGAATCGATCAATCGCTTCATTGACCTTCGCCTATATGGCACAGCTGATGATTTGGCCTCCTAGATGCGTTTCTTCAACTCTACCAACAGCTCCACCTCATGCTCCATCAAGGCGATTACTTCTGTCAGGGAATACTCGAGGGTCAAAATATTATCAAGAAGCACCTTGTCCTTTGCTTCCCAAGCTACAGTCTCCTTCTCCAGCTTGTCAAGCTTTTGTGTCAACTCTAATATCTTCGCCCGCAGAGCCATCACCTTGTGGTGGCAGGCGATGGCCTCTCAGCGAGGTCAGATCTCCAGGAGGTTGCAGCATCCTTCTGCTGCAATTGAGCTTCTACTAGTTCACGATAGCGCATGAGTGAGGACTCCAAAGGGGGCAATTGTGAGCTCTCTAGCTGCAGTGCAGTTGCTTCTTCACACAAGGCCTTTATTCTCCACCCTTCTAGCTCGTTTATGATGTCATCGAAATATGAGAAGACCTCTAGTGCACGCCTTGCAAGGGCAACCGGCCTTAACTGTTGGATTGCACCATCAAGTTCAGTAAGAGGCAGACCCTTCAGTCTCTGCATACCAAGACAATGCATGTCCATGATTATGCCGGATATCCCACTCAAGCTAGGATTAGGCAATGTTGTTGGGGCTGTTGCCATGGAAGGAGTATCAGCCTCCGCGGCAGAAGTCGAAGGGATGATAACCATGAGAGTTGCCGGCCCTTCTTGAGGGACTGTGAAGCCCAAGCTCTAATCATTTTCAGGTGCAGAAGGGACCCAGTTTCAACCTGCTTAGCCCTCACAACCTCCTCACCTGGCCTGTCAGCCTCACCATTAGCAAGCTCGGGCTCTCCTCTTCTCCTTGCCCCTTTTTTTTTGGAGCAATAACAATATGCTCCAAAGCGGCCTCAACCCCTTCAAGGCCAGCTATTTCTCCCTCTTCCCTTTCCTCTTGAATCGCCATTTCGACCTCGGCAGGTTCGACACCTTCTTCACCCTTGTCTTCCATGGCGACCACATCAGCATCGGATTCCCCCATAAGACCCGCCCTCTACAGCCAAGGGTGGCGCCTCTGGGCCCTCAAAATCTAACCCCTGGGGATGTACTGTTGATGCATCCTCCGCTGCTACATCACTTAAAACAACGTCCAATTGCTCGAGTGGCCCCTCGTAAGTCCCTAGGGCAGTAACCTTTTCTATGACCATAAGCTTTACCGGGGCTTCCCTTTCCTCAGTAGACACGGCAACCTCTAGAGCTCCAGAGGCCCTCTCTGCCTTAGCCGCCTCATCAAGGGCAGCCTCATCAACCTCGGTCCGAAGCAATTTTGATCGGGGCAGTAGGATCTGAGGCACCGGCTTGAGCCTCTGAAGGGCCAGAAGAAGGTTCAAGTGAAGGAGAAGGAAAATCCTCAAGCACAGAGGGCGATACGTAAGTAGTAAGAGACACGTATGACTCCGAAGAAGCACCCCACGAAGAGCCATCTTTTGGTTCTCGAACCACTCGACGCTTAAGCCCCTTACACTTTAGAGCTCGACGAGCAGGTGCACGAGGTTCAGCTGGGGCAGCCACTTCCTCTTCTTTCCCTTCACTTGAGAGGGCACGATAGTCTCAGAGGCACCCCCTCAAGAAGAGCCACCAGCAAGCTTGCTATGAGAGTCGCTCCCTATCAACTCGTTCAAATCCTGGACCAGGCGCCCTTCATACTCCGGGACTATGCGGCCTTCCTTCCATTTGAAAATTGTAGAGAGGTTTTCAAAAATGTCCTTTGTCCTCTTCTCCATATTGAGAAACCATAGTGGAGACTCGTCTACGGCGATTTGGCTGGGACGCCCAACGATGCGTCAGTCCCAGGGGAAGCCCCGGGTGAATATCTCCCCCAATGGAGGAGTCATTGTCATTTTCCTCTGTTGAGTGTTGTGGCTACAGTGGGAGTTATCCCCTTTCCATGGGTGGTCGGCTTCCCAATACCCCTTGTTGGTGATCCTCCACCAAATCATGGCAGAACGTACTGTTGACCTCTATGAATTCCAAGCATGTGGCTCGAGTTGTGCGAATGTGCCTCGAAAGCCAGGTCTCACGAAGGGTCCCCAATTGGTCTTTCTTTCAGTGACTTGCTCTGCTATGCAGCTTCTCAAAGAACACCAAGAATGGACACCCTTGGTCCAGCCCATGCTATCGAGCAAATCGATGTGGGAAATACCCCTCGAGCTTGGCATTATGAATGGTACGGTAAGGTAGCACCACAACTCTCACACCTAGCATGTACATCAGCTCCTTATTAGTGGTAGGAGCACCGTCCAGACTCTTGCACAGCTCATCGACAAAAGCCTGATCTGTGAGATTCGCAACCGAGAAAGTGGGTCTACTCATATAAAGATGGTCATTAGAACACAAGTTACGGCCATGACCAGAATGATCTAGCCCTTTTACAATTTCCCTAGGTTTATATTTATAGAGGATCCACAAAACATGGGTGGATGCTCAAAACTAAACCTAATTACAATTAAAATAAATTACAATAAAATCTTGAATTAATGAATAAAGACCGAAATGCCCCTTAAACCTTTTGTGCTACTGACGAAACCATCACTCTCTGAGGGCCCTTTCACTATTACTATATCTTGAAAGATTTTTCGGACTCTTTTTTTAGCGTTGGAAACCTGGTTAGATCGTGAACTTTCAACCATTGCTGCAGTGGTGTCTATAGTGCTTCAAGTCTTTATTTTGATTGCAGATAAAAGACGAGACTTTCACAGTCATTTTGCACATATTTTTATCCGTTTTTTGTCATTGCTTGAAGTACTTTCTGTTTTCGAGAGATCACCGAAAACAGGGATTCCGATGATTCCTTGGAATTTGGGGTTTACCTGACCTTAGATTGAATGTAACAGCTTTACCAGCTTCTAGCCCTTCGCGATATGGTTTCATCGTACCTATCTTTTCGATGATTCGATGTACAGTTCCTGAGTTTATTGCTTCACGAAGTTTGAGATGCCTTTTTCTTCAAAAGCTATGTTTTCTAGGGTTTTGAGCTCATTTTCTCTCTAGAAAAACTTTGATTTTGTGCCATGTGACGACGTGTGCCATATGTCAAAATTCCGGGTCGTCGAGATCTATCTCATGTTCGAATTTGAGGTTGATTTGTCTTCAATCAAGCGATGTGTAAGTATTTGTAAGTTATCTCAAGAGATGAAGATCATGATCTTCATGCTTGGGGACTGGTTTTAGTGAGACCCCACCACAATAGTGTACGACTTTACCCTTTCGAGGTAATTTGAGCCTAGATTGTTCCTGGGAGGTTCGATTGAGCCCAAATTTGATCCCTAAGGGTTTTTTGACGTTCTGGACGCAACAACGATGGTTTGGTATTGTTTTGAAGCCCATAGGATAGGGTTGTAGTTGTAAGGCCTATTTGTGATGTGATAGTACTCTTCCCAAGTTTGCCTAGTGTTAGGCTTGTTCTGCAGTGTTCCTTTGGTCTGACAGTATCTTGGGCAGCAAGAGGGCTAGGTTGTCATTGGTTCTCTTCTTATTTGTGTCAGGGATGTAGGTATGTCAAAAATGATGTACAACAGGGATAAGGGTACACAATAATAGAAGTAAAGAAAGGAGAGAGAAATAGAGTGAACACAATAATTGATGAAAAGTAGAGGACTTACTGAGATTGGAAACATAGAACTGACTCTTTCTTTTTGGAATTTTTGACATTCAAGAAAATAAGAACTCAATGAGAAACTGAGAGAGAAACAAAATAAGGGTTACTTGAAATAGTAGGCAACATGGCGTTAGAAGCAAACAGGTAAGAAGCTTGATGAAGGGGGGTGAATACTGTGCTTAACAACCAACAGTCTGCCAAGATATATTTAAGGGAAGCGATTTGCTGATCCTCTCGGTCAGATCGGCTGCTAAAACAGTTAACAACACCTTATGGTGTAACTAATCGATATTACGCTCACAATAAAAAAGAGCTTCAATATCTCGAGTTTCACGTGGGAACAAGTTTAGGAGAGTCCACCAAAAGACTATTAGAATGCAATGACTCTACCGAACTTGGTTATCCAATTAACTTGCAAATGGTAAACTCAACTTCACTTCTGATTTATTTCATACAAAGGTGTTACATATTTATAGTGAAACATAACCCAACTTACCACACAGTGGTCTACGAAACCATGGCTAAACTATAGATAAAAGGCAAAACCATATAGTACCCTGGTACATCAGGTACATCCACATGTCACTTATACAGTACCCTGGTACATCAGGTACATCCACATATCACTTATACATTATCCTAGTACATCAACTACATCTACATGTTACTCTTATTTATATCTACTTAAAAGTAACAAGTACAAATTTCTTACACTCGGCACTCACTCTTCCACACACTAAAAAGGCAAATAGTAAAACCACTCTTAAAAGAAAATCCACTATTCCTAAAATAAAACTACTTCAAAAAACCATTTATGGTTTCTTTGTGAGATATTTTGAGATGATTCTGGAGACTTCTCTGGTGACTCATCCTCATTAATGCCGCCGAATTCTTTGTAATGAGTCATACAAAAATGTCCTCTAGCTTGACAATTCTTACAATTTTTGAAATTTTTGTAAAAGCTGCACTGAGTCAGTGGCTTTATGCTAGATGCATCATGATTATAAAAAATTTCATATTTATATTTCTTAATAAAACCTTGCTCAGTGAAATTAATCCTTTGAAAATATTTGCATAAATCTTTTTCCCAATTTGTATATCCTAATAATTTTGGTGGCAATATGATTAGGATATAACTGTCCTTTGAAAATTATAAAGTCATCCAATACTTCCTTTTCAATAATCCAGGAACTTAATTCGGATCTAAGGAAGTCCAGCTGAAATGGTTTATCACTATATTGATTCTTCCGGCTAAGGTGAGAAAGCAATCATTATTAGGGTAATTTTTTGCAATCAAATCAGTATTTTCTGGATCAAGAGAAAAATAACTCCTATCCTTTTGAAAACCATGTCAGCCACTAATTTTTTTGGACTGTGTTTTTTCGGACCATTCTTATCATTTTCATTTCTTTGGTGAGGGCATCTGGAATATGATGTTCTATTCCCGAAACCTTTTCAACTGAAAATTTATACTGTAAAAGGATAAACTACCACCATCCATATCTTTGTAATTTTGAGTTGCTAGTGACTTTCTTTTTCATTATACTTACTAAATTTGAAGAGTCAGTTCTAAGAATAAATGTTTCTCCAATTAAACTGGTATGAACCTTTCGACTCCTCTGACTGAGGCCAATATTTCTTTTTCAGCAGGCCAATAATTCGGCTCACTCTTTTTGAACTGGCCATTAGTGTAAGAATGTATTCTTTCTTCTTTGTTATCTTTCTTTAGAATAACTGCTGCCCAAGTATTAGATAATGAATCTATAGAAAGAATAAAATGACCGCCATATACGGGTGCAAGATGTGGCAGAGATTATGCTTCTGTTTTTTGAGGTTTCTTACCTCTTGAGTAGCATCTTCAGACCGTCGTAATGGTTCTTCCTTCACGGCTTTTCTAATTTTTTTTGTTTTCTCGAAAAGATTGGGAATAAAGTCTTAAACATAATTGAGACAACCAATAAATTTCTGGTATTGTAATTTATCTTACAACTTATCTGAAAATATTTTTAATTTTATGAATAACAAGGGGCTGCATATGGATTTGGCGTTTGGAGATATGTACACCATGAAAATCAATTGCTTCTTTGGCAATTTGTAATTTGTCTTTTGAAGAAGAAAGACATATTCCATGTTTCTGTACAGTTTCTACAAATATTATGATATGCTCTAGATGTTCCTGCATGCTATCTAAAAAGGCCACAAAATCATCTATGTAGTTAGCAATAAAATTAGAGAATAGTTTTCATCTATGTAGTTAGCAATAAAATCAAAGAATAGTTTGAATATCGAATCTATCATCATCTGAAACTGTAAGGGAGCATTTTTTTAGTTCGAAAGGCATCACTAGACATTAAAATAATTGTTCAAGAGTAGAAAAGGAGGTTTTGTGAATATCTTCTTCTTCAATTTTTACTTAATGATACCCTGACTTGCAATCAAAGTTTGAGAAAATACTTTTTCTGCAACTCTCTATATCAGCTTTTCCTTATTGGGTAATTGCCATTTAATATATATTGTTACTTGATTTAGAGGAATATAATTAATTACCATTTTAGTTTTTTTCTCTTTTTCCTCTGAATGATTTCTCACAATAAAAGCTGCGCAAGAATAATTTGACTGGGATGACCTAATTGACCGTTTTTCTCTCAATTCTATTATCTTAGCTTTCAGCTCATCTTCATCTTCGTTATTGCTTCTTATAGGTTTACTCTGAACTGGGATATCATGCAGAGTTGGTATACGGCCTTTGGGGGAATCTTTATACCGCTTTTCTGGAGAATGTTCAACATAAAATTTTTTGAGGATTTATGTGATTTCTCTTATATCAAGTAATTTTGAACTGACTTCTAGGTTCATGCCCTTTATTTGTCAGATGATTTCATATTTCTCATGTTCATTTTCCAACTTCCAAACATCTTTCATGATTTTTATTATAGAATGATTGTTTTGAATTTTGTTTGACCACATTTTGAAAGTTGGTGGAATTCAATGTACAATTTCTTTTTCTTTTTCTCTTTCCATAATAAAAATTATCAGATCTCTTGATATTGTGTAAGGGCTTATTTCATCTAGAGTTACAGAGCCTATTCTTGTTTGATATTCTCCATTGTCAATATTAATAAAATTTACCCAAATCATTTTTTTTTAAAAAAAAAAATTTTAACAAGAACATTAATGGAAAATTCTGTTAATTTTTTTCTACCATTCATAGTTTCTTGTCCTTGAGAATATTTCACCTAGTTTTTCCATAATTCTTTGGTGCAAAAATTTATGTTATCACTAGTATAGAGAAGTAATTCTATATTTTCTCAATTTTTACCTCCATTTATGGCAATTTTCTCTGACACTAGTAACAATTTTTTTAGAGTGCACCATTTTCCGAATTTGATACAAATTTTCTTTTGAAATTTCATCTTCTTTGGATGGTTATCAAACAATTTCCTATAATCACCCTTATAGTCACTTTGACAACTTTGTTTAATACGAGTTATCTTCATCAGAAAATACTAATGAATCACTAGATTCATCATCATTGGATAGAAAACTTACATAATCTTCTTTGATTAGTTGGTAAGGGCATGATGTTGAGCATTTTTCCTATTGCTTTTTTTTTTCCTCTTGAGATTACTTCTTTCCAAGTCATCATCTTGCTTTGTCCTACCATTTCTTCCTTTTCCTCATTTTCATCGCCTCTACTTTCATCATTTGGAGCAGGAATAGAAGTAGAGGTAGAGTCTAAAACTTTTCTAGATCTCCATTGCACAACAAATTTATTTTTTATGACTCTCTAATCAACCCTGAAAAATTCATTTTTTTTTGAAATTTTAACAAATACAGGGTAGACAAAACCATCTTTTGAGGCCAACTATAGTTCCAATAAAGAATATAATTTTTCACCAAAATTACTATAAAACAAACTTCTCCAAAATTCAATCATATGCAAGGGATATACTTTAGTACATACCCATTCTTTTCTTTCAGCCTTTTTCTTTGAATGAAATACCGAAAGATCATGCATCATAAATGGGATAATTAAATTCATTTCTCTTATAAAAGAATATTTGTTCCAATTATGCAAAAACTTGATTTCAAGTAAACGTCTAATTTCACTATTGGTCATTGTCTTTTCTAGGTAAGAGATGTTATCATGAAGCCATTTACAACCACTTTTGGAAAAATCTTTTAATCACCGCGCTTCACTGCAGCAAGAGATGAGGGTCAAAGGAGGAAACTTGTGTGCTCTGATAGTTAGATTTCACGGTACCCCCATTGCATTCCCTCGAAGAAGAAAATGTCTCTTCAATTAATACATAAAAGAAAAATCCCATACAAAACATGTCAGTTCAAAGAAAATTGCGAGGTCTTTTAGAGAAGGCAAACTTCTTCTCCAACATTGGCGGACAGTTTGTGTCTCTTGTTTATGGGTGAATAGAATAAAATTAAGTTCAGATGATGGTGAGCAAGTGAATGAACAAACAATTCCATAATAAATAAGTTTGGAAAATATAATATTGATATTATAAATTATGGAACTAAGGTGCGCCTCAAAAATTTATTAGAAAAGGCTATTTTGATGCTAGAAAACCATCTAGTTAGTCATCTTGACATCAAGATGGAAATGAAAAAAAAAAAAAAATTCGACTCCCACAAATATTTATATATTATCTGGACCATATATTTTTAAGATTTTCATGTGACTCAAGATATGCTTGATTAAAACTATTTTTGGAGTTTAAAATTTTATAATTAAATATAAAAATAGATTATCAGGCCATCAAACACTTTTTGACAACAAAATTGCTTCTTATGATAAAGTTTGGAGGTGTTCCTTACTTTGATTGTTTAAGTTTGAAACCTACTGCAAACCTCACTCCAAAAGTTCTGATCTTAAAAATTTGAAGCAAAAATATGGATCGCTGGAATTTAGGCAAATAAAAAATTACAAGTAATTCAAGTTTTGGATAGAAAAATGAAAAAAAAAAAAGGAGAAAACAATTAAATAGATATGAACGACATAAAATGAAGAAGTCAATTTACTCCTGAACTTTGACTTTTTAATAGTTCTTTTAAACCTAATTTTTGCCCTGAAGCATAACGAAAAAATGCATTATGATTTGCAAATGCCAGTTGGATACCAATGATGTTTGCAAGGGAAAAAAAAAAAGGAAAGCATGAAAAATATGAACAGAAACCAGATGGATATTCAGAGATGTTGCAATAGCCAAAGTCACAATATTGTTTGGGTAAGAACAAAGATATGAGAGGCAATAGAACAAAAAAAAAAAAAAAAACCACTGAAAAACCAACAATCTACCTAGCCTTACTACAGCAAGTCAAGTGTGGGGCATCAAATTTACAAAGAAACCCATCTCTATCTCGAAAAATTTATCAAACAACAAACAAAATAATCCAAAATTTTGAAACATCTTAAAAAACAATGCTTATGAGCAATAATAATTTATTGAACAATACTTACAAATAATGCAACATAAAATTAGTAATGAAAAGGATACAAGAAAATATCTGTTTACAATCAAATGGTCATTAAATGAAGGGTTTATATAAAATGTCGTTTGTTGTCATTATTACAAATACAAATATTGTTATTAGGCATTAACAAACCATATCGAATTCTATAAAAAACATTCCTGCTTATGCAGCCTTGTCCGTAAGAAAATCCATTTAACAACATACATTTCAATATAAAATACCATAAAAAAATAAAATCTTATCAAAACTTTAGTAGAAGAAAACCCTCTGAAAATAAAAGATTATATTTTTAAAAACATAAAAATATGACATTACTTTCTAATTAGTTATTACTGCTCATATTAACTTACAGTAAAATTCAACTGATAAATTATAGTATTTACAGTGAAATCACAAAAAATTTATAGTGAATACAAACTGTAATTTCTCTGTAAATATAGAGCTTGAATTAAGAGCAAAATAGTTGTATATCATGTATTTACATACAAATAGCCTTATTACAATAACTCTTGCTTCAAAGAAAATAAAACCTTAAAAATCCAAGATCTTAAAAAATTTGATGCTATGAAGCCAATTTTTTTTAATTAAAAAAACTTACCACAAATTTTGTGCTTGAGAATATAAATACTATATAATTAAAGATGCAAGACACAAAAGAAAAATGTCGGAGATTACCTCAACGGGGCTTATTACACTCCACATCGAATCACCACTATCCAATGGCGCATGATCAACGGTCTTCGTTCAATCTTAACCGGGAAGCCACTTTCGGCCAAGCTCTTCAAAACCCTGGCTAAGCTCTTCAATGGAACCCTTATGCTCACGCTAGATTCTTAAGATTAATTCTCCAAAATAAAAGAGACAAAAAATTATCCCTTCTTTATTTTTCTTGATCCCTAGGACTTTGAATAAAAGTGAGAGAGATGAGAATTTTCTTTATCCCTCTTAGAGAATAAACTTAAAAAAGATGAGAATTTTATGTATCCCTCTTAGAGGGAGAGAGGTTGCTTTTTTTCTATAGATTAGATTTTTTTTTTTTAAAAGATTTGATAAAGGGAAGAAGGGAGATAAATTAGAAAGAGAAGTCAGGCGTACCATCAATATTTATATTGAAGAGATATTGCGGAGAGAAATTAGAATATTGAGGAGATATTGAAGAGTGAAATTAGAGGGAGATATTGGGGAGAGAAATTAGAATATTGAAAAGATATTGGGGAGAGAAATTAGAAGAAGATATTGGGGAGAGAAATCAGAGAAAGAAATAGAAGGGACGTGCCCCTTTTAGGATAAATATTGAGGAGATATTGGGGATAACTATTGAGAAGATATTGGGAAGAGAAATTAGAGAGAGATATTAGGGAGAGAAATTAGAGAGAGAAAAATAGATAGGCGTGCCCCTTTTAGGATAAAGTTGAGGGAGAGAGAGGGTATGGAACATGAGAGAAGAGAGAGGGAGAGGTGCGTAAGAAAAGGAGAGAGAAAGAAGACCCATATTTATAACTTTGGGTTTAGGTTCCCATTACTTGTCTCACAAGATTGAATTTCAATAGTGGATACCCATCAAAATAAAGAATGTACAAACCATTATCCTCCTTTCATTTCCTTTAACTATTATCCCATCAAATAAAAATTAATCAAGAAAATATTGTATTTATCTACTATATATCTATAAGCATCTTTAGGCATTCTAGAAGATTTTACTCAAATGCACACTAATCAACTCAAAGTTATTCAGATAAACCATATCAAAAGCTCATATCTACTTATCATCTCAACCCACTTAAGATAAATCAAAATCAATTAATCAATAAAAATAGAGCATGATAGGCGGCCCTCTAAAATAGGGGCCTGGCACCCAAGGGATGGCAACGTGGCCCCTATAAAATTCGGTATAATGGATGTGCACAATGCCTGCCCCCTCCTCCCCAAAAAAAAAAAAATATATATATATATATATATATATATATATATATATAAAACTTAATTTTAGAATATTATTTGAATTTTTAACTCATTAAAAAACAATATCTTTAATTTTATAAACCCAAATTTTATCAAAAAATTTCCAGGGGTTTATAAAACAATTAAATAATAATTCTAAACTAATATCTACCATAAAAGAAACATAATTAAATTAATTTGACTTGAAAATGATCCATATGGTCAAAGATTTAAATCAATAATAGGGCACTCCACCTTCAATTGTGGACTTTAGACCACGCTTACTTTATCATGCTGGCCCAGTGTTGCCCATGACCCACAGTCCAAGATGAGGCTCATTAACGGGTCACCAAAGTCTGGCCGATGAACCAAGGGGTCGCAATCCTAATTTGTGGATTTCATGCTCTCCCCTAGAGATGAGTCAAGGTTACTTAGAACTAATACGACCATAACTCTATGGCGCATAGGGGTATCTCTCGCACATGTGTACGCTTCATCCTAAAAGGTGGCTTGTTTGTTTTCCCGAACGATCTATCAATATGCATGCCGTATGATGGTATATGGATGAGGCTTTGGCCCCGTCTCCATAGGCCACCATCACACACAAGGGTTACACAGTTCATTGGCTTCACTCATGTAAGCATATACTCCGACCTCATCAAGGGATGACCCATTAGAACCCTTATCGGTTTATTCACTATGCCCAAGTAATATGAGTTTTTTCCAACCAACTGGCTTAGACCGTCAAGTATAGTCTGGTATCTGCAAACGTCATTCGCATGGTATGGTCCATGAGGGACCACACTCCCACTCCTCACAATCACTCACATGGCCTTTAAAATCCACATAAACCCAACATCAACTACATTCCTCATTTTCCAAAGATTTGTACCTAACATTTTAAAATGTAGGGACCTTAGGCTTCATGATAAATGTAGGGACCTTAGGCTTCATGATAGAGAGGCAATGCCATAGGTAAGAGGGCTTCACCGAATGCAAAAGAGACAGAGCGTGGAAATGGGCTTGAAAGAGAGAAGAACAAGAGTGAGGTCAAAGAGTAGCAAGTTGAGTGCGAGAATTGGGACACTGTGCAGAAGCGAGCAAAAGTAGGGTTGGCAATCAGTGCGTGTCTGGTGGGTCGACCTGAACCGAATCGGCGTCCATGTTTTCAACCTTGTGGGTCTGGTCTAGGTCCAAATGACTTCAAATCAAACCGGATTGGGTCTGACTCCAAATGACTTAGACTTGAACCGGATCCAGATCTGGCATGGACCCAATAGGGTTGGGTCAGATACAAGTTCGAGTCTAGGTTGACCCCACCCAATCTGACTGCACATTAAAATATATATTACATAATATCTAAAATAATTTTTTTATCTTTTTTAATTTTTAGACCAGGGCCCAGGTCGGGTCTAGGTCCAAATGGTTTGGACCGATCCAGGTCTTGGTCACATCCGTGTTCAAGTCACTTGGACTGTGATCATGTCTGCATGCAAGTGAAACCTAGTTGGGTCGAGTAACCGAGACCCAAACCCACCCAACCCATTGCCACCCCCAAAGAGACAGAGAGAGAAGAGGGTTTGATTTTGAGACCTCTAATAATAGACTAGACTAGGGACATCTAGTTATAAAAGGTTCTCCCACTAATTTAAACTAATAATATGCATGTGCGTTGCATATGATATTTAATATTAATCACTGAAATATATTTATCATTGAATTTTTTTAATAAAACATTATTTTGGAGAGAGAGAATTTAATGCATTCATCTTCACAATTAAAATATTCTATTAATTATTAGTAAATATGATAGTAAATATTACTTTTAATATATTATTAATTAACACTGATCCATTTAACACATAATTAAATTAATAAAGATGATTTAAATAAAAATTTAAATTATATAAATAAAAGTAATAGATAATATCAAATATATTAATTTAAAACATTAGATCCTCTTAAAGTCTATATTTAATATATTAATCCATTAAGGCATGCTCAAGAAGCATTAACCTTATTGTAAGCAAAAGAGTGATAAGAATTTATATACATTGATCAATACCTAATTTCAACAATAAGAGGGGAGAGAGATTTAAGGAACTGTGATTGCGAGAGATAAGCAAAGAGTATGATCTTAAAAAAAAAACAGAAAAAGACAAAACAAAAGGAAAGCGTGAGCGAGGGAGAGATTTAGGGGTGAGAGGTAAGATTAACACTAATTTCTTTGCTTAACCCACACGTTTCCCATTAAACATAGATATGGGAAATAGTAACTTGAGTGAAAGATATAAATTATCATAAATAAAAATATGTACGTTTTTTTATTGGGTTACGGGCTTCTTGTTGCACAAGAGAAATAATAACTTCAATGTGAGATAGATCAATTATGCTTAATAAAAAATGCACGCTTATTACTGAGGGATGTGCATTTTCAATAGGTTGTGTTTTTTATATTGCATTAACTTAAGAAATATAATTTGTTTTTAAAAAGCATGAACGAAAGCAATAATTCAGAAATACTATTTGTCATAAAAAAAAGACAAAATGCATCAAAAGATTTTTAATATTATTTTAAATAGAAGAATCAAGAGGGACATAGTGAAAAATAAAAAATAGCAAGAAAAAGTTAGAGGAGATGTCATCACAACATATCAGTTATGAATGAAACTTTAATAATTCAAAACTCAAAAATTAGAAAATAAACGATTTTAAAGTATCTCAAAAAAAAAAAAAATCAAATTTTATAATTGCTGAGTCACATTAAAGAAAAAATAGTATTGTCCTTAGAAAACTAACGTAATGTTAAAATACTCATAAAAACTTTTAAAATATAAAAATTATAGTTAAAATACGCAAATGAAAAATTTAAGATAAAGGCAAAATTATTATTTTATTTGGTTTCTATTATTAATATTAAAATTTTATTTTACTTCTAAAAAAAAATATAGTATTGTCCTTAGAAAACTAATGTAGCGTTAAAATAGTCATAAAAGCTTTTAAAATATAAAAAATATAGTTAAAATATGCAAATGCAAAAATTAAGATAGAGACAAAATTATTATTTTATTTTGTTTCTATTATTAATATTAATATTAATATTAATATTTTATTTATTTCAAAAATAAAATAATAATAAAATGACTAACTTATTTTATTATTTTATTTTAGTAAAATAAAAATAATAAATAAAAATATTAAATTATTATTATTAGTATTGTTATTATTATTATTGTTACTATTACTATTATTATTATTACTATTATTATTATTATTATTGTTATTGTTACTATTGTTACTATTGTTACTATTGTTACTATTGTTACTATTGTTATTATTGTTATTATTATTATTATTATTATTATTATTATTATTATTATTATTATTATTATTATTATTATTATTATTATGATTATTATTATTATTATTATTATTATTATTATTATTATTATTATTATTATTATTATTATTATTATTATTATTATTATTATTATTATTATTTTATCTTATAAGGTAAGGCTCATTGATCTTGAATACTCAAGAAAAATATTACTTTTCTTTTTGATTCTTATGTTAAATGATAAATCAATTTTGTTTTTATCTCTATTTTGCGGTTTAATTTTTGTTTCCTAGTACAGAGTTCAAAAGAAGCAATAATACACATAGAAAATAGCCAGATAATGCTATTACTATTATAGAAAAACTAATGTAATGTTAAAATATTAAATAAAAACTAAAATATAATAAAATATAATTAAAATCATAAATGTTGAAATTGATATAGGAACAAAATTGATATAATCTAACATAAGAATCAAGAAGGAAAAAAACCATTTTTTATATTAGCATTTAAGATCCACGGGCTTTACCTTTATGATTAAAATAACTTATAAAACAAAAATTTAAATATTATTTCATAATACAACTGGGAAAATACCAAGAGAAAGCTAGAAGAGATGATAAAATAACTAAATAAATTATAGGCAATCAAAATAAAAAATAAAAAAAATAAAATAGTAATAATATTATTAATAATATGATTAATAATAAATATTATTTTTATTACTATGTTTGATATTATAATAAAAAATTAGAACTATTCAAGAATCTAAATCCTTAGATTTTTCAATCAATTGAGTTTCACGAACTATGAGAGAGAGATCAAACCATTTATTTTCTACATGTAGAGAATCATATTACTGTTTGAAAAATATACTACTATATTATTACTATGTTCAAGTTTACAATAAAAGTTAGAACTATTCAAAAATCTAAATCCTTAGTTTTTTTAGAGCTAATTGAGTTTCACGACCTGTGAGAGAGAGATCAAACCACTTATTTCCTACATGTAAAAAACTCATAGTAGAATTTGCAAAATATACTACTATTTTATTACTATGTTCAAGTTTACAATAAAAAATTAGAGCTATTCAAGAATCTAAATCCTTCATTTTTTTCAATCTAATTGAATTTCATGACCTGTGAAAGAGATATCGAACCACTTGTTTTATATATGTAAATAAAAATATCATATTACAATTTGAAAAATATGCAACATAGAGATAGAGACAGACATCATGCATTCTACTTTTCTCTTAGGAAAATATTTTGATGTAAAAAATCTTTGTGAGAGATCAATAAAGAAATGAACTTGATAGAAATACAATATTTTCTCATAGGATAAAGTGGGGCATGATAAGCTTTTGGGTTGGGGCGTGAGGGTTTATGGTGAGAGAGTATGGAAGACATTTTTCCTAAAAACATATTTTGGGAGGGTGAGATTGAGAGAGATTAAATGATAAAGAGATAAGTGAAATAGGAAAAATATTATAGGAGAAATATCAGATGAAAATTATCACATTGACGCATTAATTGTAATTAATTACAAGTAGGGCAAGTTTGATAGAATAAAAAAGAGCAGCATAAAAGAAACTGTTGAGAGAGAGGGAAACCGTTGAGATAGAGAGACATTTGAGAGGGGGAGATTTAGGAAAGTAAATGAGAGAGAGATTTTATAAAAGAGAGAAAGAGAGAAACAATAGACAATATGGGAAAGATGTGAGATTTTAGGAAAATAAATGGGAGAAACGTTTAGGAACGAGGGAGAGTGATAGAAACGTAAGAGAGAGATAAGAGAGATTTAAGGAAAGGTGTAAGAGGGAGAGAGAATAAAAAGAAAATCGGTTCTGTGGGAGGAGGGATTTATTAAGAAAGAGAAAAAATAGACAGGTGGTAAAAAATAAATAAATAAATAAAGGGAGAGCGAAGAGAGAAAATCGCGTAGGTAAGGGCTAATCCACTTATAAACATAATAATAACGGCTAATCCACTCATAAACACAATGCTAAAAATAAAGTCGGGACGGCTTTGTCATGGACCTTGGCCTGGCTCGATTTGACTAGGACCTAGCCCAACCCACGGGCTACATTTTGTGACAAATGCCCTGGTTTTTCATGACAGAGGCACCGCCCTTTGCCATCCAAAATTTGTTCTTTTATTGTTCAAAAAAAGAAGAAGAAAAACACTTTTATGTTGTGAATACGAAATATGGTGTCTACCATTAATCTTAAAACCTTACATGTACTGGCCTCTTAACAATTTGGTGACACATGCAAGCATGCATGTTACTTCTATAAATACTGGTCAACAGAAATTAGCCATTGGTAGGTTCAACTTTCCTTTGTAATTCAATTTATTTTCTCATTAAATTCCTAAAAATGGTTTGTATTCAATGTCCAACTCCTAAAAATAAGTGTGTGCCATTGGTGGGTTCAACTTTTCTTCGCAATTCAATTTACTTTCTCATGCAATTCCTAAAAATGGTTTGTATTCGATGTCCAATTCTTAAAAATGGTTTGTACTTAATGTCCTCAATAAGTGTGTACTAATCAGAAATTTTCTCCTTAATTAAGGACTTAGTCCTGAGCATGAGTCTAAACCTATGGAGTTAACAATTATGCACCACATGGCACTTGGGCTTGAGATAATTTGAACATGATAGAACACTACATATACAACTCCCAGGCATTTTTCTTTTTCAAAGTTGGGAGAAAATATGGAAATGGGTAGTGAAACTAAGCATGTGATGCTGGTTTGCTATGCAGCACAGGGCCACATAAACCCTGTGCTCCAATTTGCAGGGCGTCTAGCCTCCAGGGGCATAAGCATCACCGTCGCCACCGCTGCCATCGGGCGCCAGCGCATCCTAAAGGACGGCGACAAAGCCACCGCCTTCGAGGCAGACGGGAACATCAAGTTCGAGTTTTTCTCAGACGGTTCGGATCCACTGATGCCCATCAAAGACCTTGATGACTGCCTTGGTAGGCTTGAGAGAGAGGGGCCGGAGAGCCTTGCCGGCCTTGTTGAGGACCTACGAGTACAGGGCCGCAAGGTCACCTACATGGTCACGACCCCCTTCACACCATGGGTCATTGACTTGGCCAAAGGGCTTGGAGTCCCATGTTCATTACTGTGGATCCAATGTTGTGCAGTCTATGGCTACTATTATCGCGTTCTTCATCGGAACCGAGCAGAAATGGAGGTTCCATTGACGTTCCCCGGACTGCCACACCTGAAGCCTGAGGATTTTCCGACCTTGGCTTCGCCATCGAGCACTTACAACAGATTCCCATTGCTCTTGACGCAGCTCTACGAGAAGCTCGGGGACGTGAAAATGGTGTTGGGCAACTCATTTAATGAGCTCGAGCCTGAGGAGATCTGGTTTGCAGAGGGCCTACACCTAATGAAGCTTGTTGGGCCACTCATACCACAGGCGCTGCTCGGATGCCCGACTGCCCCGCGTCTCCGAAAAGACATGTGGGTCGCCCCTTCAAACTGCTTGTCTTGGCTGGACTCCAAGCCAGAAGGTTCAGTTGTGTACGTGTCGCTTGGGAGCGTTTCAGTGCTACCTCCGAAGCAGACGGAGGAGATGGCTTGGGGGCTTAAGATAAGCCGACGGGCATTCATTTGGGTGGTCAAGCCGCCAGAAAATTCATCTGAAACAGGTTTACCAGAGGGATTCTTGGAAGGGGTCGAGGGGCAGGGGATAGTGGTGCCATGGTGCCCTCAGGTGGAAGTGCTCAGCCATCCTTCACTGGCATGTTTCCTAACTCACTGTGGGTGGAACTCGACATTGGAGACAGTTGCTGCCGGAGTACCAGTGATCGCGTTCCCCCAGTGGACGGACCAACCCACTAATGCCATGTTCCTAGTGGACGTGCTCAGAGTGGGTGTTCGACTAAAAGTGGACCTTGTCACTAGAGATGAAGTGGAGAGGTGCATCGCAGAGGTGACGGACGGCGAGAAGGCGACAGAAATGAAGAAGGCAGCAGCAAGATGCAAGGAAATGGCGAGGGCATCGGTGGCAAAGTGTGGCTCATCTGAACGAAATATGCAGGCATTTGTGGATGATATCATGGACAATGGACCCATCCATGAACCCAAACCAGGCAACGGGGTCTTATGCTAGGCATGTCCTTGCAGGGGAAGGTTAACTAAGGATTTCTCTTCTATATGTAACAGTAATAAGCTGTTGTTATTTGGAAATAAATAGCAGAAAAAAGCTATAGAGAATAAATATGAACATGCTTTTATTTTATCCTATGTGATTTTGTATTGGATAGTTTTAGGGAAATGAGTAATTGTTTATGTGATAATTTTTAAAATAACAAATAAAAAATTAATATAGAAAATTAAGTTCAAAGGATATTATTACAATTTATTTAATCATCATAATTTTGTTATTAATTATACATTGGGTAAGTATATTTAGATGGGTATAACTTATTCATAATATCTAATTAGGATTCTAATTATATTTGTACTTGTTGTAAAAAAAGTTGCAATATTATAAATTAGTATTGTTAAAAGTATTATCATGTGTCATCTTTTAAAATACTAGAATAGTCAAGAATACTTAGAATAATTATGAATGAAATAATTTTGGTTATAAATTGAACCATTCTTTAAGAAATATATTGTTTCAACAAAGTATTTGCATTTAAACTTATATAATTATCATTATAGTTTTTACAAAGGATTAATAATATTTCATGAAATTTTTAGTCAAGGTTTAGAATACTATAATAGTCAAGAATAATTAGAATAATTATAATTGAAATAATTTTAATTATAAATTGAACCATTCCTGAAGAAATATATTGATTCAACAAAATATTTGCATTTAAACTTATATAATTGTCACTATAGTTTTTACAACGGATTAATAATATTTCATGAAATTTTTAATAGTGCAAAAGAGACAGAGAGCTTGGAATGGGCTTGGAAGAGAGAAGAACGAGAGTGAGGTCAAAGAGTAGCGCGTAGAGTGCAAGAGTTGGGACACTGTGTAGAAGCGAGAAAAAGTAGGGATGGAGGTCCGGTGGGTCGACGTGAATCGAATCGGGATTCATGTTTTCAACCTTGTGGGTCTGGTTTAGGTCCAAATGACTTCAAACAAAACCGTATTGGGTCTGATTCCAAATGACATAGACTCGAACCGGATCCAGATCTAGCATGGACCTAATAGGGTCGGGTCGGATACAGGTTCGAGTTTGGGTTGACCCCACCCAATCTGACCGCACATTAAAATATATATTACATAATATGTAAAATAATTTTTTTATCTTTTTTAATTTCTAGACCCGGGCCCAGGTCGGGTCTAGGTCCAAATGATTTGGACCGATCCAAGTCTTGGTCGCGTCTGTGTTCAAGTGAGTTGGACTGTGATCATGTCTGAGTGCAAGTGAAACCTAGTTGGGTCGGGTAACCGAGACCCAAACCCGCCCAACCCATTGCCACCCCCAAAGAGACATAGAGAGAAGACGGTTTGACCTCTAATAATAGACTAGACTAGGGACATCTAGTTATAAACGTTCTCTCATTAATTTTAATTAGTAATATGCATGTGTATTGCACATGATATTTAATATTAATCACTGAAATATATTTATCATTGAATTTTTTTTATAACACAAAGTGTTAGAGAGAGAGAATTTAATGCATTTATCTTCATAATTGAATATTTATTAATTAATAGTAAATACGATAGTAAATATTACTTCTAATATATTCTTAATTAACACTGATCCATTTAACACACAATTAAATTAATAAAGATGATTTAAATAAAAAGTTAAATTATATAAATGAAAGTAATAGATAAATTATACGGGGTCTTACTAATGGTAATATCAAATATATTAGTTTAAGACATTAGATCATCTTAACGTCTATATTTAATATATTAATCCATCAAGGCATGCCAAAGAAGCATTAACCTTATTATAAACAAAAGAATGATAAGAATTTATATACCTTGATCAATACCTAATTTCAACAATAAGAGGGGAGAGCGATTTAAGGAAAAAGAGATTGCGAAAGATAAGGAAAGAGTACGATCTTAAAAAATAAATAAAAAAAGACAAAACAAAAGGAAAGAGTGAGCAAGGGAGAGATTTAGGGTTGATAAGTGAGATTAACACAAATTTTTTTCCTTAACCCACATGTTCCCATTAAACATAAATATGAGAAATAGTAACTTAAGTGAGAGATATAAATTATCATAAATAAAAATATGTACTTTTTTTTATTGCGTTACACTCTTCTTATTGCACCAGAGAAATAATAACTTGAATGTGAGATAGATAAATTATTCTTAATAAAAAATACGTACTTATTAATGAGGGATGTGCATTTTAAATAAGCTGTGTTTTTTATATTGCATTAACTTAAGAAATATGATTTGTTTTTAAAAAGCATTAAAGAAAGCAATAATTCATAAATAATATTTGTCATAAAAAAAAGACAAAATGTATCAAAAGATTTGAAGATTATTTTAAATAGATTTTCAAGATTATTTTAGATAGAAGAATCAAGGAGGACATAGTGCAAATGAAAACTAGTAAGAAAAAGTAAGAGGACATGTCATCACAACATATCAGTTATGAATGAAATTTTAATAATTCAAAATTCATAATTAGAAAATAAACAATTTTTTGAGTACCTAAAAAAAAATAATCAAATTTTATAAATGCTCAATCACATGAAAAAAAATATAGTATTGTCCTTAGAGAACTAATGTAATGTTAACGTAGTCATAAAAACTTTTAAAATATAAAAATTATAGTTAAAATACGCAAATGCAAAAATTAAGATAGAGACAAAATTTTTATTTTATTTTGGTTCTATTATTAATATTAGTATTAACATTAATATTTTATTTTACTTCTAAAACAAATTAATAATAAAAGGACTAAATTATTTTACTATTTTATTTTATTAAAATAATAATAATAATAATAATAATAATAATAATAATAATAATAATAAAATATTGTTGTTGTTGTTGGTGTTCTTGTTCTTCTTCTTCTTCTTCTTCTTCTTCTTCTTGTTCTTGTTCTTGTTGTTGTTGTTGTTCTTGTTGTTGTTCTTGAATACTAAAGAAAAATATTAATTTCTTCTTGATTATTATGTTAAATGATAAATCGACTTTGTTTTTATCTCTATTTTGCCCTTTAATTTTTGTTTCATAATATAGAGTTCTAATGAAGCAATAATACTTGTAGAAAATAGCCAGATAAAGCTATTACTGTTATAGAAAAACTAATGTAATGTTAAAATATTAAAAAAAACTAAAATATAATAACATATAATTAAAATCATAATGGTGAAATTGAGATAAGAACAAAATTGATATAATCTAACATAAGAATCAAGAAGGAAAAAATCCTTTTTTATATTAGCATTTAAGATCCATAGACTTTACTTTTATGATAAAAATAACTTATAAAACAAAAATTAAAATATTTTTTCATAATAGAGGCATAATACAATTGGAAAATACCAAGAGAAAGCTAGAAGAGGCAATAACATAACTAAATAAATTATAGGCAATCAAAATAAATAATAATAAAAATAAAATAGTAATAATATTATTAATAATAAATATTATTTTATTACTATTTTTAATATTATAATAAAAAATTAGAACTATTCAAGAATCTAAATCCTTAGATTTTCAATCAATTGAGTTTCACGACCTATGAGAGAGAGACCAAACCACTTATTTTCTACATGTAAAAAAATCATATTACTATTTGAAAAAAATATACTACTATATTATTACAATGTTCAAGTTTACAATAAAAAGTTAGTACTCTTCAAAATTCTAAATCCTTTGTTTTTGTCAATCTAATTGACTTTCACAACCTATGAGAGAGAGATCAAACCACTTATTTCTTATATATAAAAAAATCATATTATAATTTCAAAAATACACTATTATTTTATTACTTTAATCAAGTTTACAATAAAAAATTATAACTATTCAAGAATCTAAATCCTTAATTTTTTCCAAATCTAATTGAATTTCACAACCTGTGAGAGAGATATCAAACCACTTGTCTTATATATGTAAATAAATAAATCATATTACAATTTGAAAAAAATACTACATAGAGATAGAGACAGACATCATGCATTCTACTTTCTCTTAGGAAAATATTTTAAGGTAAAAAATCATTGTGAGAGATAAATAAAGAAATGAACTTGATAGACAGATACATACATTATTTTCTCCTAGGATAAAGTGGGGCATGAAAGGCTTTTGGGTTGGGGCATGAGGGTTTATGCTGAGAGTATGGAAAACATTTTTCTTAAAATCATATTTTGGGAGGGAGAGATTGAGAGCGATTAAAGGATAAAGAGATAAGTGAAATAGGGAAAATATTATAGGAGAGATTTATGATGGGAATTATCACAAAGACGCATTAATTATAATTAATTAAAAGTAAGGCAAGTTTGAGAGAATAAAATAGAGCAGCACATACGTGGTAGGGAGAGAGAAATAATAAGTTTCTTTATTATATGTTTTTTGGGAGTTATTCTGCATGATAGAGAAAAATAAATAGAGAGACAGAAACCGTTGAGAGAGACGGGAAACGGTTGAGATAGAGAGACCTTTGAGAGGGGGAGATTTAGGAAAGTAAATGTGAGAGAGATCTTATGAAAGAAGGAGAAAAAGAGAAACAATAGAGAATATGGGAAAGACGAGAGATTTTAGAAAAATAAATGGGAGAAAGGTTTAGGAACGAGGGAGAGTGATAGAAACGTAAAAGAGAGATAGGAGAGAGATTTAAGGAAAAGTATAAGAGGGAGAGAGAGACCAGAAAAAATCGTGTCGAGGAAGAGGAAAGATGGACAGGTGGCAAAAAAAATAAGAAATAAAAATAGGGAGAGAGAAGAGAGGAAATCGTATAGGTAAGGGCTAATCCATTCATAAACAAAATAAACAAAATAGTAATGGCTAATCCACTTCAAAACACATTGCAAAAAATAAAGTCGAGATGGTTTTGTCAATGGCCCTGGCCTGGCTCGATTTGTCTACGGCCTAGCCCAACCCTCGGGCTACATTTGGTGACAAATGCCCTGGTTTTTCATGACAGGGGCACCGCCCTTTGCCATCCAAAATTTGTGCTTTTATTATTCAGAAAAAGAACACTTTCATGTTGTGAATACGAAATATGGTGTCTACCATTAATCTTAAAACGTTACATGTACTAGTCTATCAACAATTCGGTGGGATTTAGATAGGGGCTGGAGAGCCTTGCCGTCCTTCTTGAGGACCTACGAGTACATGGCCGCAAGGTCACCTACATGGTCACGACCCGCTTCACACCATGAGTCATTGACTTGCCCAAAGGGCTTGGAATCTCATGTTCATTATTGTGGATCCAATGTTGTGGAGTCTATGGTTACTATTATCATGTTCTTGATCGGAATGGAGCAGAAATGGAGGTTCCAGTGAAGTTCCTCGGACTACCACACCTGAAGCCTGAGGATTTTCTTGCCATGGCTTCGCCATCGAGCACTTACAGCAGATTCCCATTGCTCTTGACGCAGCTCTACAAGAAGCTCGGGGACGTGAGAATGGTGTTGGGAAACTCATTTGATGAGCTCGAGCTTGAGGGGATCTGGTTTGCAGAGGGGCTGTACATAAGGAAACTTGTTGGGCCACTCCGAAGGGACATGTGGGAGGCTCCTTCAAACTGCTTGGCTTGCCTGGAGTCCAAGCAGAGGGTTCAGTTGTTTACGTGTCGCTTGGGAGCGTTTCAGTGCTATCTCCGAAGCAGAAGGAGGAGATGGCTTGGGAGCTTAAGACAAGCCGACGAACATTCATTTGGGCGGTAAAGCCGTCGGAAAATTCATCTGAAACAGGTTTACCAGAGGGATTCTTGGAAGGGGTCGAGGGGCAGGGGATAGTGTTGCCATGGTGCCCTCAGGTGGAAGTGCTCAGCCATCCTTTCATTGGCATGTTTCCTGACTCATTGTTGGTGGAACTCGACATTGGAGACAGTTGCTGCTGGAGTACTAGTGATCGCATTCCCCCAGTGGACGGACCAACCCACTAATGCCATGTTCTTGGTGGACGTGCTCGGGGTCGATGTTCGACTCAAAGCGGACCCTTTCACTAGAGAAGAAGTGGCTAGGTGCATCGCAGAGGTGCCGAACGGCAAGAAGGCGACAGAAATGAAGAAGACAGCAGCAAGATGCAAGGAAATGCGAGGGCATTGGTGGCAAAGTGTGGCTCATCTGATCGGAATATACAAGCATTTGTGGACGATATCAAGGAGAATGGGCCCATCCATGAACCCAAACCCGACAATGGGGTCTTATGCGAGGCATGTTCTTGCAGGGGAAGGTTCACTAAGGATTTCTCTTCTATATATAACAATAATATGTTGTTGTTATTTGGCAATAAATAGCAGAGAAAAGCTATAGAGAATAAATAAATATGATAATTTTAGGGAAATGAGTAATTGTTTATGGGATAATTTTTTAAAATAACGCATAAAACATTAATATAGCAAATTAAGTCCAAAGGATATTATTACAATTTATTATTACCATTATTACTGAATTTAATCTTCATAATTTTATTATTAATTATATATTGGGTAACTATATTTAGATGGGTATAACTTATTCATAATATCCAAGTAGGATTCTAACTTTTTTTGTACTTGTTGTAAAAAGCATTGCAATATTATAAATTAGTATTGTTAAAAGTATTATCATGTGTCAAGGTTTAGAATACTATAATAGTTAAGAATACTTAGAATAATTATAATTGTAATAATTTTGATTATAAATTGAACCATTCCTGAAGAAATATATTGATTCAACAAAATATTTGCATTTAAACTTATATAATTGTCATTATAGATTTTACATAGGATTAAGAATATTTCATGAAATTTTTAATAGTGCAAAATAGACAAAGAGCTTAGAAATAGGCTGGGAAGAGAGAAGAACGAGAGTGAGGTCAAAGAGTAGCGCGTAGAGTGCGAGACTTGGGACACTGTGCAGAAGAGAGCAAAAGTAGGGGTGGCAATCAGGTCGGGTCGGGTCCTGTGGGTTGACCTGAACCGAGTCGGGGTCCATGTTTTCAACCCTGTGGTTCTGGTCTAGGTCCCAATGACTTCAAAGCAAACTGAATTGGGTCCGAGTCCAAATGACTTAAGACTTGAACCGAATCTAGTTCTAGCATGGACCCAATGGGGTCGGGTCCGATACAGGTTCGATTCTGGGTTGACCCCACCCAATCTTATCGCACATTAAAATATATATTATATAATATATAAAATAATTTTTTTTATCTTCTTTAATCTCTAAACCGGGCCCTGGTTAGGTCTAGGTCCAAATGATTTGGACCGATCCTGGTCTTGGTTGCATCCGTGTTCAAGTCTGAGTGCAAGTGAAACCTAGTTGGGTCGTGTAACCGAGACCCAAACCCGCCCAACCCATTGCCACCCCCAAAGAGAGAGAGAGAGAAGAGGGTTTGATTTTAAGACCTCTAATAATAGACTAGGCTAGACTAGACTAGGGACATCTATTTATAAAGGTTCTCCCATTAAATTTTAACTAGTAATATGCATGTGCGTTACGCATGATATTTAATATTAATCACTTAAATATATTTATAATTGAATTATTTTAATAAAACATGGTTTTAGAGAGAGAGAGAATTTAATGCATTTATCTTCACAATTGAATTTTTTATTAATTAATAGTAAATATTACTTTTAATATATTATTAATTAACAAAGATCCATTTAACACAATTAAATTTACAAAGATGATTTAAATAAGAATTTAAATTATATAAATGAAAGTAATAGATAAATTATGCGGGGTCTTACTAATGTCAATATCAAATATAGTAGTTTAAGACATTTGATCCTCTTAACGCCTATATTTAATATATTAATCCATTAAGGCATGCTCAAGAAGAATTAACTTTTTTATAAACAAAAGAGTGATAATAATTTATATACATTGATCAATACCTAATTTCAACATTAAGAGGGGAGAGAGATTTAAGGAAAAAGTGACTGCGACAGATAAAAAAAGAGTATGATCTTAAAAAACAAAACAGAAAATGACAAAACAAAAGGAAAGAGTGAGCGAGGGAGAGATTTAGGGGTGAGAGGTGAGATTAACACATATTTCTTTGCTTAACCTACATATTTCCCATTAAACATAGATATGGGAAATAGGAACTTGAGTGAGATTTAAATTATCGTAATAAAAATATGTACGTTTTTTATTGGGTTACAGGCTTCTTGTTGCACAAGGGAAATAATAACTTGAATGTGAGATAGATAAATTATGCTTAATAAAAAATGCATGCTTATTAATGAGGTATGTGCATTTTCATTAGGCCGTATTTTTTATATTGCATTAAGTTAAGAAATATAATTTGTTTTTAAAAAGCATGAACGAAAGCAATAATTCAGAAATAGTATTTGCCATAGAAAAAAGACAAAATGCATCAAAAGATTTTCAATATTATTTTAAATAGAAGAATCAAGAGGGATAAAGTGTAAATGAAAAATAGTAAGAAAAAGTTAGAGGGAATGTCATCATAACACAACATATCAGTTATGAATGAAATTTTAATAATTCAAAACTCATAATTAGAAAATAAATGATTTTTAAGTATCTCAAAAAAAAAAACAGTCAAAGTTTATATATGCTGAATCACATTTAAAAAAATATAGTATTGTCCTTAGAAAACTAATGTAATGTTAAAATAGTCATAAAAACTTTTAAAATATAAAAATTATAGTTAAATACGCAAATACAAAAATTAAGATGGAGACAAATTTATTATTTTATTTTATTTCTATTATTAATATTAATATTTATTTTATTTCTAAAATAAAATAGTAATAAAATGACTAACTTATTTTATTATTTTATTTTATTAAAATAATAATAATAAATAAACATATTAAATTATTATTATTATTATTATTATTATTATTATTATTATTATTATTATTATTATTATTATTATTATTATTATTATTATTATTATTATTATTATTATTATTATTATTATTATTATTATTATTACTATTATTATTATTATTATTTAATCTTATAAAGTAAGGGCCATTGATCTTGAATACTAAAGAAAAAGATTAATTTTCTTTTTTATTCTTATGTTAAATGATAAATCGTCTTTGTTTTTATCTCTATTTTGCCTTTTAATTTTTGTTTTATAGTATAGAGTTCAAAAGAAACAATAATACATGTAGAAAATAGCAAGATAAAGCTATTACTATCATCGAAAAACTAATACAATGTTAAAATATTCGACAAAAACTAAAATATAACAAAATATAATTAAAATCGTGAAGGGTAAAATTAAGATAGAAACAAAATTGATATAATATAACATAAGAATCAAGAAGGACAAAAATCCTTTTTTATATTAGCATTTAAGATCTATGGGCTTTACCTTTTTGTTAAAAATAACTTATAAAACAAAAATTAAAATATTATTTCACAATAGAGGCATAATACAACTGGAAAATAGTAAGAGAAAGCTAGAAGAGACAATAACGTAACTAAATAAATAATAGGCAATCAAAATAGAAAATAATAAAAATAAAATAGTAATAATATTATTAATAATAAATATTATTTTATTACTATATTTAATATTATAATAAAAATTTAGAACTATTCAAGAATCTAAATCCTTAGATTTCGGGGGGTATCTTTGACCTGTCGGTGTGATTTTCCTTTCTGTTTCTTTTTTTTTTTAACGGCTTCACAGTGATGATGGGGTGGTGCTGCATGGTGATGTCGAGGGGGGAAGGAATACAGATGATGTTACCGGTCAAGTAATGTGAAAGGCGTAGCATGGTGGCTCTGGGATTATGTTGTGAGTGCCCTTGGCTAGTGTTGATCCCAGTGTGGTTGTTGGGAATTGAAGATTCGGGAGGAGTGGCCTTCAGTGTTTGGGGTGTTTGTTGGAGTGGCACTGGGCCGAGGATTTTTGGAGTGGCGCGAAGGTCAAAAATTTTTAGAGTGGCACTGAGCCAAAGGTTTTTGAGTGGCGGCACTAAGGCCGGAGATTTTTTTTTTTTGGAGTTGCGCTAAGGCTGGAGATTTTTATTTTTTGGAGTGGCGCTAAGGCCGGAGATTTCTTTTTTTTTGGAGTGACGTTACGGCCGGGGATTTTTTTTTTTTTTTCTTTTTTTGGGATGCACTGGACCAGAGTATTTTTTTTTTTTTGGAGTAGCGCTAAGGCCAAATATTTCTTTTGAAGTGAGGCTAAGGCCGGAGATTTTTTGAGGAGTGGCACTGAGGCTAAAGATTTTTGGAGTGGCGCTAGGGCTGAAGATTTTTTGAGGAGCAGCGCTGAGGTTGGAGGTTTTTTTAGTGTGGCACTAAGGCCGGAGGTTTCTTTTGGAGTGGCGCTAAGGCCAGAGATTAATTGAGGAGTGGCTCTGAGGCCAAAGATTTTTTGAGGAATGGTGCTAATGCCAGAGATTCTTGGAGTAGTGTTGGGCCGAAGATTTTTAGAGTGGCATTGGGACGAAGGTTTCTGAGGGGTGGCACTAAAGATTTTTGGGGGGTTGAGCTAAGGCCGAAATTTTTTGAAGTGACAGGTGAATGGTAGAAACCGTTTCTTGATGACATACAACTTTTGACTTGCTTGTTCGCTCCATGCACCCTTTTTGGGTTTTCACTTGGAGTAGGAGTGGTGTCACGATGGTGGCTTTCACCAACTTCTTTTTATTGAGACGTTTTTGCTTGTGACTTCGGGGTCACGTCCACCTTTGATATCTTTCTATTTTTACTCATGGCGCCCTTTCGGATTTTCGCTATGCCCGATTTTGTTTTCAAAATCACTCTTACTCATGGCTTCGTGGCCATGCCCATCTATCACTTTTTTATTTTTTATTTTCTTTATTTTTTTTAATTTTTTGCACTCACCACGACAATGGAGACCATGGAAGGAGAGCGAGGTCGGAAGGTCTTGGTCTAGTTGCTTGCTTTTGAGGGCATACTGCTCGAGGGCGACACATGGTCGAAAGAGATGATGGGATATGGAAAGGCATGGCAGGCCTTTCTTTGATGAGGCGACATTTTGAGAGGTGAAGCGACATGAGATCTGCCTCGTGATCTAGTGATAATGAATCCTAGAAGGCATGGAGGCTAAGACGCTGACCGTTGAGGGATAAAAGCGCTATTGGGTGACATGTGTCGGTGTAGCTGTACAAGGTTTTTCTTAGAAATGACAGGCTTTTAATGGCAAGCTCGCAGTCTCTCTATAAAAGGGGTTGTTTAGGCTGAGAGTCGGTGTAAGCAATTTCCCTTTGCTTGTTTGGACTTGAGCTTGCTTTAAAAGCCTCGTTGGGTGGACCAACATTTGATGGTGGGCTTGAGCCCTCTAGTTGTTTTCGTGCTTTTGGGAGCTGAAGAAGGGTGCTTATGATTGTGTGCCCGATGCTAGGCATTGTCGAACTTAGATCCAGTCTTGCTCATCCAAGGATGGGTCGTGATAGTCTTGATTTGGCTGACCCTTTGGTGGTGAAGATCGACCAAATGAGGATTTGGTTGTGTCTATTGTTTGGTGCTTGGATAAGCCAACTGTTATAACGAAAGAGGTGTCATGTTCTGGCTTTCTTTTGATGATGCCCCCTTTTCACTTTCACTTTGTCGCCAGAAAGAACAGGCTTGCTTAGAGAGCACAAGGTTTCTCCTTGGAGATGGCTGCCAGCTTAGAAAGGGGCAGCTTCATAGCTCGCACGAGGGAGGTCCTTCTATCTAGCGAAGGATCATGCCCTTGTGGAGTTATGTCTCTGATTTTTTTGGTGTTCAATTCATTTTCAAGAAGAATGACCGGTCACTTGTGCCTTGAGGAAATCAAAGTAGCTTTCACAGCTGTCACGTAGAAGCAGTTTTTCTTTCTGACAAAGGGCCATTTCGAAGATGGTTTCGTTGTAACAAAAGCTTGTATTTCCCTTTGTTTATGAATAAATCCTCTTTTCTCTTTGGCTTGAGTGCTCTTTTTTTTTTTAGCGTATTTTCTCCTTGTACCTTCTCTGTCGACTTCTTCAACCTTTCCCTTCTCTTTTTGGGTTTTAGCCTTTGTCCCTGCCTGTAAGTGGAGACAGTGAGCTCTGCCAGGAAAACGTTTTTTTCTTTTGTTTTTTAAAGGCATTATTTGTCGTACTTGGACGACCCAAATGCCTCCTTCTTGAGTGTGGGAGTAGTGTGAGGAACAAAGTTCCCTCACTTGTGGGTGTGTGTGGGTGTGTGTGTGTGTGTTTGTCAGGATATGCAAATAAGCGATGTGTTCCTAGGGTAGTCTAAAATTTATTGAAGAGTAGAGAGAGAGTGTTGTGTACCTGGATGGTGTTTGACCTGGTACGGATGCATCGTCTTCTTGAGGTATCATGCGCGAGGGATAATCATGATTTGAGTTGGCGGTGCACTTTGGGATGAGCGCGGAACTTTTAATTGCTACATGGCTGCCCTCCTTCGATCTTCCTCGTTTGTGCGACGCTTTCATTACGCATGCGTTTTAGTACTGCCGTACCTCTTAACCGTGCAACATTTTGCACGTGTGACGCTTCGTGGGCCCTATTTTCGTGGGACGTTTCACCTCGCGTGCCACTTGGTGTTCATCAGTGATTGGGACGCGTGTCCTATGGCCAGCTTTTGCACTATTCTTCTTCCCCATCGTGATTATAAGAGGGACGGGAAGGGGCATTCCTTGGTCTTTCACTGAAGTTTTTTACCGTCGACTCAGGAGGATTGGTTCCTATTTTCCCTTCCTTCTCATATTTTTCTTGCATCCTTGCCTCTTATTTTGTTGTCCCTTGTTTGCACGCCTTCCTTTCTTCGCCATCTTTTTCTAGAAAGGATATCTTTGGTGGTGCAAGTTCTCAATGATAATGGCTGGTACGAGTTCAACCCCTCCTTCTGATAGGGCTTTTTTATTTTCTTTAGATGTGCTCGGCTTTCTTAGTCTTCCTTCTTAACTTTCTGTTTGTCCTTGTTGTCTTTGACAGGCATGGTTGTCTCATCCCTTCTCTCTTTCTTTTTTGCAGTGCGGGACCTTGATGTGAACCAGCTCCCTTGCGTCGGTGAGTTAGGGTCGAATCTCTACACTGGGGTATCTCTGGCGAGGGCAGCTTCTCTAGGAGAGCTCCAAGAGGTCTCATGGCCCTCTCGTATCACCTTTGCAAGAGAGAGTACAGAGCTTTACCTGTACGGAGATGTCGACGGGGAACCCCTCATTCAGAGAGATGGCATAGCTCTTTATCATGCTTTGCACAGGCATTTTCCTTCCGACGAGAGTATGCCTACATTGGGGAAGAGGATGCTGGCGAAGCTTGGTCTTCAGTGGGCTGCAGGAGCTCTTCATTTTGAAGGGGAGCACCAGTACCTGACCGGGTACAACACTTGGATGTTGGATGTGTTGGATTCTTTCGCCAGTACTTTGAAGGAGTGTGGTCTAGCCGTGGCATGTCAACACTCGGCTGGCTACTATGACTGATGATCAAACACCGTGAAGGCTGTTTTGGAGTTATGGTGTTACCGTACCAATAGTTGGCTTTTGGCAATAGGGTGAGGCAGGAATCACCCTGCTTGATTTGTATTTTGTAAGTGGCCTTCCCTTGCTGGGGGAGGAGTATGATGCATTTTTCCTTAGAAACGGGGCCATCTTTGGGGGCAAGCCCATCAGGGGTAAGTGGGCTCCTTCGAGTCTTAGTGAGTTGTTTGAGATTTATCATCTCTTGTACTCAGAGTCGCAGCCTAAAACTGGTAGGGTACATTTCGAAGCATAGCGAGATTACTTTCACGGTAATGGCCAAGAGGGTGAGAATGTAGGCTCGAGCGTCTCATTGGCAGACTAGTCTCAGTGGGCGGCAGCAATCAAGGCTTCGAAGAAGGCGATTTTCCCTCCGAGGCGGAATATGCAGGAACGAGTGTACTTGGCCCTCTTCCTGTGCAAGTTCGTTTTTGCAAGGGTGAAGGGCTTTGTCATTCAACTTGGTTGCTTCTATGCAGCCTGCATGATGGCCCAGGGCACTGGCTTTGCGCTGGCACAGCCAGTCTTGTGTAGCATCTTCCACGGGTTAAGGGTCCAATGCTCATGGAAAAGTCCCTTTGAAGGACAATAGCAATGAGGTCTTCCTAGGTGAAGGCTTCATGGGGCGCTTTACCACGAGCTTCCCAGTGCATTATGTCTTCAGGTGGCTTTGTACATATTTTATCGGGGCGTACGAGCTCAATGGGATCCTCACAATGGCAACATGCCCGCATATGCTAAAGATTGCTGGGATGAAGGCTGTGGTCAGAGAGCCAGATGCAGTTCGTGAACTCCTAACTAATGCATCCTTCTTCGCTTGCGACAGGCCTTTCCCTATTGGCGGTCCCTTCGACAATATTTTTATCGATGCCTATGGCTTAGCACTTAATAAGACGGTTATCAAGACATAAGAGGCCATGTACCTCATAAGCGTCTGAGGTTGCATCCTTTTGTTCAGAGGAACGGGGTGCAAGAAGTTGGAGGGTTGCTTCCCTCACCGTCTTGTGCACCAGCATGGCCTGGATCAAGGATGTTGTTCCGCCATTTCTTTCTCAAAGAAACATGGGATGAAGGGGGCACTGCATGATCATGAGGCCCTTGGCATGAGTTGCAAGGTCTGGACTAACCTCGATATGAGGATGGCTTGGGAGACTTGTCTTCTTCTCCCTGGGCAGAGCAGGCTTGTGGTTCCCCATTATGGCCGTGTGGGCCACACAACTGCAGGCTACAGGCGGTGGTGGGATAACTTTAATGCTGAATATTGGGACGTGGCTCATCCATGGCAAGCCGTCAGTGGCTCCAGATGCGACGATAGGGCCAGAAGGTGCTTTGTCCATCCTCCTTTCTTTGTTATTTTTAGCTTGGATCATTATCTTACTAACTGGCAAGAACTGGTCGAGCCTTGTTCATTAAGCGGGGATGAGAAGGAGGTGAAGCTGCTCTCGTTGAAGAGAAGGACACGGTCTTCTTTGACAACCTAGAGGTGATTTTTTATCGGAGGGAAAGGGGTGCGGATCCATCCCGGGAAGAAGGGCTTGCCCTGGCTCCGCCTGCTCGGATCGAGGGTGAATCCCGTTCTGGCTCGTCTGGACAGGCTAGTCACGCTTCGAGGGCCCCTGCTTTCGTTAACCCCAAGAATGCGCCTCCTAAGGATAGGGAAGATAGGGAGGGAGAGAGAAAGAGAAAGACGGGGAGAGAGTCTTCGCCCGTCCCCTCTTCTCTTGAAAGAGGGAGCCGTTCAAATAAGGAAGACTTGCCTTCAACAGGGGTGTCTTCAGTGCCATCCCATGCGAGGTGGGCTCGGCCAGGAGCTCACAGGGCTTCGAACTCTCCTCCTACTGCATTGCTTTCGACTCCTGCAGTAGTACTGCGATCGGCTGATAATTGGCCTGAGTGGTAGAACTCACCCTTACTTGGTTCAGTCCGTGACTCGAGAAACTCCATGTCAAGGGTTGAGGTGAATGTGATTCCTACCTCTAGCAGTCGTGTTGTCTCATGCACACCCCGTAGTGTCTGTTCCACATGCGTTAGAACTTATGTAGGAAAAGGCAGGTGTTTTGGCTCGCTCTTCGAGCCCTCCAACAGTATAATCATCATGTTCGCCTGCCTCGGGAGGGCCCTTGAGGAGTCCTTTACTTGGGCCTTGCACAGCTCCGAAGGTTTTGATGACCCTTGTTACTAGGAGCCTCGTCCTTGACGTGCCTCTTCTTGACGCAAGTGGCTTTTTTGGTCTTCCGCAGTCGTCTTCAGACTCCAAGGCATTCCTGGTGAAGAGGATGCTTTGGTCGGGTCTTCAGGAACTGAAGGGGTGTTCTTTATCATACCTTGACTTTCAAGGCTTGTGTAGCCCGCTTGAGGGATGCATGGCCTGACGGGGAAATCTTCGACAGCCTCGATGGATTACTGTAAGATCTCAGTGACTGGGGAACCGAAGCCCTTTCATGCGAAGATGCAGCACAGGAGTCTTTTGAGATGCGCTTGGATTCCTTAGAGAAGGATTTGGCCGACCAGCAAGGCCTTGTGTGATAGCACACACAAACATGGGCTCGGCTTTTTTCAGAGTGGGACTCCTTGTTGGAGGAGGTTGCAAACCTTTTCAAGGAGCCTGAAGTTTTGAAGGCCGAGATGGAGGAATTGCAAGCTCAGGCGGCCTCACTAAGCTCTCGTCGAGACTCCAGCTGGGAGGCATTACATCAGCAGTTGCACGAACTCGAGCAGCTGGATTCTGATTCGGCGGCAGTCACCGGCTTGGTGAATTCAACTGCCCAGCTGATCTCTCGCCTTAGGGAAGAGAAGCAGGTCATGCTTTGGAGCACAAAGGAGCTGAAGGCGATCATTGATTAGTCACTTGATCGTTTCTGAAAGCACGTCACTTTTCTACTCTTCCTCTTCTTGTTCCCTTTTCTTCCATGGGCTTTTTGAGCTTCGCCGGACTCCTTTTGTAACCTTTCTGCAATAATGAAGGAAGACCTATTTTGGTTGATGATGATGATGACACACGAGCCACACACGTGCTCATGAGGTCAAGGCCGTTGTTCGAGAGGGGGTCAATCAAACCCGGGTCCCCGAGGGAGCCTGGACGCGGTAGATCCATGCCCGACCAACTGGCGATTCGACAAGGAATAAGCCACCCTATTGTTGGTTCAATCTGCTCTCAAACGAACATTTCATCTCACTCTTTCTTAAAATCTGATATGGAGTCTAACCACTCCTCTCTTATCCGAGTTGGGGATTTCATCATCTCCACATTCGTTAATGTACCTATGGGAAATAAGATTCTTCAATTTACTACTCTCATGTATCTCTTGAGTGGTCTCTCCGACCCTATCAACCGAGCTCAAGCACAAGGAAACTAAAGAAAGGGACCTCAAATTCCTGACTCCCTCTCTACTAGAATCAATGGCATGCCCCTTAGTGTCAATTGCATGAGCGGTTCTAAAACTACCGCCCTTCAGTCTCACACTGCTACTGGTGGACTCTTCACCAGTCCTAAAGAAAATTAGGCAATCTCCCAGCGTAACCTATCCCAAGAGGTATTACCTGAAACAAGGAAAGTACTAGGCTCGAAGCCTTAGCACCTAGAGGATTTGCAAAGTGGATTTACAGGACTGAGCCTATAATTATGTCACTAAACCAAAGAGCCTCCTGAAAGTGATCATGTGAGAAGAAAGTGAAAGAGAAAGAAGATTTCCAAAACCCAAACACTATGTGACTCGGTGGTTAGAGTAGCAAAAGGGTCATAACTCTAAAGAATCCTGACTCAGGAAGATCCCACCTGAGTGACCAAGTGCAAGAGAATCAACGTGTCTTACGACCCAACTTCACTGTAAGAGATGGTGGTTAGAGTAGCAAACCGAGAGTTAGAACCCTAGGGCACTATCTCAGGGCGACCTAGAATCGAGTACTCAATAAATGAAAGAAGCAACAAGCAAAGAGAGAGAGAGAGAGAGAGAGAGAGAGAGATAGAATAATGATGAAATAAAAATAAAGTAAGATAAATGAAAAGTTGAGATATGATTTAGAGAGGGAAGAGAGTGTTTGAAATGAGATAAAATGGGATAAGTGGGATTAGGAAATAATTGATCTGCCTATGGCACGGCTCCAGACTCTAAGGGAGGAAGAATGAGAGGGTATAAAAGGTACGATAATGGAGAGCGTATGGGGGACTATAGTGAGAATGTTGGGGAGATAGGGGAGATAAGGGAGTATGTGAGGGTAGGGTGGATAGGGTGGTATGGAAGTAGTGCGGACAGGGTATGTTGAAGTAGGGTGGACGGGTGAGATGGAGAGATGAATGGATGGGTGGTATATGTGTGAGAGGGGCGGATGGGTTTGAGGAGGTGAGATGGGTGGATGGGTGAGATATATGTAAGAGGGGCGGATGGGTGATATGAAGAGAGAGAAGGAGGATGGAGAGTATGGGTGAGGGATGAGGGTGGATGGAGAGTGAGGGCGGAAGGAGAGTGAGGGCAGATGGAGAGTATGGGTGACGGATGAGGGTGGAGCTTGTGGAGAGATGAGTGAGAGAGAATAGAGAGGACCAGATGGAGAGTGAGAGAGAGTGAGGGGGGAGCGTATGAGAGTATAAGTGAGGGATGAGGGCATATGGAGAGTGAGGAGAGAAGGGAGAGGGGCGGATGGAGAGATGAATGAGAAAGAAGAGAGAGGAGCGGATGGAGAGATGGGTGAGAGCGAAGAAAGAGGAGCAGATGGGGAGATGGGTGAGAGAGAAGAGAGAGGAGCGAATGGAGAGATGAGTGAGAGAGAAGAAATAGGTGCGGACATAGAGATTAGTGAGAGAGAGAAGAGAGGAGTGGAGAGTGCGGGGCCCGCCCTAGGTGCGAGTCCAGAGAGTTAGACGTGAGAGAAAAAGAGAAAGAGAGGAGGAAAGCAAGGGCTCGGAGTGAGAGAGAGAGAGAGAGAAAGAGAGAGAAAGAGAGAGAGAGGAGAGAGAAAGAAAGAGAGAAGAGAAAGATAAGTGAGAAGAGAGAAGAGAGAGACGAGACACGAGAGGGAAAGAAAAGAAAAAAGAGAGAGGAGAGAGTGTGTATCTAAGATGAGCTTGAGCCTAAGTACGCATCCATCGATCCCCTTGCATACACATAAGAGAGAAAGGATTAGGCTTGGTTGGTCAAGACTAGAGTCTAAGGGTATATGCATATGGTTTAGAAAAGTTGGTTTGAGGTGTGGTGTACGGAAATAAGGAGTATAGGGTAGGCTAAGGTTCATGGGGAAGTATGGTGTATGGTATAGGATGTAAGGTGTATGGAGTAGAGTTAGGAGTTGGAAGTTCTAAGGTATATGGGATAAGCTAAGGTGTATGGTGCACTACGGTATATAATGGAAGGGATAGGCTAAGGTTATCGTGCTCTATGGTGTATGGTGTAGGGTAAGGTGTAGGGGATAAACTAAGTTTTATGGTGCTCTTGGAGTATTTTCTCTCGCTAGAAAATGTTTCTCTCTCCTCCCATCTTGGTTTTGAACTTGCAAGCAAAGTAAAAGAACATGCTAAGAACTCAAGAATCTCATTCTAAAATGCTCAAATATTCAAGAATTTTCCAAGAGCTTGAATACAAATGATTTGAGTTCCTTATATAGAGCAAGCACTAAAGAAGGGGGAATGCTCAAAAGAACTCAAAATTTTCAAAAAATTCACATTTTATGAATAAAAATATTAATCTCATTTTTAGACCAAATGGCAAAAATACCCCTAGGCACTTTTCAACAAATGACAAAACCATCCCTTCATGAGGGGCCTCTTTCTATTGCTAGGCTTCAAGAGCTTTTTCGTATGATTATGGTGGTAATTTGTATGATCAATCGTCATAGAAACGATGCTTTAACTTTTGCGCACGTTTTGATACCCTTTGATCTTCTTGAAACAGATTTTTTAGGAAGAACCCAAAATCCGGCCAAGTTCCATAAACTAATGATTCTTCGACCACTAATCCTACACAATCTATGATGTTGATGCCTTCATTTTGATCACAAATCAAAGGGGATACTATCACGATTGTTTTGCAATAAATTTCGTCCATTTTGGTCTCTGTTTGAGCACATTCCAATTTTGGGAAGTCGTCCAAAAATGAGATTCCGCTGATTGAAAAATTCTGCCATTTTCGACCTCAACATTCATGTCATCCGGCCTCTGATCGTTCATGAAAATTATATAAAACTGTAACTCTTCGAAGCAAGGTCGCAACGAACCATTGCTTGCGACGATCCGACATCGGGATCTTGAACTATAGTCGCTCTTCTTTATAAAATTTGAATTTTCATGTTTCGAGCCCATCTTATCTCTAAAAATTATCTTGTACTCGGCCACGTCATGACACGTGACATCTATTAAAACGATCGAATCGTTGAGATCTATCTCATGTCCAAATTTAAGCTTAATTGGACTCAAAACGACTGAGTTATGAGAATTTTAAAATCATCCTGAAATGAGAAAACACAGTTTCTATAATGGAAATTGGTTCACCAAGGCTGCACCACAATAGTGTAAAACCCACCCTTTTATAGTAAGTTAGCCCCATAATGGTCCCAGAAGGTCCAATTGAGCCGAAATTTAGTATCTGGTTGTTTTTAGACATTATTGATCCAATAGCGGTAATCTGATACTGTTTTGAGACACATAAAATAGGACTATAGTTATATGGTCCATTTTTAGCATGATAAGAATTAGATTTGAGAACCAAGTTTCGTCCTGATCATATTAAAACTTGTCAGAACGCAATAAAACTTTGTGGGTGTCCTTAGTATATCCAAAAATACCCTTTCATGAAATTTGAGGCCATTCTGATACTTCTTTTGAGGTCGCCCAGGTTTAGGCGTATTGCTACACAGTGTTCCGTCATCTGGCGGGGCCTTGGGCATCGACAGGACCAGGTAACTACTTGTTAGCTCCTTATTCTCCCCTGGGATACAAGTATGTCAAAAATTACATATAAAAACTTGTCCCTCCCAATGCTACTCTTCGAGAGAAGCGAGAAATATAACATTCATGACAAAACCTCACCAAAGTTCATATTTCGAATCCTTACTAAGATGCTTTTATTTTCTCTCAATTATCTTTTTCTTTTCGATCATCGGAATCAACACTATCCTTGAGTGGGAGACCAAGATGAGTAGTGCCCATGTGGAGTGGAGCTAGGGTGACCCTAAGGTTACTCACTGAAGCAATGGCTTTAGAAGATCCAGTTGTGAGAGAAGAGGGAATGGTCTTAGAACCACTCTTGAGCTTAAGACTATTGGAGAGTCCACCAATAACAGTGTGGGCATGAAGGGTAGCGGTTCTAGAACTGCTCATGCAGTTTACAACAATGGACTTGCCATTGATGCCGGTAGAGAGGGAGGAAGGGTTTGGGGTCCCTTTCCAGAGTTGTCCTAGGCTTAAGCCCGAGTGCTAAGGTCTGAAAGAACTGGCAAAAGATAAATGAGAGTAGAAGGTGGTCGAACCTCACTAACCATGGGTAAATTCATGAATGTGGGGATGATGAAATACCCAATTTGGATGAGAGAGGATTAAGAGAACTCCATAGCAGTTTTTATGTGAAAGTGAGATGGGATGTCGGTTTGAGAGCGTGCCCAACCAACTATAGGGTGGTGTATCCCCAGTTGGTTAGGACTGGATTTACCTCGCTCAGGCTACCTCGGGGACCCGGGCTCGATGAACCCCCTCTCGGACAACCGCTTGACTCGCGTGAGCATGTGTGCCTCACGTGCCACGTGCGGATAGATATTTCCAATAGTGAGAGGATTTTAAAGCGATAAAGATATGGACTGGAACACAGACCTCACCGCGGTTGAGTTCGTCGGATACGCACTGCGGTTGAGTTCGTCGGATACGCCTTGGCTGTTGCTCTCTTAGATCAATGACGAAAGCCCTCCGGCTGTTCAGCAATGTGGTTTGAATTCGGCCCCCTTTGAAATCAACACCTCACTCGTACTCCCACAAAAAGACTGCTAATAAAAATCCGCTTATAATAAATTCCTCTTTAATGCACTTCTGGTTTAGGAATTCTAGTTTTTAGGGGTAAAGTGATAAGAGAAATAGGTAAGTAAGAAAAGAAGAAAAGAAATAAAAGTAGGTTGATGAGAGCTTGGTTTAAAGATAAGAAGAAGAAGAATCGATAAAAGAAGTGAAGGGATGACCCGAAAATTGGGCAGCCTTTGGAGTAACCTCTCTCAAGAGGTATTACTGGACACAAAAGCACCAAGCTCAATGCCTTGGTACCCAGAGGATTTGGAAAGTGGAGTTACAAGACTAAGCCCGTAACTATGTCACTAACCCAAAGAGCCCCCTCAAAAGTGATCAAAGGAGAGAAAAGAAGAGAGTGAAAAAGATAGAAAATATCTCACAACTCGAGCACTATGTGAACTGGTGCTTAGAGTAGTGTAAGGGTTGAAACTCTAATAAAAGCTATCTCAGGATGACCCCAGCCCGAGTGATCAAGCGAAAGAGAATCAGTGTCTCTTACTACTCAACAACACTATGTGAGTAGCATTCTGGGAGTTAGAACCCTATGGCACTATCTTAGGAAAACCTTGATTCGAGTGCTCAAAGGTAAGAGAAAAGATGAATAAAGAAAGAGAATGAAGAAGTAATGTCACAACAATCAAATAAAAGGAGATGAGGGAATGAGAAATGAGAATAGGGGTTAGAGAGAGGGACGTATTAGGGTGAGAGAGAAACGAGTTAAAGGGGGGTGGGGGGGCTCTAAAAGAAGATGAACCCACCTATGGTGCGGGTCTGGGTATCTTGGGGAGGTAGAGAGACTGGGAGAGGGTAGGATATAGAAGGAAAGAGATGGATTCGCCTTACGTGCGAGTCCGTCTCTAGACGGGAGAGAGAGAATGAGAGAAGATGAGGGTGTAGAAGGATAGAGATGGACCCGCCTTAGGCACAGGTCCGAGCTCTAAACGAGAGTGAGAATGAGAGAGGATGAGGGCATAGAAGGAGAGGAATGGGCTCGCCTTAGGTGCACGTTCGGGCTCTAGACAAGAGGGAGAGTATGAGAGAGGGTGAGGGCAATGACGGACTCATCTGTGGTGCAAGTCCATAACTCTGGACAAGAGAGATAGTGAGAAAGGGAGAGAAGAAGATAGGGAGATGTCAGGCCCGCCCTAGGTGCGGGTCCGAGTTTTTTTTAGGCAAGAGAACTAGAGGGAGTGGAAGAGAGAGAGAGGGAAAGAGGAGGGGAGGCTTGGACCCGCCTTGGGTTCGAGCAGAGAGAGAAGAGACAAATAGAGAAGAGAGAAATAAGAGAGAGAAAGAGAAAAGGAGAGAGAAAAGAGGAATAAGAGGGAGAAAGTGAGAAAAAGAAGTGAGAGAAAAAGAAAGAAGAGAGAGACGAAAGAGAAGAGAGAGGAGTGAGAGAGAATAGAGGAGAGAAAGTAGACCCAGAATGGGCATGAACCTAGGTGCACCTTCATGGGTCCCTTTACATGCACTCGAGAGGAAAATCTTGGTCTTTGTGGGTCAAGGCAAGGGTCTAAGGTTTAGGTGTATGGCTTAGGTGGGTTAGGGTGAGGTAAGGTGTATAGAAACTATGGTGTATGCATTAGGTTGATATGCATGGAACGTTTAGGTTGTATTGGTGTAACTAATGTGTATGGAGTATGGTAGGGTATAGAAAAGCTAAGGTAGAGTGTTGGGTGTATGAAGTAGGATTGAGAGTTGGGAATTATAGGGTGTATGCAAGCTAGAGTGTGTGGGGTAGGATTGGGAGTTGGAAATCCTAAGGAAGTTGGAATTTTGGAGTTCTCGGGAGTGAAAGGTTCGTAGGGGTATTTTCTCTCTCTAGGAATTATTTCTCTCTTTTCTCTCCTTGAGTCGTGAGTTTGGAATCAAAGTAAAAGAACAAGCCTAAGCTCTTAGAATTCTCATGCTCTTTTCATGAATTTCCAAAACTCTCAAGAGTCTCATTACAAATGACTACACTTTGCTTATATAGAGTAACCTCGAAACAAGGGTGGATACTCAAAAACCTACAAAACTGTTTAAAATTACACATTTAATGAATAAAAATGTTAATCCCGTTTTAATAATTAATGACTGAAATACCCCTAACCACTTTTCAATAAATGACAAAACCATCCCTCCATGAGGGTCCTTTTGTCATTGCTAGGCATTGGGAGCTTTTTTAGACATTTACAGTGGTAATTCGAGCGATCAAAAGTTGTAGAATCAAAGCTTGGATTGTTACGCACGTTTTGATACCCATTGATCGTCTTGAAACCGAATTCGACCAAGTCCATAAACTTGTCATTCTTCGACCACCAATTCGGCACTATTCATGTTGTTCCGAGACTTCAATTTTTATCACAAATCGAAGAGCATATTATCACGATCATTTTTTGATAAATATCATCCATTTTAGTCTCTGTTGGAGCACGTTCCAAATTTAGGAGGTCACCGAAAAATGAGATTCCAGTGACTGAAAAAGTGTGCCTTCGTCAACCTCAAAATTCGATGCCATCCGACCTCTGATCATACTAAAAAATTAAATCAAACTGAAGCTCTTCGAAGCACGGTCGCAGCGGACCCATATTGATGACGTTTTAACATCGAGAATTTGAGCTATAGCCTCTAAAAGAAAGATATATTCTTCTTTTTAAAATTTCGATTTTCATGTTTTGAGCTCATCTTCTCTCTAACAATTCTCTCGTTTCAGGCCACGCGATGATGCATGCCACGTATCAAAACAAACGTATCGTCAAGATCTATCTCGTGTCTGAGTTTGAGTTTAATTTGACGCAAAAGGAGCAAGTTATGAACATTTAAAATTCATCATGAACTGATAAAACCTAGTTTCTATAAATGGAAACTAGTTCACCGAGGCTGCACTGCAGTAGTGTAAAACCCATCCTTTTTTGGTAAGTAAGGCCCATAATGGTCCTAGAGGGTCCGATTAAGCAAAAATTTGGTACTTAGGTGTTTTTCGACATTCTGAATCCAATAGCAGTGGTCTGATAATATTTTGAGACCCAAAAAATAGGGCTGTAATTGTAGGGTCTATTTTCAACATGAAAGGACCTATATTTGAAAAACAAGTTTGGTCCTGATTGGCTTAAAAATTGTCAGAACGGACGAAAATTTATAGGTGTCCTTAGGGCATCCAAAATTACCTTCTCATGTAATTTGAGGCCATTCTGACTCTTCTTCAGAGGGTGCCCAATATCAGGCTTATTGCTACAGTGTTCTCATGGTCTAGCGGTGTCTTGGACACCGGAGGGACAAGGTTACTACCGGCACTCTCCTTATGCGTCCCAGGGATAACAGTACGTCAACAATAAAGTATAACAGTACCTTTGGTTTTTCAACTCGACTGGCCTAACACGTCGATCCAAGTTCAAGTATCAGCAAATAGCATTTGCTTAATATGGTCCACAAGAGGACCACACTCCTAGTAAGTTTATATTTAAATATTTTATATAACCTCTCATTAGGCCTTTAATGGCCATATAAACCAAACAAAAGGATGCTTTTCCAGGGCATGGGCACCCGCCCATTGCCACCCAACATATGTGCTGACATTATTCAAAAAAAGAAAAAAGAACACTTTCATCTTGTGGATATGAAATATGGTGTGTCTACCATTAGTCTTAAAACCTTACATTTTCTGGATTCTTTAACAATTTAGTGACCCATGCAAGCATGCAAGTATACTGCACCACAGAAATTGTCGATGGTACGTTCATCTTTCCTTTGCAATTCGATGTTTCTTTTTCTTATGCCATTCCTAAAATGGATTGTACTTAATGTCCACCATAAATGTGTGTTGACAGTTTTCCATTATTTTATTTCATTTCTCCTAAATTAGGGAGTTACTTCTGAGCTTGAACGTAAAGCTCTGGAGCTCACATTTAGCAACCACATTGCATATGGGCTAGCGATTATTTGAACATGATAGAACACTAGATATACAACTCCCAGGAATTTTTTGCTTTTCAAAGTTGTGAGGGAAATAGGTAGTGAAACTAAGCATGTGATGCTAGTTTGCTATGCAGCACAAGGCCACATAAACCCTGTGCTCCAATTTGCAGGACGTCTAGCCTCTAGGGGCATAAGCATGACCCTCCCCACCGCAGCCCTCGGGCGTCAGCACATTCTCAAGGACTGCGACAAAGCTGCCGCTGCCGAGGCAGATGGAAACATCAAGTTCAAGTTCTTCTCAGATGGTTCGGATCCACTGATGCCCATCATGGGCATAGATAACTGCATTGGTAGGCTTGAGAGAGAGGAGCAGGAGAGCCTTGCCAGCTTTGTTGAGGACCTATGAGTACAGGGCCGTAGGGTCACCTACATGGTCACGACCCCCTTCACACCATGGGTCATTGACTTGGCAAAAGGGCTTGGAATCCCATGTTCATTATTGTGGATCCAATTTTGTGCGATCTATGGCTATTATTATCATGATCTTGGTTGGAACAGAGCAGAAATGGAGGTTCCAGTGAAGTTTCCCAGACTGCCACACCTGAAGCCTGAGGATTTTCCGACCTTGGCTTTGCCATCGAGCAATTACAGCAAAATCCCATTGCTCTTGACTCAGCTCTACGCGAAGCTCAGGGACATGAGAATGGTGTTGGGCAACTCATTTGACCAGCTTGAGCCTGAGGAGATCTGGTTTGTAGAGGGCCTACACCTGATGAGGCATGTCGGCCCACTCATGCCACATGCGCTACTCGGATGCCCGACTGTCCCGCACCTTCGGAGGGACATGTGGGAAGCCCCTTCCAACTTCTTGGCTTGGCTGGACTCCAAGCCAGAGGGTTCAGTTGTGCACGTGTCTCTCGGGAGCGTTTCAGTGCTCCCTCCGAAGCATATGGATGAGATGACCTAGGCGCTTAAGACAAGCAGACGAGCATTGATTTGGGTAGTAAAGCCATCGAAAAATTCATCTGAAACAGGTTTATCAAAGGGATTCTTGGAATGGGTCGAGGGGCAGGGGATAGTGGTGCCATGGTGCCCTCAGGTGGAAGTGCTCAGCCATCCTTCACTGTCATGTTTCTTTACTCACTGTGGGTGGAACTCGACATTGGAGACAGTTACTGCCAGAGTGCCAGTGATCGCGTTCCCCAATGGATGGACCAACCCACTAATGCCATGTTCCTGGTGGACGTGCTCGGGGTCGGTGTTTGGCTCAAGGCGGACGCTTTCACTAGAGATGAAGTAGCAAGGTGCATAGCAGAGGTGACGGACGGCGAGAAGGCAACAGAAATGAAGAAGGCAGTAGCAAGATGCAAGGAAATGGCAAGGGCATCGGTGCGAAGTATGGCTCATCTGAGCGGAATATACAGGCATTTAGGGACGATATCATGGAGAATGGACCCATCCATGAACCCAAACCAGACAATGGGGACTTATGCTAGGCCTATTCAAGGGTTTCTATTTTATATATAACAGTAACATGCAGTGGTTATTTGGCAATAAATATCTAAGAAAAACTATAGAGAATAAATAAACATGAACATGCCTCCTTTTTCTTTCTTTTTTTTTATGATTACAGTGCAAGGGAAGAGTATGTGGGATATAGTTACATTTTATCTCTATTTGTGTCTCTTTGAAGTTTAAACATGGTGTATAGCAAACTTCATATGATCATGGGATGGATAGAATGAGAGAAAAGCACATCAGGAATAACATGATACATTTACATATGGGGTTTGGGGTTGGGCATGAGAGAGATGGATGCGCAATGGAGAAAAATGGTTGTAGATTATGTTGTTGATGCTGGTTCTAGTGGTTTTTTGGTGGATGGGGTATGGGGTTGGGCATGAGAGAGATGGATGTGCTTTGGAGAAAGATGGCTGTGGATTCTGTTGTTGATGCAGGTTCTGGTGGTTTTGCATTTCCTTCTATGTGTATTGAGATGTTGGAATGGGTGAAGCTAGATATCAGGTTGGAGTTCTTTGTGATTGGATCTTTTCACCCCCCATTTCTAGCTTTTTTGGTTTGTCTGATTCGGCTAAGAGAGGCGGGAACCTTTCATATTCCCTTGATGTTAAGGTCATTGGGTTCAACAAGGTGGTGGTTAAACTTCGATCAAAAGATGAGGTCCGTAGAGCTCTCCAAGACCCTTTTTGTAGAGTTCGAGGGAGCTTGCTATCCTGAGACTTATGAAAACCCACAGATCATGGCTCCTTTATACATAAATAATCACTTTGGATTGATCTTTACAGAAACCCTCTTTATGCTTGGAACTTGGCTATCATCAAAAGGATTGTGGGTGGTTTTGGGACCTTTTGCGGCCTAAGCTGGGATTTCTTCTTGAGTCCAGTTTGCAAAGCTGTACGAGTTAAGATTGTGAAAGAAAAATGTGCCCCTCTTTCGAAGAAAGTTTTTGTTACTATTGCTGATGATTGTTTTAAGATTTTGATCTCTCGTTCTTCTAAGAAATCTATTTTTGCCCCTGAGATTGTGAAGGTTACTGGGGATAGCTTTAAGGATGTTCTGCAGAATAAGCCAGAGAAGTGGAAGGCACCGGCCGAAATTGTTATTCCCGAAAAATCGAAGTCTAACAGAAGCTACCGGCGTAATCCTAGGAATTTTGAATTTCAAAATAAGATTACTCCCAAAATTTCAAAATGTTGGATACCAGTGGGAAGGTTTCCTGTTTCATCTCCAAGACTTTCGAATTCATCAGTAAACAACAAGATTTCGAAAAGGGAGTTACTAGAGGGTTGACCAAAAGGAAAGCGGTCTTTTTGGAAACTCCTTCGACGATTTCGAAAGATTGGGTTCTGGATGATGTCTCACTGGAACAATTTTTGGATTTGAATCCTCCTGATGATCTCGCGGGTCCACAACGTCTCGTTGCTTTTGATGGCATAAGAAAGATAGCTATGACGGTGCTTGGTTCTCCCAAGAAATCTGATTGTGACTTGGAAATCTGCAACATACATAAAAGAGATTTTGGGGAAGGCTGGCGGCAATCTCCTTTCCTTCCTTAAATCACCTCAAACAGGTGGCTGGGGTTTCGGATGTAGCAAGAGGAAATTGCAGGGGGTCTTCGCCTATTTTCTCGCTAATGTTACTCTTGGTGCATAGGAATAAAGTGGGTTAAGCTTAGTGTTGTCTGTTATTACTTCTCTTCCTTAACTCAAAGACGCATCCTCTACTCTCCCGCTTGGCGGCAGCAAAGGGCCAATTGAAGAAGAGCCTCTCCCGTTTTAACCCTCTTTTGATTGAACCTCTAGCCATAGTGGTGGTAGACCTTGATGATCCCCACTTCCTTATTGAGAATAATCTGGTGGAGGTTCTGGCCCTTTTTATTGCTACTGGTATTCAAGAGGGGCCATTTGTTGACATGCTCCTCCTCATGAGGAGTTTTAGCAGAACGTTGTGGTTCACAACGAGTTGGCCATAGTCGTCTCTCCGACGGCTCAGCCTTTAGGTGTTGTTTCTCCAACCACCCAGGTCTTTGATACTCTCATTCCCTATGATGATGAAGTTGCTTTGGTGGCTAAGATGGTGTTGGATATGGGGATGGTAGATGTGCCCCTTGCACTTTTTTTTTGCAGAGATTAAGAAGCGCCGTGAAGCAAAGAAAATGGTGGAGAATAAGGTGGACTCTCCTATGTTTCCTGCAGAGAAGATTGATAATGCTTTGGAGGCGACACCGACAATGAAGGGTAAAGGGGTGGCTTCTGGGAAGTCTAAAAAGGTTTTTCACAAAGGGGTGCTATCATCGACTAGACTGGAGGCGCGGGGGGTCCCGAAATGTGGCTATTTGGCAGCGAATGCTACAATTGTGTTTCGTGACCCGGTGGTGGTAGATCTTGATTCGTCTTCTTCTTCTGATTCTGATAATCATGAGGCCAATGACACGAGGATGCTAGAAGATGTCGTTTTAGGCGGCGGTCCTTCTAGACTAGGTTCCTCTTCTTTCTCTTCTCCTTAATTATTAGGAATATTTTGTCTTGGAATGTAAGGGGGTTAGGGGACCGTTGAAGAAAAAGGAATGTTTTGTGTTTTGTGTCGAAATACAAACCTGTGATTTTGGCATTATAGGAGACCAAACTTCCTAGTCCTACTTTCTCTGTGGCTAGAGAAGTTTGGGGCTCAGGTGTAGTCTATTTCTATAGGATTGATGCAGTAGGTATTTCTGGTGGTATTTAGGTCTTGTGGGACCCACTGGTGGTCCAAAATTTTGAGACTGTTATTAAAAACAATTGTTTGCTTTTGGGTTTCAATAGTCTTTGTTTGAGGTTTTCTTGGGGTTTCATGAATGTGTATGGGTCTACTACTTCTACTTTGAAATCTGGTTTTATTTTAGGTATGAATGTTTATTATCCTATGGTGATCGGGGGAGATTTTAATCTTATTAGGTGGCCAAATGAGTCCTTTGCAGGGTACCCAATTAACACTTATATGAGGAATTTTAATTCTTTCATCGAGAGCAATGCTCTTATGGATCCTCCTATTATCAGATCTAAGTTTACTTGGTCCAATAATAGTATTGCTAATTTGGCGATGTCTAAAATAGACAAGTTTTTGTTGGCTCCAGAGGGGGTTGAGGTTTTTCGCTTGGTCTTAGTTAAAGCCTTGGTAAGGTTGTCCTCTGACCACCTCCCCATTTTTTTGAATACGAGGTCTTTCAGGGGAGGGCCGAAACCCTTCAGATTTGATGTTAGTTGGTTGGAAAATTTAGAGGTGATTAACATTATTAAAAGAACCTGGTTGAATACTGTGGGGGTGGATTCTGTGGATTTTGAATTACACAAAAAGTTGATAAATGTCAAACACAAATTGATTACTTGGAAAGAGGATAATAAATTCGATCTTAAGGGTAAGATTGATGGGGCCTTAGTTGATATTGAAATGTTGGATCTTAATGCTCAGACTAGCGGTGTTTTAACTGAGCAATTGGTGGTGGAACATGGGGTGAAACTAAAGGAGTTAAGAGGATTTGAGAAGATCTGAGGAAATCTATTGGAAACAGAGATCTCGGAATAGATGGTTGAAGGAATGTGACCTTGATACTAAGTTTTTCTATGCCATTGCTAGCACCAGAAGAAGACAAAATGATATTTCGGGACTAAACATCCCTGGGTTAGATCCTGAGGATAATGCTGTCATGGAATTGGGTGTCATTAATCATTTTAAGAAAGCTTTTGCTAAAGAGATGGTGATGACACCAAGTTTTCTGAATGTTCCTTTTAAGATGTTGAATGAAGAGCGGAGATGTTCTTGGAGCGACCGATCACTGTTCAAGAACTGCAACATGCTGTTTTTTCTTTGCCTGACGATAAGGAGTCAAACTTGGATGGTTTGCCTTTGGTTTTTTTCCAAAGATTTTGGAATCTAACCAAAGATGATTTGTTGGTGGTCGTTAGAGATTTTATGATCAGAGGTCAAATTTTTATTATCAATTCCACTTTCTTGGCATTGATACCTAAAAAATCAGTGTGCAATGAGCTCGCAGGTATTAGACCTATCAGTTTGCTTGCAAGTGCTTAGAAGATTATAGCTAAGATCTTGACGAAATATCTTAAGGAAGTCCTTCCTCTCATTATTTCGGGTTAGTTGCCTCGATCTCACCCTCTGAATCTAAATGATCAGGCGGCATGCATCTCAGGTTTCAAGGGAACCTGAGACTTTGAGATCACTCTCTTGGGAACCTCACTCATGAGCGAGGGCAGGTAGACCAACCTATGAGAGAGGAATTTAAGGTGGGTTCGGGACAAAATCGCTTGGGCGCCCTCTTAGATCATAAAAAACGACCCCCAATCGTAGAACTGGTTCGAAATCGTCTTCCTTGGTTTGTATTCTCCTGTTTTCTGCAATCACACACACTTGATTTAATTTTACATGACAAGTGAGCCGAAAGAGACCCCACCTTGTCTTTGAGCGAATGTACACAGGGCGCACATCAAAAAGAAGAGAAGGTAAGAGGCTAGGTGAAAGAGGAAGAAGGGGGTAGTTCAGAGTAAAGTTTGACCAGGTGGCGAGACTAACATAGCTACTAGATTAGCAAGTGATTAACCCGGTGTGGTAGCAAGACAGGCATGGTAACTAGACCGGCACAACAGAAATACTACTAGACATCAGAACAATCATTGGCCGACCTGGCACAACGGCTAGCTTATCGTGGCAGTGAGGCGAGCATGATAACTAAGACCGATTCAGTGGTAATACTGTTAAACGACAAGACTATCATAGTAATGTTTGTCTTAGCCTCCATTGGTCAAACGAGAGAGAGAAGAAAGAAGAGAGAAAGAAAGAGAGACATGCACAATACTGATATCATGCATGTGAGAAGAGGACGAGATGAGCAATGAGGAAGAAAAGCAAAAGAGGGAGAGGAAAGAAAGAAGGAAAATAATGAAGAAGAGAGAGAGAGAAGCGAACAAGGGAACATGGCCGGCGATATGCTTCCACCGTTCATGACAGAAGAGTAAAAAGAGAGAAAAAGAATGGGCGGCGATGTGCTTCCGTTGTCGATGTGAGAAGACGAAGAGAGAGAAGACATGGGCGGCGATGTTCTTCTGCTGTCCATGATAGGGGAGTAAGAAGAGAGAGAAGACATAGGCGGTGATGTGCTTTCGTCGTCTGTGTCAAATGACAAAGAAGAAAGAGAAGACATAGGCGGCGATGTGCTTCCGCCGTCCGTGTCAAAAGAAGAATAAGAAAGAAAACACATGGGCGACAATGTACTTCTGTTGTCCGTGTCAGAAGAAGAAGAAAGAGAAGACATGGGCGACGATGTGCTTCCGTCGTCCGTGCCAGAAGAAGAAGAAGAAAGAGAAAACATAGGCGACGATTTACCTCTGTCGTCTGTGTCAAAAGAAGAAGAAGAAAAGACATGGGCGACAATGTGCTTCCACCGTCCATGTTAGAAGAAGAAGAGATAGAAAAGTCATGAGCGACGATATGCTTCCGCCATCCATGTCAGATAAAAGAGATGAGAGAGAAGAGACATGGGCGGCGACGTGCTTCCGCCGTCCATGTCAGATGAAGGAGAAGAGAAAGAAGGGACATAATGTGCTTCCGCCGTCCATGTCAAATGAAGGAGAAGAGAAAGAAGAGGCCATGCCAGGTGATAGATTCTACCATGCATGAACAGGGAGGAAGGAGATAGAACAGAGAGAGTAAGAAAGAGGAGAAAGAGAAACGAAAGATAAAGAAGAAGAAGGAAAGTGGATAATGAAGATCATAGATGAATTAGGAAAGTGGATAATGAAGATCATATATGAATTAGGAAAGAAAGATATAAACGAGAGGAAATATAAGGAAAGAGATAAAGATGAGGAGAGAGAAAGAGAGAGATGAGAGGAGGAGAGAGAAAGGGAGAGATAGAGAGAAGGGAAGAGAGAAAGAGAGAGAGATGAGAGAAAAGAGGAGGAGAGAGAAAGAGAGAGATGAGAGAGAAAAGAGGATGAGAGAGAAAGAAAGAGATGAGAGATAAAAGAGGAGGAGAGAGAAAATTACCTTATCGAAAGGTATCGACCATTTTCTTATCTCTCCTCCTTCTCTCTCCAAGACACACCCACGAACTCAAGGCAAAATTGAAATTTTATAGATCAATGTGTAGAATGAATCCAGCGCCCCTTGGCGATTGTGTTTAATATATTTAGATAGAATTGGGCCCAAACATGGGTAGATGCCCAAAAACTACCTAAATTAATGATAATTACAATTTAATTGAATTAAAAAAAATTCTAAAATTTGGTGTAAAATGATTGTTTTGCCCCTGCCTAATAATGTATAAAATTCCAAAACGATCCTTGTTGCAACCCTAGAAATTACGTAATTTTCCATGGATGATTCGGTGTTGCTCTGATGCCCATTTGATCGAATATGATTTTTTTCTTGTAGGGCTCGGCATGGCGATCGAATTGATACCAACTTCGAGCTATGGATCACGTTTTGACACCACGATCATGCGACTCAAAATTTGGATGAATCTTTAAAACTTCGGATCAATAGTGTGCTTGTTTCTTGATGTTTTTCCTTGATTTCTTCATTGAATCACATTGAGCATGTCGTCACGATCGCGTTGCAACAAACGCAGCTCGATTTCGCGTCCGGACTAGGATTTCCTCGTCTTGAGGTTTTTGCCGAAATTTGGAAATCCGACGATCAGAAGTTACAGCAACTTCGATGCCTTCGTGTATGAAATCCAACCTTTCATCGTACGTGGGGTTCGAAAAAGAGATAGCCTCGGACCTTATGCACATAATGCAATTGGTTTCACGTTGATCGAGTGTGGGAGCGTCATGATATGGTCGCTCGAATCAGGCGTGCTGCTGCTAAATTTTCTACCACTATCTTCATGAATCATCAACCTCTATTTACTTTTTCTCCCTGCTTGGGCATTATCATGGGTCGTACCACATTTCAAAACGCTCGTCTTGATGAGACGAACACGCTCACCAAATTTGAGAGAGATCCGACTTAGAACGAGTGAGATATGAGTCTTTGAAGTTGCTGCTCAGGATTGTACTTACCGGCCTCCTTTAATAGAGATTGGTGCAGGGAGGCCTCACGGGAATAGTGTGCGGCCTACCCCTTTTAAATGTTTCACCAATAACTTTATCTTGGAATATCTGATTAAGTCGAAACTTGACCCTTATGGGTTTTCAACAGTGTAGGATCCAATGTAGTGGTCCCACAGCTATTTTAAGTCCAACAGTGGAGACTTAAGGGGAGAAGAGACTTTTTTTAGTGATCTTATCAAAGTCCTCACCTTTGCATGGACTGTTTGTGATTCTGAAGCTGAGGATTTGTACAGACCTCGTTAATAAGAATCAAGCCCGCTAGCAGTGGAGTGTCATGCTGAAGGGAATTTTTCGCATTTGGTCTGGGTTTCTTTTTTTTGGATAGACAACAAAAGAGCCTTTTGTCAGTGATCGTCTTCGTTGTACACCAGATATTCTTTAGCGGGCAGGGTACTTCAGTTTATCGAGGTGACCAGCTTTTGGTATAACCCCTACCCACTGTTAGTAATTTCACATAATATGTCCAAATTCATGGATGACTTAACCTTCTTGGGGCGTCTTTTGATTTGTCGAAATGACTTTCTTGTTTGGATGGTTTGCTAAAGGGTCTTTTGTCGATGCTCATCTGCGTTATGCTCTAGATATTCCATGGAGGGCAGGGTACCTCAGTTTATCGAGGTTACCAGCTTTGGGTATAACCCCTACCCACTATTAGCAGTTTCGAGTAACAGATCCAAAGTCATGGCTGACTTAGCCTTCTTAGGGCGTCTCTGGCATCTCGGAGTGCATTTGTGACCTCGTGGGAACAATGCTCTTCCTCATGAGACTTGTCTTGTCTTCTTGGTGAGTCTTCTATATTTCAAGTCCGTTTTGTAAATGGGCTCAGGCTATCGGAATCTTTTCCTTGAAGCTCGTATTTTTTGCGTCCCAGTATTGTGACACCAAGGATTTTTTCTTTAATGTGGGCTGAAGCCGCCTGTCAAGGCGAGTGCTGCATCAACCTATTTATTGGTCCGAGCGTCATTTGTGGATTTTCACTTGGACTTTGGAAAGCGGAGCCGTAGAGACGGTTTTCACCAACTTCCTTTTATTTGGAGCTCTTTTACCCAAGACCTTTCGGCCATGTCTACCCTTAATTTTCCATCTTTACTTACAGTGCCCTTTCCAAGTCTTCACCGTGCCCAAGTTTTTATTTCACGAAACTCTTTTACTCATGGTTTCGTGACCATGCCCGCCCATCATTTTTACTTATGGCGTTCCCTTATCCAGGTATGCACCATGCCCATTTTTATTATTTTATTTTTTTTGTGAAGGCATGTTTAAGGTCATGCCTTTAGGACCTGAGCAAAGTAGTTTAACGTCATGCGGCCAAGACATGCACTACAGTTTAAGGTCATACAGCTGGACCATGGTGGAGATGGATGGCAGTCTGTGGGGGCCATGGAGTGAGTATGGTGGTGGCAGGATGGTTCGCCATTTTTATGAGCATAGGTGAGACTCACTGGGGAATGATGAATGTGATGAATGAACTCACTGGGGGAGTTATGATGTACACATACAACTGGGTCGATTAGGGAAGACGTGCATGAAAATGCACATAAAAGGCATGTGTGTGGAGGCAGGTTTAAGGTCATGCCTCCGGGACCTGTGCAAAGCAGTTTAACGTCATGCGACCAGAACGTGCACTATGGTTTAAGGTCATATAGCATAGACCGTGGCTATGCAGTTTAGAGTCATGCAACTAGGACCATGCAGTTTAAGGTCATGCAACTAGACATCCACTGTCGTTTAAAGTCATATAGTTTGGACAATGGTGCTACGCCTTTTAATGTCATGGGGCCAAGACGTGCACTATGGTTTAAGGTTGTATAGCTTGGACCGGGGCTGTGTAGTTTAAAGTCATGCAGCTAAGACCATGCAGTTTAAGGTCATGCAACTAGACCGTCGCTACAGTTTAAGGTCATATAGTTTGGACCATGCAATTTAGGGTCGTGCACCTAGACCAAAGCTGTGTTGTTTAAGGTCATGCAGGCAGGACCATGGCTGTGCAGTTTGGTGTCATGCAACCCGGACCATGGTGTTTAGGTTCGCCTAGTAGGTGAAGTCCCTTGGAGAATAGGTCTGTGGATAGTAATTTGACTCCCTAGGGGTAAAATGATAGAGGGATTTTTTATGGGAAGCTAACTTCACTAGAGATAAGGGAACAAATATCACTTCCCTAAGGTGAAGGATGGAACTCCATGGGGAATAGGCTCATGGAAGGTAACCAGACTCCTGGGGTTAGGATGGCTTGGTGTTTGACTAACCTACAGGGGATTAAAGGGGTAAGCATGTCTCTAACTCCAATGGGGATCAATGGGCTGCAGTATGAGTGTAATTCCTACTAGGGATGAGGGACAGTGGTCAGCTTCTAACTCTATTGGGGATGACATGTCATGACCTGGGTGCAACTCCACAGGGGATAGAGGTAAGACACACACAATGGTAACCGGGTTCTGCCACATGTGACACTAGAACATGTGCAACACTAACATAAGGAATGTTTTAGCACGAGCAAAGGCAACACACGGTGGTACACTTGGGAACACAGCCGGTGTTGGATGATGGAGAACACAGCTGGCACTACGTGATTAAGAACACAGCCGGCACTGGGTGATGGAAATCACAGCCGACGCTGAGTGATTGAGAACACAGTCGGTGCTGAGTATTGAGAACACAGCCGGCGCTGAGTGATTGATAACACAGCCGGTGCTGAGTATTGAGAATACAAATGGCGCTGAGTGATTGAGAACACAGCCGGTGCTGAGTAGTGAGAACACAGTCGGCACTGAGTATTGAGAACACAGTCGGCGTTGGATACTAAGAACATAGTCAGTGTTGGGTACGGGCTAGTGTTCGGGCCTCTAGCCCAAGCCCGACCCGATCTTGGTCTTGATTTTTCATGATCGGCGGTAGACTTTCATACGGGCCTCAGGTCTGAGCCTGACCCGATCCAGCCCACCGTCGTTTGGCCTTTAGGGACGTGACTATCATTCTTGGATTGTAGGGGCTCAGGGAAACCTTGCTTATATAAGGGGGTAAAACTCCATTCTCACCGTTTCACCAAGGGTAAAAACAGCAAAGTCGAGGGTGAAAGAGGTCCCAACGAGATTTTCCCGGCAGCACGTAGGGTTCTTCGAGTAGGATTCTGCAAAAGTTTGCCGACAAACAGGAGAGAGCATCAGGGAGAACACTAGGCCTTTATAGGATTTTGTTGACTAGTATAGCAGGATAGGCAGAGAGTTTGCCAGAGGTTCCAGAGACTCAGGCCATTGTTTTAGGGGCTCTGAAGAAGCAAAAAGGGGTGGAAGTTGCAGCAGAGAGCTGCTTGAGGATTTCTGTCAAGTTTCTGGTAGTTTTTCGGCAACGTGCTGGAAGGGAAAAGGTTTCTCAGTCGGTTTTTTTAGTGAAGGGGAGTTTCTGGCAAGAACGTGAAAGGTCGCAAGAGACGAATAGTTACCTGGAGGTGATTAGTCGCCAGAACGCGAAGGGTCATCGAGAGGTGAAGGGCTATCATTCCACACGTGTGAGGATGTGCGTCAGGCCACGTCATGGCGGCAGTTATCAGGCGATGCAACAGAGCTCGAGGTGACACATGCAGGATCTGTGGCACGTGCCAGAGATTTGAACACGAGCGATTATAGTCTTTTGAAAACACTGCCGGCGTTAACCGTTAGCAAGCACAACTGGCGTTGGTATTTTGAGTTCACAGTCGGTGCTAGTGTTTGCGAACCCAGTAGGTGCTGGTATTTGGAGCACATGGTCTACGCTGGTATTTGCAAACCCAGCTGGTGCTGGTATTAGCGAGCATCGTCAGTGCTGGCATTTGGAGCACACGGTCGGCGTTGGTATTTGCAAACCCAACCGGCACGAGCATTAGCGAGCACCGTCGGCGTTAGGCATCAACGAACACAATCAGCGTTAGGCATTTTGAGGACACCGCCGACATTAGGCATTTTGAGGACGCAGCCGACGTTAGGAATTTTGAGGACACAACCAGTGGTAGGCATTTTAAGAACACAGAGTCAGCACTGTCCTATGCCTTAGTGATTTCCATACAAGAGTAGGATCCTTAAACTTGATAAAATGTCGGGCCTTCTCACAAGATCCCTAATGTGAAGAATCTTCTGAGGGGAGTAGAGGTCCGCACCAATGAATTTACTGGTGAGAGTCTTGTGAGGGGTGAGCCTATTTTGCTCATTAATGCATCGTGCAGGCCAGAGTGGCCTCTCAGCATCACATTTGTTACTGACCCTATCTGCTTTGAAGTCCGGGGAGATGATGATGGTAATGTCAGTATTGAAGAAGGGGTGGCGCTACTTCATTGTATGCACAAGAATGTGGCCTCTAATACTGATTTACCCACATTGGGGAAGAGAATGGTGAACACCCAAGGGATGATGTGGTCTTCTTCTGCTCTCTGAATGCAAGGGGAGCACCAATATTTTAAAGGATATTCTTCTTGGACCATCCAAGTGCTGGGTCATTCAAAGACATTCTTGAACATGCTTCTATGTTAGTAGCAGTTCAGTGCTTAGCTAGCTATTATGATTGGTGCTTCAATACTATCAAGGTACTGCTGGAAACATGGAGCCATGTTAGCAACTATTGGCTCCTTGGGCATGGGGAAGCAAGGATCTCCTTGTTAGACCTTCATTTTATTGGCGGCCTTCCACTGATCGAGGCCATGTATGACGAATTCGTGCCCCAGAACCGGTCATCTTTGGTGGTGCTTGCTTGGGGAGAGAGGAACCTCCTACCAGCCTTCAGAAAATTTTTGATAAATACCAGTTGCTTCATTCTAAGCCTAGCAACGGTCGGGTAACCTTCACCGGCTGAGTGAAATTATTTAGCGGGGATTACCTTGAGGATGGTCGAGGCTCTTCAAGGAAAAAGGGGAAGGCAGTCGCCAAGGAGACGCCTCCCATCTATCAACCTGAGACTAGTGACAATTCCATCTCCTTAGCCGCTTTCCTGACCCTATTCTTATGCAAATTTTTTATTCATGGAGGGGCAGATGACATTCGACCAAGTACTCTCTATGTGGCTTGTGATATGGCGAGGGTATGCCAATATGCTCTCGCTCAACTAGTCGTATGCAATATCTACCATGGACTGGGAGCTATCTCCATGGGGGAAAACTTCAAAGGGAAAGAGGGGGGAAATGGTACTATTGGGGGAGAAGCTTTTCCTGAAGACTTTAAGACTCCATTCCCCATCCATTATGTGTATGGGTGGCTTCCCTTCCACCTTTGTCAGGAGTCAGGGCTCGGGGGAGAAAATGCCCCCTTTCTTGATGAAAATTGTTGGTCAAAAGGCTATCTTTCATAGCACAGGGGAGGCTCGGAGCTTGTTTGGGAATGACTCCTCAAATATGCGGCGGGTCCCATTTTCAGTTGGGAGTTTTTCCAATCGCTTTGTTGATGAACTAAGGAAGGAGTTGGACGGCGCTCTGATGACTATCAAGGAGCTCATGTTCATGTTGAGCATTAGAGGAGGATTTTTGCCCTATAGGACCCCGAACTGTGCCAGACTGGAGGGATACTTCCCTCATCGCTTTACCCGTCAGCATGGACTTGATCAGAGCTTCCCCTTCTCTATGTTTTTTGAAAAGCGTCCGGGCAGAGTAAACACGGGGAAGATACAAGAGCTCGGGACTCTTCGAGAGTGTTACCAGAGCATGTACGGACCGCATGGTCCGCATGTTTAGAGGAGACAGAGATTAGCAACTATGTGCTACCCCACTTTGGCAGAAGGGTCTGGGTATCGAGGCCTACGCAAACTGGTGGATAATTACCAGCCAAGGGTATTGGGATGTTGATCACCCTTGAAAAGGGGAAATGGAAATTGGCATCAAGAGATTAGAAAGAGGAGGATTGTCAATGCGCCCACTCTTGGCGAGGTTATTGACTTAGACTATCCATGGAATTGACATGCTCTTGGGATCCCTCAAGAGATAGCGACTGATGATACTTCGCCGCAATTTCTTACCATGAAGAAAAAGATTGGGAGCATCTTTGATAAACTTGGTTCTGTCTTTGAATGGAAGGAGGGCCGAAAGGTTCCAGGTCACAAGGGGTGTCCACTTCAAGACTTGAACGCATTGATCAGGAGTGGTCCTCACAGTAAACTTGTTGCGGGCCCTTCTGAAGGAGGGAGTTCTGAAGCAGTTTCTTCTCCTCTAATATGAGGGAAGAAAAGGAAATGCTCTACCCCTACCGGCACTCGTGCACCGGCTCAGGCTAGTAGACCTGCTCGAAGATGTAGGGGTGCAAAACTTCCTGTGATTTTGGAATTACGAGGTAGCTCTTCCTCTTCTTATTCATTAACTTCTCTCATTCAATGTCACCTTCTGCACTTTCTCGATCATCTTTTGCCTCTCCTGAAATATTTTCTACTTCTTCATAGACTAAAGTGGATGAATCCGGCCCCTCTGAGCCTATTATTATCACTTCTGATCGAGAGGCGACTCCGGAACTTGGGGTGGGGTCTCCAAGTCCAAGGGGGATTCCAAGTCCAAGGGGGATTCCTGAATCAGGTTCGATTCCAATGGAGGTCAATGAAGCTGAAGGCCCTACAATCAATCCCCCAGGAGAGGAACCTCTCACTGACATGGTCTCTGACCGTCAAGAAATTACTGCCCCGATTGAGACAGGGGTCGCAGTAATGGATAATGAGAGCCCAAGCATCTTTCTTGAGGAGGGGCCTATGGCTAGCGAGGTTGTTGAACATCAAGAGGCTGATGTCCCAGAGGGCACGGGTCAAGGAGATGAAGGGGTTGAGCTTTTTGTTGCAAAAGTTTTGGCTGTAGAGGATGCAGGCCAAGTGAAAGAGGCCACGGCAAAGCCTGAGGTGATAACTTTATAAGATGAAGGACAAAGAGCAAAGGTTGCCCCAGAGCTTGTCGAAGCTAAAGTGACAGCTCAAGAAAGTGAGGAACCAGGAAAAGATGTTAGCCTTGCACTTGTCGAGGCCATGGCAGAGAATGAGAGACCAAAGGAAGAGGCCCCTTTAAAGCATGCTGGGGTAGGAGTGGCGGCTCGAACAGGTGATGAGGCTAGTTTAAAAAGGGCCAGGCAGATTGAAGCTGGGGTCGTCTCTGAATCTGACATGTCAGAGACTTTGGGCTTCATAATTGCTCCAGAAAGAGCCAGTAACTCACATAGTTGTCGTCCCTTCAAGTTCAGACCTCGAAATCGAAGTTGCTACAGCAGTTGTGGCCCTGACAGTACCATCCAGACCTACTTTTAGTAGAGTTCCTGGGATAATTGTGACCATGCTCCGTGCAGGCCTTCAGAGTCTAAGGGAGCTTGTTTCAACAGGATGCTTGGAATAAGGGAGGAGATGCAAAAATTAAGATAGGAATTCGGTGATCTTCAGAAGGAAATAATTCAAAGAAGGGCTTTGGATACTTCTTTAACTAAGGATCTGTCAGAACTCACTCACACCATTGAATCAGAAACTGTCACGACCCCACCCCCTGACCTTGCCGGAGGGCGACAAAGTGCGAGATCGCGACCGGAGGTCGCGAATGTCACTCAGGTGGAAGTGGCTCAATGCATGAAAACGTGGAATCAAGAGCAAACCATGAAAGAAAGCTAGAATAAAATCTTTCATCAAACAAAGAACAATTCAAAAGTACAGCCATCTCATTCATATCAGTGTTAAAAAGTCTTTACAATTCCTTACAAGACACTACCCTCTCCTTGTGCCTTTTTGGTGAGAGGGCGTTACACTACCATTGGGTGACCCAATGTGTAGTGCCCATATAGATCTAGGGGGTGCTACCCTCCTAACTACTCACATCCTGAGTCCCATCCTATCTTGGGAGTCAAGGAAAAATCACAGCTGCCAGCACCATCATTCACACAGTAGGTGTCCATTCACATATAGCATAAGCATTATGATACCATCATTCATACAATATGTCTCCATTCACATATAGTATAAGCATCATGATACCATCATTCACATAGTGGGTATTCATTCACATATAGCATAAGCATCATGATACCATCATTCACACAGTAGGTATCCATTCACATATAGCATAAGCATTATTACGATCATACAATTCATATCGCAATAGGGAATTCATCATAATCATGCTTCCATGTCATAGCAAAGCGTAACTTCATTATCATGCATGCGTACGTGCACTCACAATTGGGGTCCTAACTTTTGGAATATGGTTCCAAAATCAATTTCCTACCAAATACACCTATCCCTCACTTGGGAGTGCTTTAAAGACAATAGGTTTCCGTTCGACCTCTTAAACGTTCAAGGAAATGAGGGTTAACTAACGGTCACCTGTTGTATACAGTGGACAGCAACGTACCGTAATTCAAATTATTATAACATTCAAACCGTAAGGCAACTTGTGACGGGTACAAAATAAACATTTAAGCCAATATGTATATATTTCTAACAAACCAAATTTAAAAGCATTTGGATTCCATTTGGTGGTTCAAAAATTCGTGGCAACCAAGGTGATAATTCTGATTTTCATCAATACTTCCCACAGTGACATAACTTCATATAGTAAGGTATAACTTCCAATCTAGAAAGCTTTTCAAAATAGTTTCCTCATGAAATTTTATCTCATTCAAATATATTTCAAATGGTTGTAGTTTGGTTGAACATGAACTTCATTTGGCTAGCTGAAATCAGTGACCACAGTGGTATAAACGAAAAATCCAAGAAAATAGTCAATAATGATATACCTTCCCATTTTGAAACATAACTTAATTTTTGTAAATAATTTCATAAATGGTAAAAACAAACATTTTATTAGACTTGTATATCTTTCCAATGGGGGTAGTTTGAGGTCAATCGGATCCCATTGACCTATTCAAAAGCCTCTTACAAAAGCTGGTAATTTCACAGTGGCATACAACATGTCTCAAGCTTACATTCCATGATCTTCATTTCATGGTGAGGCATATGATAACAACCATTCTCTCACAATTTGAACACACATATAATCATGCATAGCATGCATTTCTTACATAATCTAACAATCGTGCATTTATTCTTGACATACATCATTATCATAGAACAAGAGCCCCAATTTCTAAATAAAAAGGCATTAGGATTTTCTTACCTCACATACACTTTCATTCTCATTTTGCATGCATAAATTCCATGCATCCTTACGACTATCATGCAATGGTGATGGATCCACTTACTTAAACAACAATGGTGTCTTCTCTACTCCTCTCCTCACAGCTCTCACCTACCTAACTATGGCTGCCCACCGACAGTCACTTCTTCCCACCTTGTGTCTTAGAGAGAGAGAAAAATGGGGTAAGAATGAGTGGCACGGGTGAGAACAGGAGCTTAAGTACTCTTAGGTTGTGGTGGCTATCCAAGTATCACCAAAAAACCTATAAAATCTAGACATGTGGCACTCAATCAGCATGCATTTGACGAGTGGCAAACACAACTCATACATGTTAAAGCCACAGCCAACACTGCACACAAATCCACCCACGCTGGCCTCTTCTCCAACTCACCCGGCACTGGTCTCATCACCTGGGGCTGTCACTTCCAACAGACGCTGGCCTCTTCTCCAACTCACCTGACGCTGATCTCTTCACCCGGTGCTAGCACTTCCAACTGGCGCTAGCTTCTTTTCCAACTCACCCGGCACTAACACTTCCAACCGACGCTAGCCTCTTCTTCAACTAACCTGCGCTGGTCTCTTCACCTGGCGCTGACACTTCCAACCGACGCTGACCTCTTCTCCAACTCACCCGGCACTGGTCTCTTCACCCAACGCTGGCACTTCCAATTGGCGCTGGCCTCTTCCTCAGCCTCCCTATCCCACCATTCCTTCTAACTGGCCGAGAAAAGTTTGGGTCGTCACAGAAACTACCTCCATGGAGCAAGAAACTCAAATGGTGGTCGAGCTGAAAGAGTGTATCCAGCATACCGAGGCTTTGTCCACCCCATCTAGAGTATAGATCAATAAGATCATTGATCATTTTTTAGAGTTTCCTTCCTTTGCCAGCACTTGTAAAAAGTTTGAATTCATGAATAAAATGCTTCCCTTTTTTTTTGGCTGATTTTGTGCATTATTCCATTCTCCTTTTATTTTGCTGCACTTCATATGTTCTATTTAGGCATGGACGCCTCTCGAGATGTTTATTGTCTCCAGGGGCTAATATCCTAGGCCTTGCTTAGTCTTGTGACGAGTTGTTGTGGCTTCAATGACTTCAAATGGGGAAGCAATTACTTCTTCTCCCCTTAATGTTTGATTGGCCAAGGGCTCATAATTCATTTTCCTCATCATTTGATGAGCCTGCTCACTATAAATAGTCCAATCAGGAGGGGCTTTAGCCTCCATTCGAGCTGCATTCACTTAAAGCCTGACATTGCTTTTGGTATCAGGCACGAGCTCCTTCAGATGTTTTGAAGCGATACGCATAACCTCCAACTAGCTCTGGAGACTGCGAACTCCGCTTCTTAAATTTACTAGGGGATCTTGTTCCTAAGGGCTGTCCTTTCTCAAATTGCTCTTCTCCCGCCAAACCAAGGAAATGCAGAACTTGTGGCTAGTTACTGGTCTGAACTGGCCCCACGGTGGGACAAGGAGCATCCTCTATGCTTATAGCAACCTGGGTTTTGAAAAATCTTCCGTCGTGGTTAGCATCCCACTTCTTCTTTCAAAAGTGCAATAGGGATATGCAGGACCTTTTGATGGTCTGGCGTGTAAGTAATCTTTGGAGCTGGTGTGCAATAGGGACATTCTATCCCCATGACTTGCTCAATCTCAGGAGTGACCTCTGGTTCATCTTCTGGTAAAAGTGGCTCTGGACTAGAAGCAGAAGGGGAAACTTCATCCTTAAGCGAAGATGGATCTTCTTCAGGGGTAGTGAATACCATGCTAGTATGAAGGGGAGTCAAAGGGAGGATTTTTCCTTGCCTTTCCTCTTCGTTGAACATGTCCACCAGTGTTTGCCCGATGTCCTCCGCATCTTCATGGGGCGAAGATTCTATCGTTCTCACAACCTTGTAATCACCAGCATTTGACTTTTGGGATGGCACCGAATCCGTGAAGTAGTATTTAGCATCAGCATAGTGAGCTTTGTCTACAGGAAACGGTCTTTTATTGACATAGACCGTATGTTGTCTCCCATCTAGACTATACTTGAAGGACTGGTGAAACATGAACGGAACTACCCCTTGGTCGTAGAGCTACGGGCAGCCGAGAAGGATGTTATCGGAGGTCTCTATTTCAATCACATGAAATTGAGCGTAGTCATTTAATTCACCAATCTTGAGATGAAGGCGAACAGTGCCATCCAACTTCTCTCTTAACTGGTTGAATCATTGGACTGTGATATGGGTCGGAGTGAGATCTTCAGAACCTAATCCCAACCAAGTGAGGATTATCCTTGGAATAAGGTTGACTACTGACCCTCCATCCAACATAATTCGGTTGATGGGGTATGCATGTAATTCGCCATTCACAAAGAGAGGGTGATTGTGAAAAATTTTTCCCAATTGAAAATCATTCCTCTGAGAAGGTGATTGCCATACATCCACCCAAGATCAATGGATCCACCTCGATGGGTTCCACTTCAGCCTCATACACCACTGGATCAGAAAGGGCTTGGATCAAAGCCGTACGGTAGTCCCTTGAGAGCATGAGAGGATCATAGATGCTGAGAAGGGCTGGAAGTTTCCTCAAGTGCCCCATCACATCATATTTCACCTTTTTCTCGTCAGCCCTTTGCTATCCTGGCCCTGCCACTAGTTTGGGTGGTATAGTAGGTTGGGGAGTAGGTTTAGATGGAAGAGCTTTACTTTGGCCTGCTAGATGATTTGATTACATAGCAGGTTTGGTCTGGGTGATGGAGGTTTGAGGCTTAGAAGGTGGCTGGGTATATGGGACCAGCCGCCTTGCAGGGAATTGGAGGATGGGTGAATTGTCTAGGGTACCCGGGCTAGGAAGGGGCCTAGGGACCTATAAGATGGGTGTATTGTTTAAAGCATTTGAGATGAGGAAGAAGTGATGGACTTGGAAACTTCAAGGTGTCTGGCTTCTGCTGTGGAGGTTGCAGCATCTTCCTCGATCTAAGGCTTACTTTCCCCGTGCTGGGTGATGCTTTTGACATTTGCACCTTGTGGCAAACCTCATGAGAATAGAAGTCCAACTTTACTGGACTTCATCCCTGACACGATCCTCCTTCCTTCCCCATCCCATCAAGAGGATGTCCTCAAGCCAACTTCCACTCAGAGCACGTCCAATGAGGGTGATGACGTTAAAAGCACTCCCCAACTGTTTAAGCAGGGGAAATACCTAAAAGACTCCTTGCACATGTCCAATTCTCATGATGACGTAAAAATCTGCCCAGATCGGTTTGATGAGGGGAGCGACCTTAAAATTCCCTCATTGACTGACCCTTCTCCTTCTTCTTCTTCTGCTTCTCATCCTTCCTCTTCTATGTCTCTTGTAGGTACAACTTTGAAATGTCCAGACTTCGCGGCTCTTGACAGAGAATTTGAAAGAACCAATATAAGCAGGACGTAATGGAGACGGTTGAAAAAGACCCTTGCCAAGGCAGCAGGATTCTTAACAGTTGCTGACGCCCTAGCTGCCCGAGCCAAAGCAGCGCCATCTTCTTTAAAGAAGCACAAGAAGTCAAAGCCAAAGAAACCCCAGTGGTCCCTTGAGCCCGACTTTGAGCAAAGACTGAGATAATCAACCCTAGCTTGATGAACTACTTCTCGCCTTGAGAACTTGAGTCTGCTCTGCCCATGATGGACTATCTATGGCTAGAAAGTCAAGGGTTCAGCAGGATCTGAGTCATCTTTACTCGGGTCTTGTGTCATGAGGACCTCGCGTAGCTGTGTAGCAGTGATTTGGGGCTCACTTTTTGGAACATTATAAGACTCTTGGCATTCCTGTATTTTCTTCGTCATTATGTCATGGAAACTTGAGCATTCACACAGGTCGTGGTCCCATATCTGATGGTACAAGCACCAGTGATCCTCAGTCCCCTAAGCAAGGTGTCGGGGCTGCCTTGCCTTTTTTTGTGTGATAAGGCCTTCTTGAATCATCATAATGAAAAAGGCATGAAGGAGACCAGGCGCTTCGTATTCCTCTTGTACTATTACAACTTGGAAAGTTTATGCTGCCCCAAATGCCTTCGTTAGCTCTTCAAGCTTTATCTGACCCTTCTGAATCAAGGCCTCAATAATGTCTTTTAGCGTGTAGCAGTAATCTGTGGGGTGGCTGACCCTTTGATAGTAAGCACAGTAATTTGCCCAGGTATCCATTCCAACTTGATCAAGGAACTTGGTCTCTAGAAGCTCGATCATGTTCTGTTCTAGTAATAATCGAAATAGTGCAGGGACCCATTCCTTCTCAAAGGGGTAAACCTTGTTCCTATGCCTGGTCCAATAATCATCTCGATTGAGGTTCACAGGTGGGGGTACTCGGTTGTATGACTGTTGTTGCTTGCCTGCCTGAGGCTCTATCGCTGTGTTTACCCCTTTGGAGAGGTCCAAAGTTTAGGAGGGAGCTTTCTTTTGATCGCTTACAGTAACGGCCATACTGATCACTCCTTTTGGTTGGTTGCCCTGGGCATTAGTCCGAGAGCTACCATTGCCCCTATTGTTTCCTGAGCTTGCAGACTGCTGTCGTGATCCGTCGTGGTGGCGTGACAGGCTTTCTATGTGGACTGATTTAGAGATCAGTTCTGACATGGAGGTAGGATTGGAGGCCTCAATGTGTAGAGCAATCTCAGGTCTCATGTTCCGCATACATGTTTGAACCGCTTCCTTCTCTAGCATGGGATTGGGATGGCGAGAGGCCAAATTTCTCCACCTTGATAGAAATTAATCCACAAACTCATCAAGATCTTGGGTCAAGGTGAGAAGCTCAATGGTTTTAACCTCTTTCTTGACCTCATAGAAACGCTGGTGGAACAACTTCTCCATTTCCTCCCAAGTATGCACCAAGTTCGGGAGAAGTCGAGCATACCATTGGAAAGTCGGGCCATCAAGGGTTTCAATAAACTAACAGAGAAGGAGTCTCCCAACAACCGCTGTCTCTCGACATGCTGCTTGGAAGTGGGCGATATGCTGATTGGGGGATGTGGCTCCAGTGAATAAGGGAAAATTCCCTTTCTTGTAGTCTGAGGGAAAGGGGATTTGATCAATGTAAGAGGGATACGGCTTCTGATAAAGTGTTTCTCCCATATACCCGGGATCTATAGATTTTTTAAGCTATGGGTCACCATAGCTTCAATATCTGCCTGTGAGACGGTGTGAGGGATAGAATTGTCCCGTGAGGTAGAGGAAAGGGGCTGCCTTGAAGGTATATCCTCTGAGTGATGGGAATTGACCTCATGGTTAGCCGATTGTCGTGCGGCATCCATGAGATCTATCTTCTCCATCATTATGAGCGTCATATCTACGAACTTACTCATGCGCTCTTCTTGAGAGTCGTCAGGCTCGTTTATAACCATTACACTGACCATTTCTCTAGGGAGGTCAACCTTAGTTGCAGTTGAGGGCTTTCGAGCTTGACGGGTTGCATGCGGCAGTTCGGTCAGCATGCACCGACTAGACCCGAGTTTTGTATGCCGATCACGTGAGGACCAGTTCTCTATGGTCTTGGGACCGTAGCTGCTGAGTGGCTGAGTCATCTTCTACGACACTGACCACCATGCAAGGTTTGTGGACTTCTTTTTCAGGCTTTTTCATCTGAAGAGGGTAGAAGGGGTTGAAGTGAAGAGGGTCACCAGAGCTGGTTGCCCCGACCGTCTTGGTTGCTTCCTGAGTCAGGATTTGCAGACCCCTATCGCGTTTGGCTTTGAGGTTTTGATGGACCTCATGCCAGAATTGCGATTGAGACAGTGGCTGGTCGACCCTTCTTACGCAAGAAAGAGCTATTTGCATCAGGTGAAGCAATGGGTGTGGGTCAAGAACTGAGGTCATCCTAGGCCGGGGAGGCTGAAGAACAAGATCTTCCATCAGGCCTTTGCCTCGAGCTCCTTTATGAACTCCAGCGACATGACTGAGATGACTGGCCTAGTTTAAGATGGTACTCTTGGAGAAAGTCTTCGAGTACCACGGTCGTAGGTGCTTGCTTGACGGAGGAGCAGGCAAAAGCAAGGTTGACTCATGAGAAAGCCTGAGTCGAGAGGGAGGAGCTATTTGTGATGGTGACACGTGTGCGCCCCTTGAAGAAGGATCACGGGTGACCTGGAGGTCAGCCCGAGCTCGAGCAAGTGGCTTGGCCTTAGGAGGCCGAGAACTGTGAGCAGGTGTCTGTAAGAAAACATGTGGAAGCCTACTCCTTACAAGGTGCGCTAGTATGTGCTGAGCAGGAGGATGAGGGGGTCATCTTTCGTGTACTCGAGTTGACCCAGCGATGGCGTTACCCCGAGTGGTGGGATGCACATGCATAAAGTGTGCAAGACCTGGCCTTAGGAGGCCTAATCCTAAACGTTGACTCGAGGTAACATAAGGCTTGCCCCGAGATGTGGCTCAAGTGGATGACCCACAAGCCTTATGGTGTGTGCAAGAGGTAAAGGCCTTAAGGTCTTCGCCTCGATGTGTCGAGCCTCCAAGGGTAGAGACTCATGGTGGTGTAGAAATATACGGGGAAGCCTTGCGGCGACCCACAAATGCAACAACAACTTGCTTGCCTTTTGCAGAAAGGGATTGAGCAGCCTTCCGACGTACCACGGTATTACGACCGACAAGTGCCTTACCGTTAGCAAGGTGCATGTTGTGTGTGGCAATAGACGTGCTATCAACGTAGGGGGCCTTGGCGGGAGTTTCACCAAAGCTAGGAGATGGGGAGTTAGGGAACTTTAAGTCCCTCCTCTCATCGATCCAGGTTAAGACCTAGGAGCTAGACACGGGGTCTTTGCTCAAAAGGAAGGTTGGGAACGAAGTTGGAGGAACTTGTTCCCGAGGAATGCTCACAAATGCGGGGATGAGAAAATCCCCGATCCTGATAAATGGCATAAGAAACCCAACTTCCATGTCATGTGTGAAAACAGAAAAGCAAAGGAAAAGCCAATCAAACATGAACGACCCGACGAAGGGGTAGTAAGTCCCCAGTGGAGTCGTCAAGCTAGTTAGGTGCCTCGATCTCGCCCTCCGACTCTGGATGATCGGGCGGTATGCGTCTCGGGTTTCAGGGGAACTTAGGACTTTGAAATTGCTCTCTCGGGAACCTCGCTGAGGAGCGAGGGCAGACCAACAGATGAGAGAAGAATTTAAGGTGGGTTCGGGACTTACTCGAGCTGGCTAGCGTGGACGCCCTCTTAGTCATAGAACTGGTTCAAAATCGTCTCCCTTGGCTTGTATTCTTTTGTTTTCTGCAATCACATACATGGTTTAATTTTACAAGACAAGTTGGCCGAAAGAGACCCCACCTTGTTTTTGAGCGAATGTACACAGTGTGCACATCCAAAGGAAGAGAGGATAAGAGGATAGGTGAAAGAGGAACAAGGGGGTAGATCATAGTAATTTTTTACCAAGTGGTGAGACTAACATAGCAACTAGATCAGCAAGTGATTGACGCGATGTAGTACCAAGACGGGTACGGTGACTAGACCGGCACAACATAAATACTATTAGACACCAGAACGATCATCGGTCGGCTTGGCACAATGGCTAGCCTATCATGGCAATGAGGCAAGCACGATAACTAAGACTGGTTCAGCGACAATACTGCTAAACGACAAGACTATCATGGCAATGTTTGTCTTAGCCTCCCTTGGTCAAACAAGAGAGAGAAGAAAGAAGAGAGAAAGAAAGACAGACATACACAATACTGATGTCATGCATGTGAGAAGAGGACGAGATGAGCAATGAGGAAGTAAAGCAAAAGAGGGGGAGGAAAGAGAGAAGGAAAAGAATGAAGAAGAGAGAGAGAGAAGTGAACAAGGGAACATGGGCAGTGATGTGCTTCCGCTATCCATGACAGAAGAGTAAAAAGAGAGAGAAAGCATGGGCGACGATGTGTTTCCACCGTCCATGTGAGAAGAAGAAGAGAAAAAAGACATGGGCGGCGATGTGCTTCCACCGTCCATGACAGGGGAGTAAGAAGAGAGAGAAGACATGGGCGACGATATGCTTTCATCGTCCATATCAGATGAAGAAGAAGAAAGACAAGACATGGACTGCGATGTGCTTCCGCCGTCCGTGTCAACAAAAGAAGAAGAAAGAGAAGACATGAGCGGCGATGTGCTTCCACCGTCCTGTCAAAAGAAGAAGAAGAAAGAGAAGACATAGGTGGTGATGTGCTTCTGTCGTCTGTGTCAGAAGAAGAAGAAGAAAGAGAATACATGACCAGCGATGTGCTTCCACCGTCCGTGTCAGGAGAAGAAGAAGAAAAGACATGGGCGGCGATGTTCTTCCACCGTCCGTGTCAAAAGAAGAAGAGATAGAAAAGACATGGGCGGTGATGTGCTTCCGCCATCCTTGTTAGATGAAGGAGAGGAGAGAGAAAAGACATGGGCTGTGATGTGCTTCCACCATCTATGTCAGATGAAAGAGAAGAGAAAGAAGGGGCATAGGCGGCGATGTGCTTCCGCCATCCATGTTAGATGAAGGAGAAGAGAAAGAAGAGGTCATACCTTGTGATAGATTCTATCATGCATGAACAGGGAGGAAGGAGAAAGAGAAAGGAAAGATAAAGAAGAGGAAGGAAAGCCGATAATGAAGTCAAAGATGAATTAGGAGAGAAAGATATAGACGAGAGGAGAGATAAGGAAAGAGATAAAGATGAGGAGAGAAAAAGAGAGAGAAGAGAGAAGGAGAGAGAAAGGGAGAGATAGATACGAGAGAGGAAGAGAGAGAGTGATGAGAGAGTAAAGATGAGGAGAGAGAATGAGAGAGATGAGAGAGAAACGAGGATGAAAGAGAAACGAGGATGAGAGAGAAATTTACCTCATCAAATGATACCAACCCTTTTTTTTCTCTCTCCTCTTTCTCTCTCCAAGACGCACCCACGAACTCAATGCAAAAATTGAAATTTTATTGATCAACGTGTAGAATGAATCTAACGCCCCTTGGCGATTTTGTCTAACATGTTTATATAGAATTGGACCCAAACATGGGTGGATGCCCAAAAACTACTTAAATTGATGATAATTACAATTTAATTAAATTAAAATAAATTCTAAAATTGGGTGCAAAAGGATTGTTTTTACCCTCCTCAACAATGCGTAAAATTCTAGAACGATCTCTGTTGCTGCCCATGAACTTGCGTGATCTTCCATGGATGATTCGTGGTTGCTCTGATGCCCGTTTGATCGAAAGATGATTGTTTTCTTATAGGGCTCGACATGGCGATCGATTTGATACTAACTTCGAGCCATAGTTCGCGTTTTTAAGCCATGATCATACGACTCGAAATTTTGATGAATCTTAAAAACTTCAGATTGATAGTGTGCTTGTTTTTTGATGTTTTTCCTTGGTTTCTTCGTTGAATCACACTGAGCATGCTGTCAAGATCGCGTTGCAACAAACGCAGCTCGATTTCGGGTCCGAACAAGGATTTTGTCGTCTGGAGGTTTTTACCGGAATTTACATCAACTTCGATACGTCCATGTATAAAATCCAACCATTCATCGTACGCGGGGTTCGGACTAGAGATAGCCTCGGACCTTAAGCACATAATGTAATTGGTTTCGCATTGATCGAGAATGCGAGCACCATGATATGGCCGCTCGAGTGAGGCGTGCTGCTGATGAATTTTCTGCAACTATCTTCACGAATTATCAACTTCTCTCTAGTTTTTCTCCCTGCTCGGGCATCGTCACATGTCGTGCCACATATCACGATGCTCATCTTGATGAGACGAACATGCTCACCAAATTTGAGAGCGATCCGACTCAGAACGAGTGAGATACGGATCTTTGAAGTTGCTGCTCGCGACTGTGCATACCAGCCTCCATTAATGGAGATTGGTGCAGGAAGGCCGCACGCGAATAGCGTGCGGCCTGCCCCTTTTAAATATTTCGCCAATAACTTTATCCTGGAATGTCCGATTAAGCTGAAACTTAATCCTTATAGGTTTTCGACTGTGTTGGATCCAATGGTGGTGGTCCCACAGCAGTTTTTCACACCAAAAATAGAGTTCCAGTTTTGGGGTCCATTTCAGGGTGCTAGAGGTTGCTTTTTTTGAAATTGTTTCTTTGTCTGCACTGCCTTAGATATGTCGGATTGCGACGAAACTTGGCAGGTGGTCTTTTGAAGTTCTTAGGAAGATTCTGACCTGTTTTGGGGTAATTCTGAAACTGACGATAATTTCACTGTATGTTGAAGCTTTATTGACCTGCTTCCACTTTATTCTGCATTAGGGACCAAGGTGGTGAAAAATATCTTCAAACAATTCTATCTACACAATTTTCCTTTTATACAGGACTACCAAATTACTGATAGTGTGCTCGTGGCTCAGGAATAGATTCATTGACGAGCCCTAAGTAAATAGGCAGGCATTTTGTTTAAACTTGACATGGAAAAGGCGTACAATAGGGTAGAGTGGGGTGTCCTTTCAGAAATTATAGAAAATATGGGTTTTGGAGCTCAATGGAGGAGTTGGATTTTTGGATGCTTTTCTAATGCACACTTCTTAGTAATTTTCAAAGGCAGTCAGAATGGTTTTTTACTGCTTTGAGAGGTTTACGTCAAGGTGACCCCCTTTCTCCTTTCCTATTCACAATTTATGCCGTATGTTTTAGTCTGATACTTAGTAGAGTGGAGAAATTGCGAGCTTTTGAGGGTTTTAAAATTACAAACTCTGGTATATCCGTCTTTCATTTGTAGTATGCTAATGATACTTTAATTTTTATTGATGTTGAGACTATACAAGTAAGAAATGTGGCGAGATTTTTTGAAATCTGTGAAGTGGCCTTTGAGCGTAAAGTTAATTTTCATAAGTCCTCAATAGTGGGAATTAACTGTAGAGAGGCGTTGGTGTGTGACTTGGCTGATGTGTTGGGCTGTAAAGTGGATTCTTTTCCTATTACCTATTTGGGTCTTCCAATTTCAGATTCAAAATTCTCTATTGCAGTTTGGGATGGGATGATTGAGAGAATACAAATCAAGCTTGATTTATGGAAGTATAAATATTTGTCTTTAGGAGGAAGGGTGACATTTTTAAGATCTTGTTTCGAAAATCTACCTGTGTATCAGATATCGATCATCCATATTACGGCATCGGTGGTAAAAAGAATGGAGAAGATAATAAGAGATTTCCTTTGGGGTTCGAGTGGAGAGAGGAGAAGATTTCATTTATTAACATGGGATAGAGTTTGTACTCCCAAGCGTAAAGGTGGTTTGAGAATTCGAAGTATAAGGAGATTTAACCAGGCTTTGTTATGTAAATAGTAGTAGCGTAGTTTCAATTTGAAGGATCATCTTTGGTATCGAGTTCTCTAAACAAAGTATGGGATAGATAGATTTAATATGTGGCTTGGGGGTGGTAATGGTAAGGATGTGTCTTATATGTGGCGGGTGATTTCGAATTGTAGGAATATGATTGCGAGCTATTTGAGATGGAATGTGGGTGGGGGTGGTCAAATTTTGTTCTAGCGTCATAGATGGCTTGGAGAGTATCATCTGAAGTCTATTTTCCCTGATCTTTTTAGGATAGTATCCAATCATAATCTTATAATTAGTGATGCCATTGAGAGAAGAGGGTAGGTCTTTTCGTGGGATATACCCCTTATGTATAAACGGCTAAACAATGCTTTATTGACCCAGTAGTGTGCGTTGATAGAACTGTTGGATAAAGTCTATATCTCCCAAGGGGCAGAAGACATATTGGTCTGGGAAATTGAAAGGCATGGTATATTCTCTGTTAAATCCTGCTATAACCTTTTTTTCCATGATCGCTGGAGATGATCTTCTCTAAAGGTTGTGCAAATTTGGAAGTGGTCAATACCACATAAAGTCCAAGTCTTCATATGGCTAGGCTTTGCAGAATAAGATTAAGGTCTCACCTAATATTTGCTTGCTTTGCAAATCGAATGGTGAGTCAGTGGACCATCTTTTGATTCATGGTCCCTATACTTTGAGGATTTGGCATTAGTTAATTGGTGAAGTGGGATTTTTGTTAACGCTGCCCCATAATGTTATTGGTATTATATCGCAATTTGGTATTATTTCTCTTCCGAAGATTGAAAGTATGATTTGGAAGATAGCAAGAGGTATGATACTTTGGGAAGTATGGAAGGAGAGAAACAGAAGGACCTTTGAGGATATGGTGTTACCGGTTCATAAGCTTATCTATTTTATTAAGCTATCTATTTGGTCTTCTCTTTTGGTGGTAAAGGATGGGTAGGGTATTTCTAAGGAGGATGTTATGATAAATTTGCCAAAACCTTTTTCTATGGGGTTGGTCTCTAGTAAGCCTAAAGGATTGTGGCATGCTCCGGTCATAGGCAACTTTAAGCTTAACTTTGATGGAAGTTCATTGGGGAACTCGAGACCAGCAGGTATTGGTTGTATTGTTCGACATTGCTATGGAAATGTAATTTTTTCATATGCTGGACCAATCGGTGTAGCCACAACTAATTGCTCGAAACTTACTACTTTGTTACGGAGTGCGGAAATTTCAATCGTAGAAATGTGGGCACTATTTGCGTCATTGAAGGGGATTCTTTAAATGCCATCAGATGGTGTAAGAAGAAGCAGAGCACGTTCCATTTGGTTACAGATCTTGGATGCGGTAACCAATTTATCGGTTTCCTTCACCTATGTATATCGAGAAGTAATGGCATTGCTAATACATTGGCCAAGGGTGGTGTTAACCTCTCTTCTTTTACTATTTCTCATGATGTAATCCCTTTTTAGTAGAATAAACGAATATTTTGTCAAAAAAAGAAAAACATGCCTTTTTTATGCTATGTGATTGAGTATTGGATATTTTTTGGAAAATGAGTAATTGATTTTGTGATAATTTTTTAAAATAACATATAAAAAATTAATATAGCAAATTAAGTCCAAAGTATTATTATTATTGAATTTAATCATCATAATTTTATTATTTACTATATATTGGGTAACTATATTTAGATGGGTATAACTTATTCATAATATCTAATTAGGATTCTAACTATTTTTGTAGTTGTTGTAAGAATCATTGCAATATTATAAATGTATTATCAGTATTGTTAAAAGTATTATCATGTGTCATGGTTTCGAATACTACAATAGTCACGACTACTAAGAATGATTATAATTGAAATAATTAACTATAAAAAATTAAACCATTTCTGAAGAAATATATTGGGTCAATAAAATATTTGCATATAAATTTATGTAATAATATTTCATGAAAATTTTAATAGTGCTATATATTTATCATAAGAGTAAGGACCCACCTCACCCATGTATATAGGACCCCAAATGATCACCATTAAAGTTGGCACATATCTCTAGAAAAGTTATCACATGGGTGTAGGACTTGACTTTTCTTTAGATCCATGCCAAATTTAATAGTGATCCTTTGGGGTCCTACACACATGGGTGGGGGAGGGTCTTATAGGATCATTTCTCTTATCCATAATTGTAATCAAATAAATTAAGGGCATGTTTGGATCCCTGAAGTTTTCAATCCTAGGAAAGGTCAATCCTGAAATTGAGATTTCCTAGAATTAACATTTCATGTATTATGGTATATGCTGTTTTGGATTACATTTGGTAGAAATCAAGAAAATACAAATTCCCTATTTGGATTGCCTAGAATATCCTTTTCTTGGAAATGCAAATCTCTCTCTCTCACTAAACTGTTTTTCTGGATAATTTCTCTCTCTAAAATTTTATATGGCTTTTCTCTAAAAGTTTAATACACTCTCTTTCAAAAACATAAAATTCTCTCTCAACAAATTTTGAGATAGTTTCTCTCTCTAAGAATTTTGAGATTCTCGCTCTAAAAATTTTAGATACTTTCTCTCTCTTAAATTTTAGATATTTTCTATCTCTAAAATTTTGAGATACTTTCTCTCTCTAAAACTTATAATTTTAGACAATTTCTCTCTAATATTTGAGATATTTATTTTTAAATTTTTGAAATAGTTTCTCTCTCTAAGAAATTTTAGGTACTTTCTCACTCTAAAATTTGATGTAGTTACTTTCTCTAAAACAACTTTAGATATTTTCTCTCTCTAAAACTTTCATTTTGAGTTAGTTTATCTCTCTAAAATTATTAGGTAGTTTCTTTAACGAAAATTTTAATATACTTTCTCTTTCTAAAATTTAAAATTTGAGATAGTTTCTTTATCTAAAATTTTTTATATAGTTTCTCTCTCTAAAAATTTCATGTATTTTATCTATCTAAAATGTGATATAATTTCCTTCTACAGTTTTAAGATCTTTTCTCTCTCTAAAACTAAAAATTTAAGATAGTTTCTCTCTAAAAATTTTGAGATAGTCTGTCTCTCTAAGAAATTAGATATTTTCTCTCTAAAATTTGATATAGTTTCTCCCTCTAAAATTTTGAGATACTCTCTTGCGCAAAAACTTAAAATGTAAGACACTTTCTCATTATAAAAATTTTGACAAAATTTCTCTCTCTAAATAATTTCAGATAGTTTTTCTCTCTAAAAGATATTATGGTTTCTATCTCTAAAAAGTTAAGGATATTTCTCATTCTAGAACTTAAAATTTGAGATAGTTTCTTTCTAAAAATTTTGAGATAGTTTCTCTCACTAAGTAATGTTAAGTATTTTCTCACTCTAAAATTTGTTATATTTACTTTCTCTAAAATTTTAAGATGCTTTTTCTCTCTAAACACTTTAATTTTGAGTTAGTTTCTGGCTCTACAATTTTTAGGCAGTTTTTTTCTCTAAGATTTTAATATACTTTCTCTCTTTAAAACTTAAAATTTGATATAGTTTTTCTATCTAAAAGCTTTTAAATACTCTCTCTCTCTCTAAAAATTTCAGGTACTTCTCTATCTAAAATTTAATATAGTTTCTCTCTCTAAAGTTTTAAGATATTTTCTCTCTACATAACCTAAAATTTGAGATAGTTTCTTTCTCCAAAAATTGTCATGCAGTTTATCTCTCTAAAATTTTGATATAGTTTCTAATCTTTAAAATTTTAAGATGTTGTCTCTCTCTAAAGCTTAAAATTTGAAATAGTTTCTCTAAAAATTTTGAGATATTTCTCTCTAAAATTTAAGTGTTTACTATCTCTTAAATTTAATGCAGTTTCTCTATTTAGAATTTTAAGATATTTTTTCTCTCTAAAACTTAAAATTTGAGATAGTTTTTCTCTCTAAAAAATTCATGTATTTTATCTCTCTAAAAAATTCTATATACTTCCTCTTTCTAAAATTTGATATAGTTTCTCTCTCTAAAATTTTAATGTATTTTCTCTCTCTAAAATTTGATATAATTTCTCTTTTTAAAATTTGATATAGTTTCTCTCTCTAAAATTTTAATATGCCTTTGTTCCTCATTAGAAAAATGAATCGTTTCCATGTAATGTCAATTCCAACTATTTTTGTGGAATTGAGATTTCTAAAATTTAGGCTTAAAATGAGTATAGAGGAATGCCATGAAAAACTTAATTCCAACAAAAATGTCAATTCTAAGTGAACCAAACATGATTGCCTAGCTATTTTCAAGAAAAGTGACTCCTAAAAATTTTAATCAAAAGATCCAAGCGGACCCTTAGAGAATCATAGAGAAGATAATAATGGCTACATATTTGTTTGTGAGAGAGAGAGTGGGGGTAGGGAGGGAGGGTGGAGAAGGTCTATGAAGAAGGGTTAGGTCTATGAAGAAGGGTTAGACAGTTCATCTTATACCAAAATAAGGAATAAAGAACGCTCCTCTATGGGATACCCGTCCATGTTTGTTGTACACCTCAAAGAGCCCATGACTTTTAGGTTTTCTGGTTAATAGGGAAATTCACTAACGAAATAAAATGTAGAAGGCAAAGATTATTTATTTGTGCCAAGAGATTCCAATGCTTAAATCAAAGCCATATGATAGCAATCAGTATTTTAAAACCCAAATCCGGGAGAATTGGCCATACATAAATTTGCTCTAGAATGGAAAATCATAGATCTGGATCAACAATTCTGACCAATGTTCTGGTGCGAGCATCAGGCAAAAAAATTGAAAAAAATTTTAAAAAAATTAATAATAATAATTGTAATATATGGGAATAAGGTGATCCAACCAATCCGGATATCTTGGTTTCCTAACAAAAATTGCTTGGTTCCCTAATGGATCTAGGTGATTCCAAGAATTGGATCAATTTCCCATTCCAATAAAAAGCGACAGGGTCTTCACGGATTCCTGATCTAGATTAGCTATTTCCAATCCGAGTTGCCGGTTTGTTAAACACCTAGTAACTAATGAATTTTACAAATTTCTATAGCAAAACCTCTCTCTCAAAGCCATTACTTTAAAACAAGTAATTAGTCAAATATTTGAGAAACCTATCTCGGCTCTCCCCGCCCCCCTAGCCTCTCTCTCTTTATTTTTATTTTTTGTTTTTTTGAACATTAAGAATAATATCATTGACATAAAAGAAATTATAAAGAAAAAACAAAACAAAAGAAAAGAAAGAACAAGAGAAGAAAAATAGAGAGAAAAGGCTAGAAAGAGAGCATAGGAGGAGGGACGGGTGCTAGTTTGCCCAAAAAGTCAGCATTGCCATTACTATCTCATAGTGTGCGGTAGAATTGGACCTCCTTGCCCTCAATGGCAAGAGAAATAATATCCATTATAGGGGTCATTCGCTAAGGGACTGAGGGAAGATGTTTGCACCAATTGATAACATTAGTCAAGTTTCCCTCAATCAAAATGCGCATGTGGCTACTCTCTCTCTCTTTCTCTCCCTCTCTCGATGAAAGTAGTTGAGAAGTTGAGGAAAAATCCAATTAAAACAAACGATGGACTTGAAATTATTACCAAAAAAAAAGCGAGAGAATATACCCTTGTTTATCCTTTCTCAAGGCTACAAGGATGTCCACCCTAAAAAAAATAAAAAACAATTCTTCTTTGTTTCTATACTTGTCCAACACTTAAAATTAATCATGTTTAAATGCCCGGAGCCAAATTACAATAATATATATCCCTAATTGTTTATGGCTAGGGATTGGAGTTAGGGTTTCTAATCACAAAAGTCAATTCCATATTGCTAACCCTGAGGAAGTAACCCTTCTAAACACTAGAGGTATTATCGTAGCTTGGCTCCAGCTATTTAAATAGTACGAAATACTAGAATGCCTTTGATTGCTCAAGGTTTCAATCCTTAAAGAGGGTAATTTTTAAACAAATTTTTTCAGGCAACTTTTATCAAATGAAACTCAAAAAATAAATGACGCATTAGTACATAGTATCTCTCAAGACCCTTTAATGATTTTGAAATATAATTTTTCCTACAAAAAAAAAAGTTTCATTGCGTACAACTAACGCCGATAAAAGGTTTATAGTTTTGATGAGTCAGCCTATTCACAAATTTGGACCAAATTTAGGAATAGAACACTGCAAAATCCATATTAGAAATAGATTTGGATCCAAATTTCAAGGCTCTTAATCCTGGCCACAATATGACCATGAATATGAAAAGGAAAATAAATTTTGAAATTCAAAATAATACGTTTTCGCGCTATCTTTATATAGGGTCACCATTTTCGTTGGACCCCACGGGCATCCAAAGGTTGGATCCCCATGGCATCTAATGTATGTAACTAATAAGGGAGGCAGGCAGGCATACTGGCTCCAATTGTTCACCAATCCCAATTCAAATGTAGTTGATCATGGCAAAAGAACAAACCTGATGCCCATATTTCCATCTCCTTCATATTACAAAACCTAATTGGTTTAGCCAAGTAGTTAACCAGAGAATCTTCAGTATAACGACACGGTCACCAAACATGGGGATGATTGATGCTCATCAGAGTCAACCTCAAAAAGGAAATTTATAACCTTAGCACATTGCAAATAAGTCATACACAACATAAAGAACTAACCACCCATGTCACATTTTATGCTCTCTGTTCTTTGAAAGAACTTCCACTGCCATTAGGTTTCCGTCCCATTTTTTGTAATTTCAGTTTCTCCTCCCTCTTAACTGTTGCCCCTAAAATGTTTTCTCCAATTCAAATGCTGCCCTTTAGCCTCTCAACCAACTGTAAAAACTTTGGTATGTTGGTCCTTTCATCAACCACTGGCTGATCTGTAACATTTACCTGTGCCATGAAAGAAGATGATAAATTATTTTCATAAGATCCCAAATTTCTCGGATTTTTCATGGCACGGGTTGCCACCAAATTGCTCTTCTGTTCATGTAATGGCCTTTGATACCTTTGAACACCTTGCGTAGAAGGAAAGGAACTAGCATTACAGGTAGATTCTGATGACGAAATGCTCCTCAAGTGTGTATTACTATGCCTTCCTCTTAAATTAGATTCTTAAGCCTGCTCATCTCTAACCAAATGGCCCTTCAACAAGAATACCAAAATTGAAATGAATAAAAGGCCAATACAAGACGAAAGGGAGTGATCACAGCACAGCAAAAATTCATCACCAATTTCATAGGAACTATAGAAGAAAGGAACTTTGTGATGTTAGGCAACGCTAGTGACCAACAAATTGAACACAGAGTTTAATCAACTGCCAAGTGATAATAGCAACATGGAAAAACAATATGAAGGCCACAAACAAAGAGGTCGGTAAAGTCGATGTACAATTTCAGGTAAGAGCCAACAGAGCCAAAGGGTTGATGAGAGACTGCATGAAATGATGATTAACTGATATAATAAGCTGGAATACAAACTCCAGTACAGTTTTCATAAGGAAAAATATTTCATATTTTGTCTGAGTATGGACCTGGGCACTCATATCCAAAATCTAAAGTTCATTTTTATCCAAAGACGGTGGGTAATAGTCATTGCCACTTATACAAACCCCAACCATGTTTTCCTAGGAAGAACAGTTACTAAACTATACTGCAAACAATAAGACTGGACAATTGATGTTGGGTAATCGGATAGGATACTCATACAAAAATGTAGTATGCACCCATTTTCAGAACTAGTGCTGAATAATTAATAAAAATAATGAATGGTTCAGGGAGCAATCTAGTGCACCAAGAAACCATTCACATACAAGTCTGTTATAGGTCTCCCAAGATAAGGGAATGAAGCTACGCAAAGGAAATTCTCATGCCATAAAACTAAAATCCCCCACATAGTGTATCACAAGGAAGGAGATTCTTTTTTTTTTTTTTATGTTACTCATTCTACAATTGTTGAAACGAGGCCCAATGTTTGTGCATTGACAGATGAATTGCATTCTAGAGTTGCTGAACAGATATTGGATTCTATGAAACCCAAAACTGTTTGTAAGTCATATTAAAAAGAAAACTCATGCAGAGAGTAAAATATCAGAGAAGAGAGATCAGAATGAACAAAAATCCGTAAACCTTTGCTCTCAAAAGCCATAAAAATAACATATTAGAATCAGCTGCAATCTTATTTATTTATTTAGGTCGTGGGCCTTTTTTTTTTTTTTTTTGTTGGGGGGGGGGTGGGGGAAGGGTTTGTAGGGGGTTGGGGGGATTAATCAGCAGCAATCATCTACAGTGCACATGAGACATACCACAAATCCTATAAGATAGGAAAAAAACAAACAAATAAAACATGCAAATCTTGGATGCTTGTAGCTACATAAGCCCCCAATCAAGGAAGAATGAAATGAGCCAGGTGTATGAAGAACACCAAAGTGGTCAAGGGAAGTTTTGTAGAGAAAATAGAGGACATAAGCATTACCAATATAATTTTGTAGACTTGAGAGAGGATACAAGCATGGAAAATTTACCCTTAACCTATAAAGCAAAAAATATATAAGGTCACCACCAAATCCAGCACTGCAACATCTTGACAAACATTGTGTGCTCCCCATTCGGCCTACACTCTCCTTTGTTCTACAGAAACAAAGATAGAGAAGAGTATATGGTTTGTAAAGATTAAACAAAAGGTAACCTTTTTCAAGAACAAAATAATTGTATTTTGAGATAAAACAACGTAATTTTCAATACCAAGACACCAACAACAGTGTCTTGGATTCCTTAGGTGTAGCTCTCACATAAAGGGTACAAAGTCCCTATTGCTTTGTATCTTAGAAGTTAGAAGGCATTATTATTCATAGTGGACCTTCAAACACATCTCTCGCCAATGTGTCTCATTGTGATGTTTCTTTTGCGGTTCGAAACTCATTTCCAGCAGAGACTTCCCAATTATTCGACATTGAGTGAACTTCATTGACATCCTTTGGTTCAAATTATTTTTGGGATTGACGATTTGGTTGTTTGCACAAGTATTATGAAAGTTACTTAATAGATAATTTGAAATCAAACCAGAGCCTGTTATGGGGAAATGCCATTGAAAACAGAAATGGAGAGAGAAGGGCTGGGAAATTTGAGATAGAAGAAAAGGGAGATGGAGTAGGCAATTTAAGAAGGATAGGAACCTTTCAAGGAAAGAGCTAGGACAGAGATTTATGTTCTTTTCAGCCAAGGTATCAGCACGACCAAAAGTAGACATCTTTTAGAAGTGAAAACCCATGACGCTCCACAAACAAGAAGAAACCGTAGAAATAGGCAAGAGGTGAAAGGATTTTATGATAAAGCACGATGTATGTATTTTAAAAATAATTCTTTATTTCTACACCAGCAAGATCATTTACAATGTCCAATTACAATCAAATCACTCTTGAAATAAATAAATAAAATAAAATCAAATTGCTACCTCTTCAAATACAATTCTTTATTCAATAAAGAAAATAGACTTTATTGCTCTTTGGGAAGAGAACATCAAAAACATAAATAAATATTTAAAAAATAAAAAAATTGCTGGAGATTATCTCAACCGGGCTTAGTACACCCCACGCCGAGTCTCCTCCTTTCGATAGTGCTCGGGATGTATGATCGGTACATTGATTTCCCTACTATAGAAAAAACCCACTCAATGCGTTAATCTTGATGCTTAATCTTGATCAAACCTCTTATAGATGAGAAATGGATATGAAGAGAGCTTAATCTTGATAAGCCAAGATGAGAAATGGATAGAAAGAGAGCTTAATGATGATCAAACCTCTTATCTTGATTTTAGAGAGATGAGAGATAGATATGAAGAGAGAGAGAGGGATATTAAGCCTCTTATCTTGATTTTAGAGAGATGAAAGGAGAGATATTAAGCCTCTTATCTTGATTTTAGAGAGAAGAGAGATGGATATGGAGAGGGAAAGATCTATTAGCAACGGGTTCCACCCTTTGTTAGATAGTTAAATTTGGGATGGAGAGAATTCTTAAAGAGAGAAGAGAGAATACATATACGAAGGGGAGACCTCCTTTATAGATTTTCTATACCATAGATTTTGTTTCAATCCGTAGGTCAAATCTCAACCGTCGATCTAAGGAGACTTGTATGGTGAGAGATTTGATTGATCCTCAAAGAGATGAGCTAGAGCATTATTTTTCATTTCTTAAATCTATTCCCATCAAATAAGGAAAGTTTATATTTTAATATATCTAATCCTTAATTATTGAATTAAGATTGCCATCAAATAAAGAAAGTTTATATTTTACTATATACAATCCTTAATTATTGGACCAACCAATTTTGATTCAAAAATTTATTAAATATCTCAAATATTCAACCTTATTACATAAGTTGTAATAAATATCTCAAATATTCAACCTATACCTAAAAACGATAAGCCAACCAAGACGATTATCATTCTTCCCAACAAGAATACGTGAATGGGTGGTGTGTGCCACCCTCTTGGTGGCCCACCTAATCCACATGTTTTTTAAATTTTGGGCTTCATATTTTATGGAGGTCCTATATAATTTTAAAAAATATTTTATTTCATATTTAAATTTTTTAAATCTTATATTTTATTTAAAACATTGAAAATATTAATTTCTCTTAATTTATAAATCCAAATGACAAAAATAAAATATCAGAAGATTCACAAAAATTCAAACAAACATTCTAAAAATCACATAACATAAAATTAATTAATTTTGATAGGAATCGGATCCGTTAGATCTAGGAAATTATCAATACATGGGAGCACTCCACCTTCAACTGCGAATCACAATCGGCCTAGCTTTCTCAAACTGACTCAGCAATTCCCATGACCCACAGTCCATTGCAGGGGTTTATGATTGGACCACCTCAGCCAATAGAGTAGGGGACGTAATCCCAATTTATAGATTTCAGGTTTTCCCCTAGAGACAAAAATCATGGTCCTCCAGACCATGATGCAACCATGACTCTATGGTACATAGGGGTAATATCTCGCACATGTACATGATTCACCCTCATTGGCGAATCTCAAAATGGCTATCTATGTACATGTTGTGTGATGATATAAAGATGAGGTTTTAGCCCTGTCTCTAAAAGTTATTCATCACACGCAAGAGCCACACAGTCCCTCAGCTCTCATCCAGGAATACACCGACTTCATCAAGGGTTAACCCATTAAACCATTCTCAGTTAGATCCATATGCCCAAGTATCTGGGATTTTTCCAAACCTCAACTGGCCTAACTCGTCGAGCCTAATCTGAGTATCAGTAAATAATATTTGCCTAGTATGGTCCACAAAAGGACCACACTCCCACTGAGTTTATGTTTCATTTATTAAATATGTTTTATTATGTCTCTCATAAGGCCTTTAAAGACCACATAAACCCAACAATGGAAACACTACTTTCTTTTATAAAACTTCACGTTGCGTAGAAGGTTCACAACTAGCCCCCAAATTAGTGATGGGGTTCACACCTTTATAGGTAAATTAAACTCAGATTCCACCAATATGGGATCAAGATTCCCTTAGTACTAGACGTTTTTGTCCCTCGTAGCCATAGTTAAGTGCACAGGAACATATATGTTGGCGACATGGTACTGAAAAAGATATTTCATTCATCTGCTAACCCTCACAGGAAAATTCAAACCCAATTGGGAATGACTATTTGTGGTAACCAAAGTACACTCAAGAAACTCTTAAAGGTTAAAGAACCAAGATGGTTCGGAAATATCCGACCCTATCAACGTCATGTACCTCAAGAGCTATTACCTGTAGGGGGTAAAAAAAAAAAAAGGAAACGGAAAAAATCAAACAAAAAGAGAAAAAAAAAAAAAAAGAGATATATAAAAAAGAAAAAAATGCCAGACATAATGAAAAAATAGAAAAGGGCCCATCTGTAAAAATGCGAGAATAATTGGTCATGGTGAAAACCCCAAAAATCACCATGGGTAAAAATGGAAACAACGGACATAATAGAAATACTATGGGCAAAAAAGTCAAAACAAAAATCTAGGGAATAGTGAAAATCCAAAAAAGATGCTATTACCCCTCGGATATAAACCCCAAAAGGGGCATCCAAGGCTCAGATCCGTCAGGAAGGCCCGCCGTAAGCTCAAGGGTCACAAACCTCCTATAATTCTCAAATATTTCCGAGAAGTTCGAAGAATTAAGAAAGACACTCTTTTGGCCTCGGAGATGGTAAGTTGAAGAGAAAAGCAAATAAGATCCATTGATACACAAGACAAGGGGCAGGTACTCAAGGAGAAAAATATTTGAGATTTCCAAATCCTTCTAGTCTTAGACGGAGCTAGTTCAACTCTAAACAAGCCTTCTAAATACTAAAATCTCTTTTAAAAAATTGATCACTTTTAGAAAACTAAGGTATTAAACTAGTTTGTGGATTAAATTAAACCCCTAAAAATATGCAAAACCTTTATTCCCACCAAGGGGCCACATGTGTCTAAATTGTAAGGCCCACTCCTGTTTTAAAATGATTTCTAAAAATCGGCTTTCACTCACTCCAAATCATTTTAAAAATCTTTTCAAATAGGATCTACAGTCCATGGTTGTACGACTTTAAACTATTAACCATTATTTGACGACAACGGTGTTTCCTCGCCTATGACGAGTCCAACCAATGCAAAAAGAGTTAACTTTCTCGAACGTGTTCCTGAGGAGAAAAGGGGCAACCCGTTCTCTGTACATGTGTGTGCATTTAAGAGATTGTTCGGCAAAACTGGAGAATCGACCTCAAAAGTTGTGACCCACCGCTTGCCCATAACAATGCGTACGCAACTGGTAACATGAGCATCTGATCCACGCACACACTAAGAGGCTAACCCATACAAAGCGCAAAAGCAACCTGAAGGCATTTGTGCAGTCGATGGGTAACACATATGATTTGCTTATGCACTAGAATCATCAAAATCAACACAAGGTGCGATCGGTAGGAATTTTATACGATCCGTGCAAACGCATAAGCACCAAGAAGAAGGGAGTACACATGAATAAAGTGACGTCATGGTGCCAGAAAATCGTGAAACTCATACATGCAAGGGGAAAAAACACGACAAAGGTGAGGAATAGTTTCAAAACCAGAAAGGGCTCAGCATTATTGACAATGGCTCCATCACCATTCACAATGACGCCCTTCATAGAAAGATAAACCTTCGATCACAAAGACCGAAATGTATCACAAAATAAAAATAAAAGGTGTACTAACCCATTTTTCATTGATAAAGTTCTGCTTTCATTAACTAAAAGATCTTGACAATTCATACATGAACACAAATGGAAGACTACAAAGTAGATAAAAGGAAACAAGTTGCCAACATTACAAACGGAACCAATATACACTAAAGACTCTATGGGATCCTTAGGCACTCATTTCGGAATATGCCCGCTGCTGCCTCCTCAGACCATTATGAAGATCCATCAGTCTCAAAATACTGGCATACCTCACTAGTGGCAGGTATTCATCGGATTCCAGCAAAGGGGACGAAGGATTCCTCATTTCCTCTCAAGCTCGGTCAACAACAACTGGGTCCTGCCATTATTCCTCGAAATGGACGAGATCTCATCATCAACCTCTGGATACACAACATAAGTGCGGAACTTGAAGTTAGGCCGAAACCTAAGCCTCATCTCCACAAAAGAGATAATCGACAACTAGTCAGAGAAAAACCAAAGCAAGGGAGCAATTGAGGGAGTCTTCTCCTCCGAAGATCACTCCCTTAGCGCTAAAATATCTCAAGCCAGGCCACTTCCTCATGAAGCGATTCAGCTCCAGGGACACCCAAAGTAACATGCTCCTCTATAGTTTTTCCCAAGTGGAAGGAAAGTATGCCTAGCTTTTGAAGAGAGGCGTGACCCACAAAGCAATAAATGGCCTTCAACATGTCCTCCCCGATCTCCATATACCGAATATCCAAGCTCAAGAGGGACAACCCCTTGATTTGGAAAGGAAAAGGGAGAGGTCCATGCTCATTACTTCCTTGCCCCGGTCCGAGCGAGCAGAAAGGGGTTTAGGTTCCTCGGCATCATTAGCAATAGTTATAATATCACCTGTATTTCGTCCACCAACGAGTGCTCTTCTCTGAGACCTAGTAATACGCCGGCCAGACATTGGGATGACAAAAGGGCTACAAACTGGAGATCACCCGAGACATGGAACCACTTACAAATGGCTCCTAGGGTCTGTTGGGTGTAATTTTAGTCTTATACAAGACTATATACATTACAATGAATGCTCGATCAAGATTGAGATGCTAACACCTGCCAAATAAGCCTAAAATCATGAAGACATGTTGTGGGTTGAGTGCATTCTTAGTCCTCACATGAGGCTAAATTTATTTTGACCAACACTATATGGGAGTCTTGATGCAAGCGTGAGATTTTGAACCGATGCTGGATAAGCACGAGTTTTATAACGCATACCGGATAAGTTATTTTAAGCAACGATGGATGAATGAATGAATAGGCTTTGCCTTTGAAGATGTTTTTTAGTCCTCATACAAGAATAAGTGCATTCTAACAAACTCTTGATTGATTTAAGATATAAAATATGCAGCAAAGTCGGTAATGCACACTGGATAATTGTCTTAGCATGCAGCCAATACAATATGAGTATGGTTCTTGATAACGCCTGCTCAGATATGTCCTATGATATGAAAGGTATGATATACTCAAGATCCATCATACGAGGCCCCACTATGCTTTCGGAGTCTTGAACTTGTTAGCCGGCCCTTTTATGCCCTGACTTACGACCGGTAAAGTTATGATAGCTCGTCAGTTAAGCATGTTCAAGTTTAACTTACGCTCGATGATCGAAGATCTGATAACCATCTCATTGTCAGTCTCTATGATACATATATTCCTAAGGCCTGATGTGCCTATCCACATGATATGTGGAGGAACCTGATGCGGTATTGATATACATATTTTCTTGAATCTATCGTTAGTTACACATGTGCATCATAACTTATGGTCTATAACACAAAACTCAGGGATACATATACTCCTATGGCATATGCATGCCTCTCCACCGAATATTAGAGGAGTTTTTGAGTAACTCGTCGGTTAAATAAGCGTAGCATAAGGGGAACCTCGTCATATGTTCATATTGATGTAAAATTCCTAAAGATATTTATGTTAAGGCCTCATATGTTATAAAGTCTAAGAGTGTTATAACTTGAACAACATTTGGACTTGGCTTAACCCATGTCCGTATCCACTGTCAGTAGAGATATGCCTTGATTGACACCCCAGAACTTCATGTTCTAAAAGTAAGCCGAGACTCTCAGGGACCTGAAGTTTCATATCAATTGGAGGTGGCTTAACTCATCATCCATATATCCCTGCGGTTAAAGTCATACGGGGGTGGCTTAACCCATCAACCACATATCTCAGCAGTTAAAATCATCCGAAGGTGACTTAACCCATCATCCACATGACCCGGCAGTTTAAACCACCCGAGAATGAATTCAGTTTCCATATGCATCGTCCGGTAGTTAAGGCCTTAAAAGCTTTATGTACCGCTCAACACCCAGTCACTAACATGGAGATTTCTCTTTCAATGCGATGAATTTTCCCATGAGTCCAGGACTGTTGGATTCCTGACTCAGTGCTTTATATAAAAGGTGCGACATTGATTGATTCGTATAATGAAAGTGGTTACATCTGCAGTCCACTGTTATTGCTATTGCGAATAGAAACAGGTTAAACCTTTAATGGACAAGATCTCTCTCATTTGAACCTGGCATCCCTTCAAATTTTATGATCTATGGATTTACCATTTGTAAGCAGTTGGAAGAATACGAAGATATGACACAACTATACTACAGAAGTGGACCGTCAGGTGATAGTGGCGAAAGTAACAAATTCTTGATTTTTCTCCTGCGACATTATGGCTAAACCCGAGGTGAAACTATTCAAAGTTCAAGATAAGTGTCAGTTGAAAAGAGTAATTATCCTCAAGATATACCTGCCCTAATTTTCTCCCAGTTAAGGGACGCGCACGACAACAAAGGTTGTGAAGCAGAGGCCCAGCGTCGTCTGTGAAGTAGAGGCTTAGCGCCATTTGGGGCATCGCTGCTCGTGTATAAGAGCTTAGCGTCGTCTGTGATGAAGAAGCTGAAGAGAGAGAGAACTAGCGCTGCGCGTGAAAAGTCAGCGCTGCGTATGAAGATAAGGATGAGCATCACCGTCTGTGGAAGAGACCTAACGCCGGCTGTGAAGAGAGAGAAAGAAGAGCAACGCCGCATGCGAAAGGCATCACCACGAGTGTAGCGTCGTCTGGAGCATCGTCGTGCGTGTAGGTGGCTATCACCGCCTGTGAAGACAGCAAATGAGCAACGTCATGCGTGAGCTGAGGGTAGCGTCGTGAGTGTCTTGGTAAAGCGTACGATCTCCGTACGTATCAGCGTCGTGTCGTACCTGTCAGCGCCCCACACGGTGACATCAGCCACAATATTTTTTAACCACCATGGGTACATAAGCCTCTCTCCTCCCCCTGCCAACATCGTCTTCCTCATTTGCTCTCTCTCTCTCCCTCTCTAAGAGACTTAGTAGGAGTTGACTGCTGCCTTGAGAAACCTGTGTGGAGATTTGAAGGAGACCCTCGAGTGGAGTTTGGAGACACCGTGAAGAACCTGTAAGTGGGTTTGGTGCCATGCATTTTGTTTGATAAGGATTAACTTGAGAAAATTCAGTGGGTCAAATAATAGAATGAAGTGCATGAATGTAGATGCATTAAAATGAAGTTGAATGAGTGATTGAGTGTTATGAATGAACTTGATGAACTTTTGGAGTAATTTCCTTGCAAAATCTCCTTAACATAAACAAGGTTTTGCCTTAAAATTTGCCTTCGCTTATGAAATGGTTTGTTATGTTTGAAAGCACATTAAAACTTATGACAAAGGGTTTTCCAGCAACTGTTGCATCGGACTTTTCGGTGACCAAACGGTGCCCGAATAGGCCCAAATCAGTCTTAAATAAAAGATACGTGTGTCTATTTCAAGTTTGATTTTATACCACGTTGAAATTTCATATGGATCGAGAGATTTACTCCAAAGTGTCAGGGTATATAGCCGTTTACAGTCACTGTAAATTCCAGTGACTGACACCTATTTTGCGCCGAACTCTTGACTTATCAAACAATGTCCAAACGTCTTCAAACTGCCATCATTTGAAAGATCCATGAATGAACTTAAAGTTGCATGTTTCAAGGATTTTGAAATTTCCCAAAGATTGAGAGTTAAGCCCCAAAATGCGGGGACATATCATTATCCATTGTGTCATCTTTGATAAGTGATAAGTGTGAGTGCTAGGTGGCAATTTTCATGTGAATACTATCGTATTATGAGGACGGTGCCATGAAACTATGCGATATGTGATGATTGATAAGTGCAATGCTAATGTGATGATTTCATGACAAATATTGCATGATAACTGCCGTGATGTTACTAATAATGTCTAAGCGTAAATGCCATGTGATAGCTCATATAATGGATTCTTTATGCTACATGTTATAATATTATGTGACTACTGGATAGTTCTGAGTAAGACCCAAGCCTTGCATGATGAAAATTCGAATTATCTGTCACAATTATCTGTCATCAAGCACCGATTTAGCATGAATGAACTGAATTCTTGAACATGATAAGATGTCGTGATAATGACCACTATGCAATGGGACACCCATCGGTAGTGGATACTATTCTGTTATGATACTGTGCTACTGGCCACTACGCGATGGGGCACCCATCGGTAGTGGATACTGTTTTACTGATATTGTTTTACTGATGCTGCCCGCTACGCGATGGAGCACCCATCGGTGGTGGGGGCAGCTATACTAAGGAAAGTGATACCGGCTATATCCCCTAACATGCTGTATAATAGGATGCAGTTAGGGGAAAGTGAAATGGGAGGGTCGCACCCCCCAAAATTACTGAGATGAGACTAGTGACTGATGCCTTGCAAGGTAAGTACCTATCGAACCCCCAATGTACGCAAGGGACCGCGTGTGTGAGTATGAAGAGTAGATTCACTCACTTGTCATTGCTCTCCCTCCTGAGGGATGGTAGAGGTCCTAAGCAATGGGATTGGCCTAGCCTAATGGATATAGCCTCTACTTCGGGGGTAGGTAATCTAAGGAGTGAGTGGGTAATGATTGATTAGTGAAGATGAATGCCAATGATTGAAATAAATGAATGATATCTGTCATGGGATATAATGCCTATAATTGATGCACTGGCCTGATTTCTGATTTACCTGATTATTGTACTGCGACTTCGTATAGTTGAGTAAATTTGTTTATGATGCATGAGTAGACTCATTAATGATGCATAGCATCTAAAATCACTGACTGGGCTGTATAGCTCATCCCAATTTACCTTCCCTCCTTGTAGATTGTTGAGAACAGGTCAAGGATTGAGGGTACGTGGACTTCAACAGAAATCGAAGCCAGATTCCTTGAGAAGATAATTAGATCTTGTATGTAACTGGGCATGCTAGCCCTGAATTTTGTATATTTGGAAAATGAAACATTGGGCCCTGTTTCCCGAAACATGCAAAAATTTTGGGAAGAAGTTTTATGAAATGCTTTTTTTTTATGGATGAATGGAGCCTCCAAATGTTCTTTTCCTCTGTGTTTAGAATTATTACTGTTGTTAATTTTCATGATTTTCTTTGATTACCGAGATATAAGCGTTGAGTCCGCTCTAACCTGAGTAACGTATGCTACATTGGGATCATGAACCTGAGCTCGGTCACCCTCTGTCGCGTATGATAAGAGGATCGGGGGTGGGGTCATGACAGATATGGTATCAGAGCAGCCAGGACAGGATTCTTGGCCTAGGAAGTTCAGGAGAGTCTTTAGAGTAGTTTTGGGGTAGCTAAGTGACTCAGTGCTCTTGTGACTAAGTTGAAGATGCCAAGAGCTCGTACTCACAAACACAAGTTCCAGCAATGAGAACACCGAGGTGCTCGGTGAGTTTTATAGGACTCTGGGGGCCATGACCCAGATGATGAAAGAGTCAATGCCAGCTCAGTCTACCCCTACCTCAGAGCAAAATGACAGTAGCCTTATAAAGAGGTTTAGAAGGTTGGCGCCCCCAGCCTTTTTGAGGCAAGGAGAAGTACAAAAGGCTGAGAGGTGGAAGAAATAGATAAAGAAAATCCTAGAAGTGTTGCACTGCTCGGATGAGCAGAATGTTAGACATGCTGAAAGGAGAAGCCGAGCACTTGTGGGACTTGGTGAAGCGGTCATGGGGGCAGTCGGGGACCGAGACCACATGGGAAAACTTCCCGACAGCCTTCTATGAAAAGTATTTTCCAGACTCTGTCAGGGAGAGAAAAGAAGTAGAGTTTATTGAACTCCAGCAATGGGGTATCACGATGAAATAGTATGCCACAAGATTTGCAGAGCTCTCTAGGTACGCACGTCACCTCATTAATACTGAGGCGCAGAAGGCGACTAAATTTGCAAGGGGCCTTCGGCCGGATATTAGAGGGAGAGTGTTGTCGGCCAACCTAAAGATGTATGCCCCATTAGTAGCCTCTCCCTAAAGATTGAGAGGGACTGCGAGGACCACAGATCTAGGAAAGAAGGAAAGATGAAGGTTTTGCCATTGGGGAGGTTTGGAAAGAAGCCCCGATAATTCCCAAGGAGAGATGTTAAGGGAAAGCCCTACCAGCTTAATCAGAGGGCCCAGAAGAATTACTCGGGCAACATGGTAAACGATCGACACCCGGTATGCTCTCATTGTGGGAAGGATAACCACACTACCACCGAATACTACAAGAAGCGGAACGTGCGCCTGAGATGTGGCAAGCCTGGTCACTGGGTTAAGGATTACCCAATGGAAAAGATAGAGGACTGACCGAAGACACCCGGACGAGTGTTTGCTCTCACCGAATAAGAAGCCAAGGCATCCACCTCGGTGATCAGATGTATGCTCTCTATCTGCGGTACTAAAGCCAAAGCCTTAATTGATCCTGGTTCCTCTCATTCATTTGTTGCACCTCATTTTACCTGTCATTTGAATGTTTCACATGTCTCACCTATACTTTAGTAGTATGCACACTTGTGGGAGGTTCTATAGAAACTGATAGATTATATAGGCAGTGTAAGATCACAATTGATGGGTGTGACCTGCTAGTAGACTTGATTCACCTAGATATTCAAGACTTTGACGTCATTTTGGGCATGGATTGGTTGTATACACACCATGCCACCGTCAATTGCCATGAAAATACGGTAACCTTTAAATGTCCAGATCAAGCAGAACTACACTTTGAGGGCAGCAGGGATATTCCCCCTCTGCACCTTATTTTCACCCTCCGAGCCTCTCGCCTTTTGGCTAAGATATGTGAAGGGTATATGGCTTATGTAGTAGAGAATTGGGGTGTTCACGCCCAACTAGAAGAAATATCGGTCGTTACTCGTTAGGGAGTACCTCGAGGTATTCCCGGAAGAGTTGTCCTCGCTACCTCCAGCAAGGGAAATTGAATTTGAGATAGATGTAGTTCCGAGCACGATTCCCATCTCTAAAGCCCCGTATAGAATGGCCCCAACTGAGTTGAAGGAGTTAAAAGAGCAGTTGCAAGAATTGTTGGATAATCGTCCGAGCCAGCGTGTTACCCTGGGGTGTACTTGTTCTATTTGTGAAGAAAAATGATGGATCCCTGAGGCTATGTATTGACTATAGGTAGTTGAACTAAGTGACAGTGAAGAATAAGTATCCTCTGCCTAGAATTGATGACCTCTTTGATCAGCTCTAGGGATCCCAAGTGTTTTCAAAGATCGACCTCCGATCGGGGTATCACCAACTGCGAATTAAGGAGTGAGATGTCCTGAAGACTGCTTTTAAAGCTCGATATAGCCATTATGAGTTTCTTGTAATGCCATTCGGGTTAACCAATGCCCCTGCGGTGTTAATAGATTTGATGAATAAAGTGTTTCGACTTTTCCTGGACGATTTTGTAGCAGTTTTTATTGATGATTGTTTGAAGACATTTTCAGCACCTTGGGTCCTCGATGTGGAATAAAAAGAGTAGCCAGTTGATAAAGCCTGAATTACAGTGGAATTATCGACAGTCTCAGAATTTTCCCAGAATGAGTAAAAATTTTCCTAAGCACTTCAAAAGTCCACCTGTCAAGTTTCGTCGCAATTCGACATGTCTAAGGCATTGCAGACAAAGAATCAATGTCGAAAACATCAGCCTCTAGCACCCTGAAATGGACGCAGTAACAAGAACTATATTTTCGGCACGTCAATTTGTTGTGGGACCACCGCCATTGGATCTGGCACGATTGAAAACTTTTAAGGATCACGTTTCGGCTTAATCGAGCACTCCAAGACAAAGCTATGGGTAAAATACCAAAAAGGGGTAGGCTGCACACTATTCCCGTGTGGCCTTTTTACACCAAATCACCATTAAAGGTGGTTTTTTTTACCGTCTCTGGTAGTGACTTTCGGGGGCCATATCTCATTCGTTCTGAGTCCGATCGCGCTCAAATTTTGTGATCATGTTCGTCTCGTCAAGACGAGCGTTTCGATATGTGGCACACCCCATGACGACGCCCGAGCAAGGAGAAAAGCTAGAGAGAAGTTGCTGATCGGTGAAGAAAGTTGCAAGAAAATCAGCAGCGACACGTCTCGCTCGAGCGGCCAAATCAAGAAGCTCGCGCATCGGATTGACACGAGACTAGTTTCATTGTGTGCGTAAGGTCTAGAGCTATCTCTGGTCCGAACCTCGTATATGATGAATAGTCGGATTTTGCACATAAAGTTGTCGAAGTGACTGCAAATTCCTGCATCAAAATTCCAGATTCCGGCCAAAACTCCAAAGTTGCAAAATCTTCATCCAGACACGAAATCAAGCTGTGTCTATTGCTACGTGATTGTGACGGCATGCTTAGTGTGATCCAACGAAGAAATCAGAAAGAAATATCAAGAAACGAGAACACTATCGATCCGAAGTTTTCAATATTCATCGAAATTTCAAGTCGCATGATCATGGCTTAAAAACACAATCCATAGCTCGAAATTAGTATCAAATCGATCATCATGTCAAGTCCTACAAGAAAACAATCATCTTTCGATCAAAATGGCACCAGAGCAACCCCGAATCATCCATGAAAGATCACGCACGTTCTAGGGCAGCAACAGTGACTGTTTTGAAATTCCACGAATTGTTAGGTAGGGCCAAAACAGTCATTTTGCACCTATTTTTAGAATTTATTTTAATTCAAAATAATTGTAATTATCATCAATTGAGATAGTTTTGGACATCCACCAATGTTTGGGCCCAATTCTATAAATAAATGCTAAACCTAATTGTAAAGGGCTTCCTTGGTTCCCCTTGATCCGCTCAATTGATCAATAAAGTTCGTGTTTCTTCTTGGAATTCGTGGGTACTTCTTGGAGAGAGAGAGAGAGAGAGAGAGGAGAGGGAAGAAAAGGGTCGGTACTCTTCAGCAAGGTAATTTTCTTTCTCCTCCTCTCGTCTCTATCTCTTTCTCTCTTCTCTCGTCTTTTTCTTTCTCTGTCCTCCCATCTTTATCTTTCTCTCTCCTCCTTTTTCTCTCTCTTGCTTCCTCTCTCTTTTCTTTCTTTTTCTTTTCTCGGCTTCTCTCTCTTCTCCGTGAACACGCACGGCCGTGGCAGAGCCGTGTATGTCATCTTCTTCCTTCTCTTTCTCTAACCCACACAGCGATGGCAGTGTTGTGTGTGTCCCATTCTCTCTCCTCTTCTTCTTCACTTTGTTCTTCTTCTCGATCTTTCTCTATGTTTCTCTTTGACTGAATGTGCATGGCGATGGCAGCGTCATGCACGAACCTCTCTCTCTCTATTTTATTTTCTCTATCTCACACACACGACATTGGCAACGCCATGTGCATTTTCTTTTCTCTCTTCTTCTTCTTCCTCTTTTCCTTCTTTCTTTATTCTCCTCATATTTATCTTTCTCTCTGCCTCTCTCTGTCTGAACATGCACGGCGATGGCAACGCCGTGTATGAATCTCTTTCTTTACTTTCTTCTTTCTGCTCTATCTTTCTCTATCTCTCACTTCTGAACATGCACAGCGATGGTAATGTCGTGCACGAATCTCCTCCCTTCTTCTCTCTGCTCTATCTTTCTCTTTGTCTCTCTCTGTCTGAACATGCACGGCGATGGCAACGTCGTGCACGTATCTCTTTCTCCCTTCTTCTCTCTAGTTTATCTTTCTCTCTGTCTCTCTCTGTCAGACCATGCACGACGATGGCAACACCGTGCACAAATCTCCTTCTCCCTTCTTCTCTTTGCTCTAACTTTCGCTCTGTCTCTCTTTGTTTGAACATGCACGGCGATGGCAATGCCGTGCATGAATCTTTCTTTCTGTTTTCTCCTCTCTCTGACACCCACAGCAGTGGCAGCGTTGTGCGTACCTCTTTTCTCTCGTCTTTCCTTATTCTTCTTCTCTCTTTCCTAAACTCTTACTCTTCTCTTTCCTTCTTTCTCTTCTGACTCTTTCCTATTCTCTCTCCTCACTTTCCTTTTCTCTTTCTTCTTCCTTTTTCATCTCTCACTGTCACGTTCCTTCTCTCTCTACTTTTCTTTTCTTCTTTCTCTTTCCCAAAACTCTCTCTTTCTCTTTGTCTTTCTTTCTCTCACTCAGATATTCCTTCTCTCTCTCCTCTCCAGTTGTGCACAGCGAGGCCCATCGCCGGACGTAACACTCTCATTCTTCCCTTATCCTCTGGAAACATGCACAATGAGTCAGGCCTTAACCCGAGTGGTGGACCAGGCCTCTATCCAAGTTTCCCCTTCCCTGAGTTGTGCATGGCGATGCTCATCGCCGCGCATAACATTCCTTCTCATTCTTAGACAAGGACATTGAACCCGGCCCTTTCTCAAGAGGCAAGTCGGGTCGTGTCAAAGTCCTTTACGACACGAGCGGTGATGCCTAGCGTCGTACATGTCCTTTCCCTTTTCTCATCCTCTTTCTTCTGTCAGGGGCGACGGAACCCATCGCCATCCATATTCTTTCTCTCTCCTCTTCCCTCTGTCATGGGCGGCGGAACGCATCGTCATCCGCTTTCTATTCTTTTCTCTCTCTTTTTTCTGTTCTTTTCTTTCTCCTTTCTCTCTCTTCTTTTCTCTCCTTTCTCTCTCTTTTCTCTCTCTTCTTTTCTTTCATCTTTCTCTCTTCTTCCCTTTCCTCTTTCTCTCTCTTCTCTTCTCACTCCTTTCCCTCTTCTTCTTCTCTCACCTTTCTTCTCTCTCTTTCTCTTCTTTTCTCTCTACATCTCTCTTTTCTCTCTTCTTTCTCTCTCTTCTTTCTTCTTCCTCTCTCATCTGACCAAGGGACAAGCCAAGCTTAGCACTGTCACGGTAGTCTCGTCGGCGAGCAATATTGTCGTTGTGCCAGTCTAAGTTATCCTACCCGTTTTGTTGCCACGTCGAACTCGTCGTTGTGCCAGGCTGGTTGGTGTTGGTGTTTTGTTGTCGAGTAGTATTGCTGATGTGCCGGTCCGTGTTACCATGCCTGTGTTGCTACCACGACAGGTCAATCATCAGGCCAATCTAGCCACTGTGCTAGGCTAGTCACTTCTCTCTCTTATCTTTTCTTCTCTCTTCTTCTTTCTCCCAACCCTCATCTCATCATCTCTTCTATTTTCTCCTTTGAATGTGCACGCCTGTGTACATTCACCCAAAGACAAAGTGGGGTCCTTTGGCCTACTTGTCTTGTAAAATTAACCATGTGTTTGTGATTATAGAAACAAGAGAATATAAGCCAAGGGAGGCGATTCCGAACTAGTTGTAGAATTGGGGGGCTTTCTTCATGATCTAAAAGGGTGCCCACGCGAGCTAGCCTTCAGTAAGTCCCGAACCCACCTTAAATTTCTCTCTCATCGGTTGGTGTACCTGCCGTGGCTCTTGAGCAAGATTGCCGAGAGAGCGATCTCAAAGTCCTGGGTTCGAAGCCCGAGATGAGTGCCGCCAGATCATCCAGATCCGGAGGGCGAGATCGAGGCACCTAACTAGCTTGGCGACTCCACTGGAGACTTACTACCCCTCGTTGGATCGTCCTTGTTTGAGTTTCTCCTTTGTTTTTATGTTTTCACATACCACATATGGCTTCAGGGTTCTCTAACCCATTTATCCGAATCAGAGATTTTCCTTGAACTTCGTTCCCAACTTTTCTTTTGAGCAAAGAACTAGTGTCTATTTCCCAAGTCTTAACCTGGATAGGCGTGAGGAGGGACTTAAAAAATAAAGGTCCCGAACTCCCCATCTCTTCGCCCTGGTGGAACTTCCACCAAGGCACCCTGCATCTGTAGCATATCTACTGCCACTTACAGTATGCACCCTGTCACCGGCAAGTCACTTGTCGGTCGTATTGCCGAGGTACGCCGGAAGGCTGCCGAGTCCCTTTCTGCAAAAGGCAAGCACATTGTCATTGCTCCTGTGGGAGTCTCTATGTTTAGAGACTCAACACATCGAGGAGGACACCCTTGGGCCTCCACCTCACGCACACACTCTAAGTCTCATGGGTCATCCACTCGAGTCACACCTCGAGCCCGCCCTGACCCCCAAGTCACCCGGAATGCTACTTCAAGGGGCATACACGCGCCACCTTCCCAGGCCATTGCTTGCTCCCGACTCAACACCTGTCAGGAGCCAGTCCCTCTTCTCCCGCCCTTTCTCCTTCTGACGGACACCTCAAGAACTGATACTCGAAGGTCTTCCCTCAGAGTACCAGCCTCATCAGGTCCGCTATGCCTCTGGAGAGCTCAGGGCAAAGGCCTAATGATTGATGAAGTTCTTCAACTTCCAAGGCAGAAGATCAAGAAGATCAAATCAATTGTTGTTGAAAGCCCAGATTAGACACCCCCACTTCCTGATCCTGTAGAAATCCCCGAACGTTTGACAAAGCACTCACGTTGCTGTCCAATCTGCATGTTTGCTTATTATGAAACCTTCTTAACTCAACGCCAAGCCTTTCTTGCTTTAGTTCATTCTTATTCTGACCCTAGACTTACAAAGAAGTTGTAGGTCAACCTGGGTGGGAACAAGAAATGGTAGATGAATTGAATGCTCTCAATTCAAATGCATGTTTTGGTATCTTATGTCTCTTCCAAGAGTAAAAAGATTTGTTAGATGTTGTTGGGTATATAAAATTAAGACAAAAGCAGATGGCAACATTGAATGATATAAAGCTTGGCTTGTGGAAAAAAGATACAATCCGCAATATGGAATCGACTTTGCAGAAACTTTTGCTCCAGTAGCTCATATTTCTACTTTTAGACACTAATTTCTACAACAACTATTTAGCAATGGCCTCTGTATCAGTTAGACTTTAAAAACGTATTTATCAATAGTGATATTGATTAAGTATATATGAAGTTGCTTCCTTGAGTTATAAATTCTCCAAATGGAGTGTATAGACTTCAACGAGCTCTATATACACTCAAATAAGCTCTCCGGTCTTGGTTTTAAAATTCAGAATTATAGAAGTATCAGTAGGATTTCAACAAAACCATCACAATCCAGCCATGTTTCTATCTTAAACTCCACAAGAACAAACTATTTTGTTCGTCTATGTGGATGATATATTCTCTCAGGGGATGATATAAGCACTATTGACAAGATAAATAGAAACTCCATTAAGTATTTAAAATGAAATACTTTGGATTAGAAGTTGCTTATTCCCCTCATGTTTGCTCTTTCAGCTCAAGTATGCCTAAAAACTTGTTTCCCAAGCATGACTAGCAGATGATACCAAGCAAGTTTATACCCCTACTGAATTGAATGTCAAACTTCGGGCTATGGATGGCGAACTTCTTCATGACCCAACATTTTATAGACAACCTGTTAAGAAACTGATATTTTTCACAATTTCATGCCCAGATATTGCTTGTGCAGTCCATTTAGTCAGCCAATTTCTGAGTGCTTCTTGTTTTGTTCACCTAGCTGCAGTATTGCAAAGAAATCTTATGTTTGGGAGACTCTGCATCGAGCTTATTCTTCTCTTCTTCTTCCTTACTGAAGCTTCAAGCATATACCAACTCAGATTTGTGGGAACCCAATTAACTAAAAGTCCACTACAGGATACTGTATTTTTTTAAGAAATTCTCCTCTAACTTGGGAAAGCGAGAAACAAACACGTGTTACTCAATCCACAACTGAAACTAAATAAGGGCCATGACACAAACTACTACTGAGGTGCATAATACCGCTTCCATGCCATCGTATTATGACAACAGAAGCGCCATTATATTTCAAAGAAATCTAGAGTTTCATGGATGGACCAAACATATCAAAGTTGGTTGCCACTTTCTTTGGTAAGAATATTTGGCACGCCACAATTTCTCTCCCTTATTTGTTTACCAAATCACATTCTACGCATAGTTTCTTACAACTTATTTACAAACTCTCCAAGATTTCTTTCAAATTGTCTCGAGTTTGAATGAAAATGTGAGAATGTATGGAAATTGTATATTGGTTGTTTTATGTGGGCACATATAGAAACTGTATATTACATGAGAACAACTATAGAAACTGCATAGCTGTATACTGCATGTATACACATTGTTTGCACATGCCTCTTGTATAAATCATGTATTGTAGTACCAATTCCACGGTGAATAGAATACAATTCCTTCACATCATGTCTCACCCACCCCCCACCCCCCCCCCCCCTCAATAAAAACAAGAAAAAAAAAATTTTCCTCTTCCACAATTAATCTCCACTGTCCATCAATAGAAACAATAAGGGATGCCTGTTTGGAGTAATTTATGTCATACTCCACTAGAGTGTGGTACACGTTTCCACATAGGCTAATATCAATTCCAGTAATTATCAGAAAAAATCAAATCCTATCATGAAGAGATGGCTTAGTAACTCTAAAATTAATATTTTTTATTCATCAAAACAACACTAGGAAAACCAAAAGGAACTGATAATAAATACATTTCATATAAACCACTGAGCACATTTTATATAAATCATGGTGAACAATCTAATCCAAGCATAGGAAAATATCATGTTTAAGTTATATACGAAACATATAAATGGTTGAGAAGTACCTGTACGGCTATAAAGTATAAATGAAGTGAGATCACCAGCGGTCATGTAACCTTTAATGGTTAAGTTGGCTCCATAAATCACCACTATGACAGCAGATAATGCGAATGCTGCATTAAGCCCTCCAGAGAAGAGGCCCACAACCATCTGCCACAAGGGAAGATAGCACATATAAGTCATAAGAATTATAAAAAAAGGAAAAAAATATCCTATTGTCAAATGGACTCTCGCAAACAACGGTCTACATGGAGACATCACCAGTTTATGATATGGATGGTGATGGGGAATGTGCGGTCCATCATTGGTGGTTCCCACTCTCTCTCTACAACCAATCATCATTTCATCAAACAGTGATGAACCCCATGGATTAAACTTCTTTCATAGCCCCTTGGACTATCGCATACTTTCCATACTCCATTGGTAAACAGTAACTTCCAGATATTGAAAGGTAGGAGTTATAAAAATCATGAATATAGTAAAACTTGACAGTTACTCAGAGCTAGCTTCAGTCCCAGCTTCAAAGTCTCATCGACTTTTTCTCCATAGCGACCAATTTCAAACTCCTTCTGTGCAAAAGATCTAACTGTCCGGGCAGCACCAAAAGATTCCTGACATTTTATGCCATTTGTAAATTTAAGTGCATGAAAATCCATTTCACATATTTAAATATATCTTTAAATAGTTCATTGATGCATGTTTTCCATGGCATCAGCCAGTAAAAAATGGATTCGAGCTCAGACAGCTAGGTTCCAGAGCCCAAGTCAGCTGGTTCGACTCGGCCTAGTCTTAATAAGACCAAGTCTCGTCTCTATGATCATATCATAGTAGGTTCCAAAGCCCCGTGAGACTAGGGTGAGTCCTTAGGTTTTTGAACCGGAACCCGCAGCTTTCCAGGTTCAAATAACTCGGGCGAGTTTGAGCCTAGTCACCGAGCTTCAAATCACCAGCAGCAACAATTAAGCATAGTATTCAACTATGAAAAATCTAAAGGTTAGAACTTTGAAGGGATGCTCTAGAATTTGAAGATTTTATATTCAGCCGGACTAAGACAGAGTTTATGAAATACAAATTTAGTAATAATATGAGTAGGTACGAAAAAGTAGTCAAGATTGACAGTCAAGAAATACCAAAAAGAACTTACTCTCAATAGATTGGATTGATAATCCAGGAAAATGGAGAAATTGAGGAAGATGACGCAAATAGAATTAGAGTAGGGGAGATGTGCAACCGGATTTTTACGTGATTGCCGCATACCAATGAAGCTGAATGGCAAGTTCTATAGAACAGTTGTGCGACCAGTTTTACTTTATGGGGCGGAATGCTGAACGGTCAAGAAACAATATACCCATAGAATGAGTGTAACTGAGATGAGGATGTTGAGATGAATGAGTAGAAAGACAAGAATGGATAAAATTCAAAATGAATACATTTGGAAGAATTTAGGTATGGCACCAATAGGCGATAAGATGAGAGAAAGTAGACTTAGGTGGGTTAGCCATGTGTGGGACAAACTCAGTACATTACCTATTAGGAGGTGTGAGTTAGTTCAAATGGAAGGCCCAAAAAGGGCAAGGGGTAAACCTAAAAGGATATGAGTGGAACTAGAGAGAAAAGATATGGGGACTTATAGCCTCACTAAGGGTATGACCTTCAATAGAGCAAAATGGCAGACAGGGATTTGTGTAGCCGGCCCCAATTAGTTGCGAAAAGGCTTAGATGATAATGATGATTCAACTATAAAAATAGATATCTGATCAAATTTTGATTATATGTGACAAACTTTAATATTTTAAAGAGTATATTACGATCAAAAAAAGGAAAAAAGACATAGTCATGGTCCAAAGGATGGTGACAAACTTTAATATTTTCCTCTGGCCTGTCTCTCTCTCATTTCATTAGATGGTGATGATGACTCTAATGGATTACGAACTTATCATTACTCAGTATTAGAATATTCTTTTTGACTATGCTACTTAGAAATGTGAGTATGCCTATCATTTTGTGCTCTGAAAATTTTCAAAATGGGAAATGATGCAAAATGACCAGAAACTCTAAATATAATTTTTGAGAGAAGTTCAAGAAAACTCCAAGGGCGGCTCAATTTGTTGCACATTTTAACGGAAGCAACAACATTTCCTAGGTTCAAACTTTAAACTTATTCTTATTGCAACTTTGGCCATGCCCAAGTTCAAATCCCGAGCTGTTCACAATTTTAGGACTATTTCTACATGCATAACTAATATTTTTGTTTTTAACTATATATATATGGATGTTTCATCCTGATTCTTAATTTATAAAAGCCGTGTCAAAACCCTTAGAAACATGTCCAAACTGACAGTCATTTTAGTGTCTTGGTAATGTAGCTTTCTCAGTAAAATCATTAGTTTTTTCAACCGATCAGATTTATAGTCTCAGAACAGCTTAAAATGGAAAAAGAAAAATGTGATAGGTAGAAGCAGAGAAGCATAATAATGCATAATTAATTATGCACACATGCAATAAATATAAAAAATGTAGAGAGAAGTAGCAGAGAGAGTAAAAACCTCTGCAATTGAAGCACCTATTGCAGCAGCAGCTTGAGTCTTATGAGAAAGATCGCAAAGATAATGCCCAAACTTGCGTACCGCAATTGAAATGGCTGGTGTAATTGCCAATGCCAATACTGTTGGACAACAAACAAAAAAGCAGTTCACATAAGAAAGTAACTTATGCAATGGAGATGCACGATGGAATGAGGTATTTGTAACTGGAAGTCTAATGTGCAAGAGAAAAAAAAAATAAGTTTCCTGAGTTGGGTATTGGGAATAACCTCATAAAACTAATTCTATGTACAGTTTCAGTCCTTCCAGATGCTTAGCTTATTGGGTTTCAACTAAATAGAAGTTTGTTGTTGCATGTGGTAATTTGTAATGCAATCAAAATAGTGGATTTTCAAAAGTAAGGATAGAATTTCAATAAGAAAAATGACGAGGAATTCTTATGTAACCAATAGAAACCAAACTGCCATAGAAACCTAAGTCATCTGCAAAAAGGAGCTTTTCAATTTCAAATTATACTCCTCATCTAGAATTCATAGTAGTAGGTTTATATCTAAGGATTATCTTTTAATTGGGCAGTTAAGCAGTAGGATCTGAACTTGGCCATGATGTATTTCTCGAGATTATCAAAATATCAATAAGTGATTAAGCAAAATAACCATGAGAATTTTTAAAATTGGATCAATAGCTAGAAACAATCCATCTCAAAAGGCCATGAACTCCAAAGATTCTATAAGAACACATGAAGACAGAATTTTCCAGATAATTGCCCAACAGTAAACTAATTACTGACATGTTAGCTTCCAAGATGTTGGGAACATGAAGGTCAGGCCAATAAATGCAGTGGAAATACCACACAAGGCGTCAGACAGATTGGTAGTAGCTGCACTTTTTATAATTTGGGTATCTTCAGATAGCCAGCTTAGGAGCTCCCCAGTTCGTGTTACATCAAAGAATGCAATTTCCTGAAATAGTCCTATCATTAAAAACAAATAAAAGAGAAAGAATGTTGAATCAGTTATAGGTCTACAAGAGATGGGAATAGATGGACTAACTTGCTGAATAAGATGACTAAATAAGTTCTGCCTCAACCGGGCAACAACTCTTTCACTAGCCGAAGAAAATAACCATGTATTCATCCCCTCGCATATTGATCTACACTAACATAAATTGGGAAGGAATAAAGTCAGATGATGGTCTACACAGCTAAAATATCATATACATAAACATATCACATGTAATGATCATGATTGCAATCTCGGATATCAACTAATTTTATTAGCGATGTTCACCATACCCTATAACAACAATACCCACAATATCTAATATGGTATCCCTGATAGCATCTAGTGCATCAATTTGTTGCTCAGGTGTTCTCACTTCTCTTGAAACAATGTCAATTATCATTCCCCCATATTTTGGCTGCAGTCCAAAAACTTGAACTGCTTTAGTTGAGGGCGTTCAAATAGATTAAATAGAAGAAATGATTTCTTAATTGACATTTGAAGGAATTGAGCAAAGTGGAATGTGCGAAATACCCACAACTAGAATGCTTGATGTGGATGCAATAAGTAATGCAACAGTTGCCAGAAACAGCTTGTCGGCATCTGGCTTTGCCTGGAAAGAGAAAATATATTAGTATAAATCTATATAGAGAAAATTCTCACCACAATTCATGAAATGCAGCGGTTGCAATACCCAAGAAAGAAGCAAACGGAAAAAAGTTAGAGAAGTCACGCACCATTGAGAGAACTCTACAAAACCCGACATTTGCAGCCTGGTTTCAAAGAAACGAAATGTGTGTTACTAGCTTCGCATACACCAATCCTATTCAGAATACTCAGGTATATGAACCAAAGAAATTGAACGATCGACATCGGCAAGTAATACAACAAGAGATTGATATAGCTACTAGTATCATCAGCAGTAATAATAAACATAAACTCCAATGTCCAGGAGAAACATTTGATATTTCTGAAGAGATGAAAGCATATTTATTAGAAATTGGAAAAGATAGCTCCTTTACGGTACAATTATGATAAGTACATTGATAACTACCAAAACAAATGCAAATTTCTTAACATTAAAAATTGAAATCATATAAAATAAAACTGGTTACAATCTTACAGGAAACCACATTAAACTACATAATCAGGAAACCACATTTTAAACATAATCACCTGCACTGCATCACCTTGCAAATTTCTTAACATTCAAAATTGAATCATATAAAAAAACTGCTTACAATCTCAGAGGAAGCCACATTAAACTACATAATCACCTGCACTGCATCACCATGCTCAAGATCACTAACACGACCATCCGTAGATTGGGCATCACTTCTCTTTGAATCAACCTATTGGAAAGTAACCACATTAGAATTCCTCAACCATTTACTAGTTATCATGTTGATAAGTAACGATAATATTACAGAAAACAAGTATATACCCATGTGAGAGGCTAGAGTGTGTGCCCACATTTGTTTTGGGTAGATAAGCTGGGATTCAAGCCTAGGAGTTATGGTCCTTATACCAGACCACAATGAAGAAAGAAAGAGAGGGAGAGATGTTCATTATCTCTGTTTATGGAATCATTTAAAGTTTTAAACCAATATAATCTGAGAGAGAGACAGACAGGTCTACCTTCATGTAATCATTTAAGGAAAGAGTTTATATAAGGTAGGCACATTAAAATGCAGAAATAAGTTGCACCTCTGATATCCTTTGATAAGAGTTGTTTTGATGTTAGAGGAACACTTTATCATCTCGACATCGAGATGATAGATATGGAGAGAGAAATAGATTTTAAGTTCTAAAAATAATACATCAAGCAACATAGTATTTGGATGGATTTCAACTATTTTTTGAGTTTAAAAGTTTATAATTAAAGATAAAAATAGATTCAGGCACACTCTTGAGAATTTTGAATACCGAAATTGTATTTCATGACAAAATCTGAAAGTACACCTTAATTTGATTATTTAAAGTTGTAACCTTATACAAACCACACCTTTGAGTGCAGTTTCTACAGGGCTGCAGCCCTATTTATTGAAGTTGGGCTACCACCTGACCATGCAGATTTTTCACACCACCAAACAAAAGAAACCGAAAGAACCGGGAGCCCCAATGTGGACTTTCCCTATCCTTTCCATACTCTGCTCTGTCCCTTCCCCTCTTTCTCACTTCTCTCTAGCTTAGTGTAGAAAAATCGGGCCGTTTAAATCGTATGGTTAGATCGGAACCGGGAACCGGCCACTTCTGGTTTCTAACTGGTTTTGGATAACTAGTTGGGTATTATTTTAAAAAAAACAATATATAAAATCTAAAAAAATAAGAAATTTTTGTAATGTATTTTTTTAATGTTTTTTATCATTGACAAAGATTGAAAATTGTTTTCGCCATTAATATGAATTTTTATATTTTCTATCTTTTCTTTGAAAAATAAAAAATGCCTCGGGTACAAATGGATTCTTTAAGATCTTTTTTTTCATTCTTTAAAATCCTTTTTTTTTCATTAATCTTCAATTTAAGTTGGATGTTTTTTGGTTTAATCATGCTTTAAATATACTTTTTACTTTTTATTATATTTTTTTTAACCGCCAGGGATTTATCCGATGAACCCCTTCGGCCCCATGTCCAGACAACTGGATACCCAGAAAAAGTCCCAGCTCAGAGAAAACACCAACACCAGCGACCATTATTCAAATGGAAAAGAGCTTGAAACGCCTCATGCAAAACCAGATACCCAGAAAAAGTCCCAGCTCAGAGAAAACACCAACACCAGCGCTCGATAATGGTCGTCAAGAAGATCTCACCCTTCAGGACCTCCGCATCATGTGAATTCCAATGAAAGATGGAAGAAACAATAGCGCTCCAATCCTTTCTGAAGTGCCAAAACAGGGTACTTTCAAATTCTCAGAGGAGACTTGAAATCAACTGCTTGATTCTTTGTGAGAGAAAAAGACGGTATTTTTTAATAGGTATTGAAATCGACAATTATAGAAAACAAGTATTTAGACATTCTATTGGAGACAAGAAAAAAAAAAGGGATTTGTTCTGTATTCCCAGAAACATAATTGGAAAGCGGGTTTTAAAAATGAAAAGGATGCATCTTTTGTGGCTGTAGCGGCGGTGAAGAGGGAAAGAAACCCATTGTAGCAAAGCTCGGCAGGGGAAGAGAGAGAAGAGAAAGTACCAAAGAATCAGCTACAAATGTAATGAATCTTCTGGTTTTGGAAATCACAGAGGGATTTAAAGACATACAGAGGTGGAGAGAGAAGCAGAGAGGAGATTTAGAAGGAGAGAGATTCAATGGGAGGGTACAAGGTCTTAAGAACAGCAAGGGAGAAAAATGGATGAAGTTTTTATAATGTGCAGGCTTTCCTTAGATCCTCACCCGAAAAAAATCTAAAATTAATTTCCAACACCCCCCAAAAAAATTTGAACAGGGTAAAATGGGAGGCAGGCCTATATCATTTGTTAAAATATACACTGTTTTGAGTGGTTGAAATCCTAGGTGTTTTGTACATCGCTAATGATTAAGCCAAATGATCCCATGTAATAATTTTTCAATAATTAAGTTTTTCAATACTTGAATTGTAATTTTCAATGAGTTATCCGGCTTTAAATATTTTAAAAATGTTGTAACCCAATCAAATTATTTTTCAAAAAAAATTAATAAAGCATTGGCAACCGGGGCTTTGGGTGCCCCAGTTTCTCTATATGTTTAAAAAACCGGATTGATGGCAAATCGTTCACACCCAATCTTGGTTTAGATTGGTTGGATCGGTAATTTGGATTCTTAAAGTATTTGGATTGGTAATCAAAAAATAAAAATAAAATTAAAATAAAGATTTATGTTTATGGATTGAAAAGGAGACGGTAGAAAATATTAGATAAGCTTAAAAAAATAAAAATAAAGAATAAAAAATAAGCTTTTAGGAAGAACCAGGTTGGGACCCATAGCATTTCAGAACCAGTTTGGTCCCAACTAATTCATCATTCAAATCGACAACTTAAATTGGAAGTTGATGGGTTTTAAAACACTAGTTTCTCCTTTTCACTTATAAAAAAGATATGGACCGTCAGATTTGGACCGTCCAAATTAACGGAAGGAACAGGAGGCACCCTGTTATTGTGGGCTGCAGCCATATCAAAACATTTTCCTTTAGTAAATGAAGGGAGAATCAGAATCCAGTGCCATACCTGACCATATAGGTTATCTCTGTTTATTGAACAATTTAACTATATTTTCCTAATAAAACAAGTCCGAAAAGCAAAACCAAAAAGATGTATGATGCCCACAAATAATTCCTTAAAATAAATGAACCATCCTCCGAATCATGTATTCACAAAGAGAGAAGAGAGGAGGAGAGAGACTTCTCAAATTTATCAATCTAAAAGAAAAGGTTTATATAAGGTTGCAATCTTAAAATGTAGAATTATATATGCACCTCAAAATTTTATTGGAAAGGTTGTTTTAATGTTGAAAAACCCTCTAATTGATCATCTCGATATCAAGATGTATGAATATAAAAAAAAAAAAAAATTTGAGTCCCGAAATAGTGCATCTTGCAACACATTTTTTAGACCATCTATTTTCAAGATTTTCGTGTCTACAGATCTACTTGATTTTAATTATTTTTGGAATTTAAAATTTTCTAATTAATTATGAAAGTAGATTTTAAGATAATTCTACTAATCTTTTACAACAAAATTACATATTATGATAAAATTTGAAAGTGCAATTTAATTCGATTGTTTACAACCTTATAGAAACCGTACCTCAAACTAAAGGCACAAAAGATACAAATTTCTATAAGAATAAATTTATAGACAGAGAAACAAAAGCATGGCAATGGAAATAAAGGATAGAGCAACAACAAATCCATCAAGAAAAGAATAACCCAACTTCCGTTTCAGTCTCACAGGAACTCTGATGGTTCAAAAGTGGATCTCTCTCACTTGCAGTGCCATTAGTCTCTGAACCCCCTGCCATTGATTCACAGAAACACAATTAAGAATCTCTAACCAATTCCTGGTTACACTTCAGAAATGAGTTTTGATCAGTCGATAAATATATGTGGAATTGAGTACATTTTCTAGGAATCTAAACAAGAACCAGTATGAGAAAGTCAATCGCTTGTGGAAAAGGATTGACACCCATTTTCTAGCAGTGCACCATCAGTTTTTTTGTCATTTGTGAACCAAGCCCGCATATGTAGAAATGTGGGCCTCTTAATCAATTTATGTTTTAGATGGATTTTAAGATTTAATTTTTAACAATATTTAATCTCTAACATAGAGATCATGAATATGAAAAAATAAATAAATTTTAAAAACTAAAAACAATAATTCTAGTAAGAAAACATTTGGACCGCTAGTTTTCATTGTTTTTAAATAGAACACCTACTTATATCAAATGGATGCTTTACACTTTCTGGACCACATATGTAGAAATACGGTCCAGCTTGCATGAAACAATTTTCCTTTTCTTAATTTCCATTTTATTGTGCATTCTTCACTTTTCGCTTGTATTTTTATTTTTGTATAAATTTTTTTCCTTTTTTATGTATTTCTCTTTTTTTTTTTCTTTATTAAATCAATAGGTCTATAACTATTAACTATTGTATGATTCCTTTTTTTTCATTATAAAAATTTGAGTTAGAGAAATCCATTTTATTGAAATGAGTTGTATTTTACAACAAAATGATAACAAACACTCGGAAATGAGACATGTTCTCAATATTTATATATTTTTAGTAAAACAACATAATTTATAAGGCAATATTATTATTTTTTAGGAAACCTAAAAAACTATATTTTTAAAAAATTATCGTGATTTTTTAATTCCATATCTTGCCGATCCGGCTCATTCTCCAATCCAATTCGCCAATCTACCAATCCCACATTGTTTTTGAGGTGCCCCGTCTAAATCACCGATCCATTTTTTTTTAATCTTGGTTCCAATTATATTGGATGTTTGGATGTGCCAAAGGGACTCTCTCTCCCTTTCCACCATTTTTTTGAGTGTGTGACATCTTTCGCTGTGAGAGAGAGAGTGAGATGCCTTTGAGAACTTTTGATTAAAATTTGAGCAATGGCATTAATTGATGATCACTCCTACATATAGGCTTGTTTAGTTCTAATAAGTGATTAGAAAATGGGTGCGGTTTGTATAGACCGAGGCTCTAAACAATCAAAGTAAAGCTCACCTTCAAATAATGTTGAGAAATATGGTTTTAATATTTAAAATATTGTGATAGCCGTAAAATATTTGACTAGAGGGAGATTTTAATAAAAAAAATTCAAAATTATAAAAAATTAGGAGACTCGGACGACTTTGGCTTTTTGGGTATGGAATTAGCGAATTCCAAATTAGAACCTCAATTATTATTTTTAAACACTATTTCAAGTAAGTCACCTAGACATAACCACCAAAATGGTTGTAGTCACTATCTCATTTAACGGTGAGGTTTGTATAAGGCTGAGGCCCTAAACAATCAAAGTAAGACACACCTTTAAATAGTGTCAAAAGACGTCGTTTCAACACCAAAATTCTTTATGATAGCTTGAAAACCTATTTCCATATTTAATTATAAATATTAAAGCTTAATAATAATGTAGATCAAATAGAACTATGAACACTTGAAAATCTTGAAAACCAACGGTCTAGAGAATACAAGATGCACTATTTCAAAGATTGGAAGTCCAGTTTTATTTAACATCCATACATCTAAAGGTCGAGATGATTGGATTTGAGGACTTTTCAGCATCGAAATAACTTCTATTGAATTTTTTAGATGTGACTTAATTTGATTGTTTAGAGTCTCGACCTTAAATAAACTTTTTCCCTCATTTAATATCCTAGAAAAAACTATGAAAATTTCTATAGCCAACGATAATATCATCATTGAGCTAAAATGATCCACCTAAGAGATATTCTTGGACTACCTACATCAAATACATCCCCAGTTCCAAGTAAAATAAGTAGGAAAAAGACCTCACATCCTTCAATATAGACTTTAGGAGGCTTTGTACAAGCATGAATGAAGAGTTCAATAATAAGGAAAACAATTGTTCTTTATCAAAACTGGTCAACGTTAGTTTTATTTTGATTTTATTTCCATTCAAGATTATTTTTTCAACTTACCCATTAAATTGTAAAATATTGGAGCCACTCACCAAGCATCACCGTTCAAACCCATGATGCGAAAATGATGGCCCCCAATCACCATACTATTTCGCAATTCAAAAGGGTCTCATCGGAAAAAAAAAAAAAAAAATTTCCTTTGAAATGTCACATGTCGAAATAAGTATCTATAAAGAGACTATTTACCTTTTGTACTAGAAAATCACAACTATTCTTACTCATTAAATATCAAATTGGATAGTTTGGGATGAGTCACAAAGTCAAAAATTTTTGTTTTGGAACCTTGTGTCTAATCAATGACACTTTTATAACCACCTACTTTGAAATATAAGGGACAATAATAAATTTAATAGCATTGTATAAAAAGTAAATGATCTATTTGTCAACAATTCGAACCTAATTCTTGAAAACCATCACGCTAGAGGCTTTATTAACACCTTTTACCAAGCATTGAAGCTATATGACGAGTACACTATGAAGAAAGGCATTGCAACTTCAATTATTTTAGTCAAATACTTGCACCTGTTGAATATTGGAGTTCAATTATATATCTTCACCATCCGAGTCTTATCTCAACTTTGAATGCTAACATATTGATTTCTTATTAAAAATAAAATATAATAATTTACATTGAATTTTAATTTCTAAAAAAATGCAACAATGTTAATCAAACCTAGAATCTATTTACATTTAATGAGTGAGTTTATGCACCTTGCTTTGCCAACCGTTTAAGTTGTTTGGATGCTGCTCCCAAAACGTGTGCTACACGCATTTTAGGCAGCTTGTCATATGATGCTCAAAATGTTGGTCGGTGACTCTCATTTTTAAAAACGCTAGTTGGATTATTTGAGGGGAAAAGTTTATATAAAGTTGCAACTTTAAAATGTAGAATTACATATGCACTTCAAAAATCTACCAGAAAGGTTGTTTTAATGTTGAAAAACCTGTATTTGATCATCTCGATATCGAAATGTATGAATATAAAAAATAAATAAAATTTGAGTATCAGAAATAGTACATCTTGCAACACATTATCTAGACCGTCCATTTTCAAGATTTTCATATGTTGATAGATCTCCTTGATTTTAACCAGTTTTGGAGTTTAAAATTTTCTAATTAGATATGAAAATATATTTTAAGATAATCCTAATAATATTTTACAGCAAAATTACATGTTATAATAAAATTTGGAGGTGCACCTTAATTGGATTGTTTAAGGTTGCAACCTTACAGAAACCGCACCGTTATTTGAGTTATATGTTCGAATGAAATAAGCAATCACAACTTTTTCAGATATATATATATATATATATATATTTGTCTAGAGTTAACAACCCCTCAAAATACAGAGGTTCAAGTTAAAAGGGGTTGTGATGGTTGTATTTATCAAAACAATCATTACTTTTCTATTAAAAAATTATTTAAATATGTAACTTTACCACTAAACAATGGTAAATTTGAAATTTTCACAAAAGTACAATGACATTTTGAAAGTTGATAGCTTAGAACTTTATTGGCAGAGTGTCATTGTCTTTTAATTAAAATTTCAATTTTACCCTTTTTGGAGATGACAAAAGTACTTATAGTAATATTTATAAAATTGCCCCACAAAAATAACTTTTTTAGAAAAATATACTACAAAATTAATAAATCCACTTTTCACAACTCTCTCTATCTTGAACCTTTGTAATTTGAAGGTTTGTGAAGTTTAGAAATAATAATATATATATATATATATATATATATATATATATATATATATATATATATATAGATATATATATATATATATATATGCATTTTGAATCACCTTATGATCCATCAATATGCTAGGCACATTCTATGGAAAGGTTGCCACTCTATTTCAACTAACTGCATTATTATTATTTTTATGTTTTTTTGGCTATTAACCTCATGTAACCCGATCAATTTATGAGTGATGAACTATTGACAATAGTATTGTACCATAACTATAAGGATGATATGTCTTAGGTATTAAATGAAAATAAGCAACACCAAACAAATAACTTTATAATTATTCAATTGTGAGGATAAATTCAATGATCTTTGAGGCTATGTTTTATTGAAAATATCTGTCAATGATAAATATGTTTCAGTGACTAGTATTAAATATCACGTGATTGGAAAGCATTGACTATCTAAAAAAAAAAAACATTTTGATAAAAAAACATAAAAAATAAATCTCTTTTATCGTTGTAAGCATTAAAAAAAAAAATTACATAGAAAACTCACTAAAGTTGTCAAGTAGAGTAAAAAATAAAGTTGTAATTGTTTTTAGTTTTTGTTTATTAATTTTAACTTCAAATATAACATCTACAAAATAAGATCATGGACAAATTAATTCAAAGCAGATGCTTATGAAATTTTTAGAAAATAATTATGTACCTTAGAAAAAGCAAGGTTTCTCTTACTTTTAAAGATTATTGTGTTTCTCAATCTTCATAAAATGAGAAGAACGCCTAAAAAAACTACAAACAGAAGTAATGCAAAAAAAATTTAAAGAAATTATTATAACTTACCTTCAATATGAACACCTAAAAAATATAAAAAGAGATAATGAAAAAAAGTAAATAGAATGAATCACTATGACTTACCTTTCATATGGACTTTGTTAAGCTTCATTCAATAGAAACTAACCTTAGATGTACTTGCAAAATTTAGGAACTAACCTGAAAAATATTGCAACTGCAAAATTTAGCTATAGAAAATTAGGTTTTAACCTTTCTTTTCTCCCAAAGAGACCTATAGAAGTGGGTACGATGCAAAGTATTCGAGACGATGGGATCAAACAATTTACCATATCACACAATTAAACAGACAAAATCAGCCTTTTTCATCAATAAAAAATTCAATAAAGGCCATATCAATGAGTATCCTATCATTAATATAATGCATAAGACATAGATTATTATTGTGGAGGAATAGAAGTAGATGGAGCTATTGCTTCCCTTCTTCGACGTGTTATTGCTTCACGGTGTGCTGTGGAGAGAAGATGGAGATACTATAAATAATGTCAAATTAAACTTTGAAACTTTTTGAAAAATTGGATAATATATGAGATATCCAAATCATGGTTGGGATCCATGTGAGTCTTGCATGTATATATTTTACAAAATAAGAGGCAATGAATTTGTAAGAAGAAAAAAGGGAATTGATTCTCTCTCTAAAGATTATCTCCTATAACATGCATAAAGATAGCCTATTTGGAGGAGAATAATACAATATTAGATAGATATCCAATTCTCTCGTAATTCATTGCCTTTTGTATCCATAAAATTCCTTTAACTATCCATAAAATTCTCTTTAAAAAATCCATCTCCTAAAATTTATGAGTTGTAACTACCTTCTCTATCTACATATCTCACTTCTGTTTGGATGCACTATTTTTAAAAACTAATGTATCAAAAGATGGTTGTGGTTTCTATAAGGTTGCAACTTTTTTTTTTTTTTTGACAAGTGCATGTAACTTTATTGATCAAAATAAGGAACTACAAGGTTACAAAATAAAAGGAGAAATGGAAATACAATCAGCTTGTACTCGTTCCTTTGCTAAAAAATCAACCCTTTCATTCGTCGCCCTATAGACATGGTTGAAGGCAACCACCTGGTTCTGGCATAAATCCTGCACTTGCAACCAAATTTTCCTTAAATTCTATGATAGCTTACTTAACCCAGAGCACCAGTATATGACATTAAGAGAGCCCCCTTCCACTAACCATCCAATGTTCAGATACCGTTCTTTCAACAACGTATGACCCTACAATACTACCATCATCTCAGCTTGATTAGTTGTAACTGTCCCACAAGGATCATAAAAGAAGAAAATCTCTCAGCCCAATGGGTCTTTCATAACCCCACCACATCCCGCAGGTCATGGGTTCTCATAAGAACTACCATCAAAGTTAAGCTTAACACAACCATCTCTAGGAGGAGACCAAACTCTATGCATAATAGGTCGATGTACGTGGTAATGCATCAAGTTGTGAAACTTTAAGAGTATATCAATCCTAGAGACACCAAAGCCTTCTTTAGTATTGGATAACTAAAGGCACACATTTTGAACCACCTTCTCTTAAGACTTGAGCTACCTCTAGACACCTTCCACACCTTCCATAAAAATACGTCTACTCCTCAAGCCAAACCTCCAATAGAATTGAAGCCCTAAAAATCCGCCAAATCAAGACACCTAATTTTGGGATAGAAGGAATAGAGAGTTGATCAATAATTGTTTGAAATATGTTTTTCAGGAAGAGGTAACAAGAAACCAATTAAGTGCAAAGCCCACATCCAAATTGAACCAGTAAGGCAACAGTGGATAAACAAATGATCACTTGTCTCATCATCCTCCTTACAAAAGATGCAGCAATTAACAATAAGTTTTCTCCTCCTTCTCAAATTATTCATCGTCAACATTTTTTTTGAGACAAAAGTCCATATGAAAAACTGAACTGTATGAGGAACATATCATTTCCATATAGATTTAAGGTTAGGCTGCTCTCATCTAACTCTATCATGGAATAGCAAAGAATACACAGATTTCACCGAAAAAAACCCCATCATTAGTCAATTCTCACACAACATCATCATCATGACTCCTAGAAATATATATTGATACCGAATCAGTCATAATATTACAAAACTGAGTGAGCATACTATCCGATAATCTATATATGAATCGACTATCCAAGTGTTCCTATCTGGAGACCAACAATAAACATCTTCCACCTTAAGAAATTGATTAGTGGTTTTTTCGAATAGCTCCCTATACTGTACTTTCAGACGGTTTGGTCCAAGCCATTTGTAATTCCAGAAAGCAATAGAAGATCCCCAATCAACCTCCCTTCTCACATTCCTCACCACCACATCCCTATTAACAAAGATCCCTTTCCAAATTTGTGACTGCCCACAACCTCCTCTTCTTTTTCCAATAAGCCATGTTGATCCATCCCATATTTAGCAACAAGAAGCTCTTTCCACAAATGCTCTCCTCCCATAATAGATCTCCACCACCATTTAGAAAGATGAGCTTGATTCACCAACTTAACCTTATGAATACCCAGACCCCCTTCAGCCTTAGGTGTACAAACCTTATCCCAACCGACCAGATGATTTTACGACTACCATCAAGAGATCCCCATAAAAAATTACATATAAGGCACTCAATTTCTTTAACAATGGGAGCATGCATATGCAACAAAGACATTAAATAAATAGGCATATTGGATAAATTCATGTTGATCAGAGTAACTCGGTCTCCCAGAGAAAGAAATTTAGATTTCCATAAATCCAACTTAGTATAAATACTAGATCCCACACCAATCTCAAAAGTCTGGAATCTTACCTCAGAACATCAAGATAAGTAATAGGGAAAATTCCAAAAAGTTGCTTCCCAACAAAGTTTGCAAATTTGCTTTGTGCTCAAATTTTGCTTCCTAAAGATAGACCGTAATATGAAAATTGCTCTAAACACATTTTAAATAACCAGAGGTTGACAAAAGTTATTGTTTGCATGATTTTATGTCATCAAGAACCTACTTTTCCGCAGTTCGATTTCCAGTTGTGTGATTGTTGCAGGGTAAGAGTTTTGATCTGAAACTGATGGCATCTTCAGTGGTTGCAAATTTGCTTCCCCAATCTGATATGTGAGCATGAAAATACGCTCATCAAGAAAACCACAATGATGGAGATGATTTCTCTAAAACACTCCTCTAATAATCTTTTTCGAAAACCTATTGTCGTCGAGACCTGCTGCCAAACTGTAAACCCCTTTGCCGAGTCATGTTTCGACTATTTACAAAACAGACACCAAGTCGTGTTTCGACTCTCTACAAAACAACCACCAATGAACCTTTGATTTTAGCCCTTTTGTAGAGTCTTGTTTCGTCTCTCATATCTGTTTGCCTTCTGTTGAGTCATGTTTCGACTCTGTGCCTTCCACTCAGTTCGTTGTTTGCTACTTCCGTTCTATATTTGTTTCAGTTCAAGTTTCACGTATTTTTTATATATCACCGTACCTGGACCCCATTGTTATTGCTTCCATTGTTGATGCTCCTGCCCCGCCCACATGTTGATCTATTTTGGATCTTACCATTCTGAACTCCAAATCTAAGGTCCAAATATGCCTGTTGATCAAGCAATCTGAAATTGTGCCCCTAAGGTTGATCAAGCAACCAAAAGTTTGAAGTTGATCAAGCAATTTGAAACTGTGCACCTGAAGATTCAACGGCTCGATTTCAAAATTGTTGTTCAAACTCTAGATACTCTCTCTAAAAGCATTTTGAGTTTGAGGGGGAGTATTATCGTATAGATAGATATGGATTCATATAACGTAGGGATATGTATCTCCAGATTAGATTAGGTCGTATCGATGTATATCTCTTTATTATGATAAGTTTAGGTATCTTGATATGTATGATAGGTATAGGTATGTATGATAGGTATAAGTTTCTATCTGTGACTGTTACTGGCTATATATTTATATGGGTATTATGTATTCGTTAATCAATCGATATACCGAGAGTTCTCTACATATTATAAGAATATATCACCATCCTTATCTTATTTATGGATAATACACTTTCGATAACATCCATCGTTAGGATGGACATTTGTAAGTCAACGGGATCTTGCGCCCCTCGACTCATGAAACAATTTTTCATCTCTAAATAGTATTGAAAGATGATTTCTCAGTAGCAAAATTTAAAGCTTCAATAATAGTGCAGATCGAACAGATCTATAAGCATTTGAATATATTGAAAATTGACGGCCCATATAATGCATTACAACGTGCACTATTTCCCATACTTGATATCCAATTTTTCCACATCTATGCATCTTTAAGTTGAGATGATCAATTTGGGGGTTTTCGACGTCGAAACAACATCTTCCAACAAATTTTTGAGGTGTGCTTTAATTTGCTTGTCTAAGGCCTCAACATTATATAACCTTTTTCCTTGAGTTTATTTGCACAATTACAACTTTTTTATTATCAAATTTTCGTCTGAAGTCCACGTATCCCATATATTTGAAAGTATACAACAATGCAATCGTTAGGATGGACATTTGTAAGTCAACGGGATCTTGCGCCCCTCGACTCATGAAACAATTTTTCATCTCTAAATAGTATTGAAAGATGATTTCTCAGTAGCAAAATTTAAAGCTTCAATAATAGTGCAGATCGAACAGATCTATAAGCATTTGAATATATTGAAAATTGACGGCCCATATAATGCATTACAACGTGCACTATTTCCCATACTTGATATCCAATTTTTCCACATCTATGCATCTTTAAGTTGAGATGATCAATTTGGGGGTTTTCGACGTCGAAACAACATCTTCCAACAAATTTTTGAGGTGTGCTTTAATTTGCTTGTCTAAGGCCTCAACATTATATAACCTTTTTCCTTGAGTTTATTTGCACAATTACAACTTTTTTATTATCAAATTTTCGTCTGAAGTCCACGTATCCCATATATTTGAAAGTATACAACAATGCAATCTAAGATATTTTCATGACAAAGCAATAACGGGCCATGGAGATATTTAATAGTTGTAATGACTTCAATAACTTTCGGAAAATGGTTTGATAGGCCTGCAGCACTATCAAAATAAGTAAAGCCGCACCTTATAATTCATTGAAAATTGCAATTCAAGCATTCAAGAACCTTTACATCTTGAACATTATGTTTGTCAAATACTCTAAAAATAAATCTTAAAAAAAAAAAAGATTTAAAGCTCTAAAAATAATGTATATCGCAACAAATAATCTAGGCTATCCATTTTGCCCTAAAAAATAAGTACGCATAAATCCACAACTTGTACCCATTTGTTAGATTCAAATTTTATTATTGGTGTTGAAAATTGATTTTACATCATGAAGATTTATATTACCGATATTGCTTTCCAATCAAGGATTTGAGGTGAGGCTTTATTTTGTTTTTATAGAGCCTAGGCCTTATAAAAACTCCATCCCTAAGGCAAAGCTTGGGTATATTTAATGGGATGAAGTGGATCAAGCCAAATAATAATTAAAAATTTTGAGGTCTTTGTTTATTGTAGAACACTAACACCCCAATGCGTTACATTCGACATCAGATGTCTGACATATAATATTTAGAGGTGATTGTGATTTTTTTTACAATTTTCTTATATTATTTAAAATATTTACTAAGGCGAATAATCTTTTGTATTTTCCACACAAGGTACCATGGTATACGTGAGTTTAGACCATATATTTTTATCATGGGGAATGATCCTTTGCTTCATTCTTTTTATAAGGAAAAGTATCCCGTCCATATCATGTGGACGGGTTCCATGAGGCCTAAAACAAGGGAAGGTTATTTCTTGAAGAGGCTATAAGAGATGGAGAAAGAAAAAGAGAAAGAGATGAGAGAGACGGTGGCGTGCCACCTTGGGGAGAGAGAGCTATGAGCCGCGGTGTGGAGAGATAACCTCAAACGAGATATTTTATACAAATAAGGCTAGGTTAGGGTTTATGGGGTTTAGCCATCCTTACCTCTCAGCTTTTCTAGTAGAAGGTACTAGAATATTACCTTTCAGCTTCTTTAATCTAATCTCATCAAATGTTTAGTGTATTTATAATGTATTTACCTTTTCAATCAATCTCTATACATGCTTCTTTTGAAAATCAATTAACCTCTTTTCAAAGGAAAAAGTTTATATAAGGATTCAACCTTATAATGTAGAACTACAGATGCACCTCAAAAATCCATCGAAAAATGTAGCTTTAATGTTGAAACACCCTTTGATTGATCATCTCGACATCTGAGATGTATGACCATGAAAAATAAAACGATTTAAGTCTCAGAAATAGTGTATTTTACAACATATTATCTACACCGTCCATTTTTAAGATTTTCATATGTTTATAGATCTACTTGATTTTAACTATTTTTTAAATTTAAAATTTTATAATTAGATATAAAAATAGATTTTGAGATAATCCTAATAACATTTTAAATCAAAATTATATACCATGATAAAATTTGAAAGTACACCTTACCTCTACACCTACGGATGCATCCCTATGCCAACAACACCCCTTTTCAAAAACTTTCCAATCTTATTTCAATCACTGTAATGACTTATGACACAAGCCAACACAGGCAAAAAGAGAGGGAGAAAAGTGGGTGTGCCACTCCATGGGCACTAGTGGGCCCACGACCTTAACAAAATGGGCTATAATGGTATGGCCTATAGAGCATAATGGGCCCTCATATAATTTAATAATTATAGAACTATAAAAGTACTTTTTAAAAAAATATCAATAATTTATTTTCTTTTCTGAATATTTAAACACTAAAAATTTCAGTTTTAAGCTTATTTTAAAATCAATTTTGATTAAATAAAACATCCAGAAACTTCTAAAAATTTATTCCACTATTCTAAAAATAATTTATAACCCAACTAATTATTTATAAATTAATTTGATTGGAATCGAATTCAACTTCGTTAAAAAAAATACGAAAATATTGAGGCCCCCATGTCTACAATGATGATGTCCCACATTTATTTTTTCACTCAATAGATCCCAAACCCTCATTACCTAACTGTAACCGCCCAAGCAATCCACCAGGTTTATTATGAGAGAGGATAAATCTCACCCGAAGTTTTTTTCTTGTGTGTGCATCTGAGAGAGAGAGAGAGGGGCCAAGGAAGAGGGTAGGGAAGACAGTTACATTGTTTAACTGTGCTCGTGCGGTGGGGCATAAGGAAGAGGTCGAGAGCAACTCTTGAAAGTGTAGTTAAAAACTATGAAAAGGACGTAATTTTCTAAAGAGAAACTCATGCTAATATTATTTATAATCGGACAAATTCTTTTTTGGAAAAAGTTTATATAAGGTACAAACTTACTATAGAAGTAAAGTGAACTAAAAAATCTAGTAGAAAAGAATATTTCAAATCTAGACTCTTATTTGGATCATCTTAATCTCAAGATGTAAAAACAAATAATTTTAAGTCCTAAAAATAGTGTATCTTGTAATAAACTATATAAATTTTTTATTTTCAAGAGTAAATCTGCTCGATTTGCACCATCTTTGAAATTTTAAATTTCATATTTAAGAGTTGAACATGAATTTTTCACATCATCGTAAAGTGTTCGACACTGGACTACATCTTTCGATAAAATTTAAGTGTACCTTGTATAGTATAAGGTGGGCACCTTATACCAACCTCCCCTTCTTTTTTTCGTGCTCGCCTTCTTCCATAGATGCCCCCATTTCGAGATTGGTGGTTCCCATTTCTTGTATACAAAAACGGTGATTCCAAAACCCTGATAAAAACACCCGCTTGAAACTGCTAGATCCAAACCAATTTCCTATGCATGAAATTATTTGTTTGGAACTAACAATTCCAATGCAAAGAAACCATTTACTTTTAATACAAAGAAGTTCCGAGTACTCTTGTCTGTCAAATTTCAAATCGGGTGGCTGCGAGTGTCTTTGACTAGACTTTTAAGTTTAAAAAAAAAAAATTTGAACTTCATAACACTTCCCAAGCTATTTAATTTGACATTTGATAGTTTGGAATAATTGTGGACTTGTAACAAAGATAAATGGTCTCATAATATACAATCTCATATATTAAATAGCTCATAAATTCAATAAACAGTTGTTTCATACGGGCTGGACTGCATTTGTACAATATGCAATCGAGAGGTATAAAGCATCCATCTTAAAGATGGATGCAAATAGGTGGTCCATCTAAAACCAATTGAAACTCGCAGCCGTAATGTTTTCTGAATAGATTTATTACTTTCAGTTTTCAAAATTTATTTATTTTTTCACATTCATGATCTCCATGTTAAAAATTATATATTCTCTAAAAATTAAAATCGAATTATATTTCAAAAATAACACCCGCAATTCTACATGTCCAGGCTTGGCCGATTGCTAACCGCGTCCTCTAATAAATTCGATTTGATGAATAATAGTTACCTCCCCGCACAATATACAATCCCATCCAAGAATAACAGTAGCCATGTGTCCATGCATGAACTAATTAGGATCTTGGTTAAGAGAGCAGCGGGCGTTACTTTGGAAACAGTTGTATACAGGATTCAAAACGTTCCCATCTTGCTTTTTCTTTGGGAAACGAAAAGGAGGAACTTCCATTCAAATTTCAAAGCCAGCATATCAATTCAGGAGCATGGATTGAGCATCAGGCAATATCTTGGATTTTGATCCTTTTTTTCTCTTAGAACCGTAAGCCTCACCTTTCTTACTTCTGGCCACCAGCCTTTTCGATCCATTATCATCAGCCAGCAGAGAACAGGTTTTCTCAAGATGCTGGTATACCGCAGCTATGGGCTCTGACTGGAAAGCAGGATGATCAAGGACTGCTCTGAACTGATCGTGCTCCTTTTCCCTGATCAGTGACACCTGTGATCTTAAAACCCACTAAAAGAAACTCTGCGCTATGAGAGCATCTAATCTCGAATATAACTTACAATAGCTTTCGTCGATTTTTGCAGTCCACCTTCAACTTCAAAGGATGGGGATCGGGCTGTTTGAGATCATCTAGATTAGGAAGGAACTCGGCTAGAGAAGAGAGATCATATGTTTTCGCCTTCCGCTGCCGACTTCTTGTTCTTCTTTTCTAAAAATATACAAATTTAAATCACATGGAAAGCTTTCAAATATAACAAAAAAACAAATCTCTAGTTGCTAGGAGCTGCTTAAAGACACGATCCAAATCTTCCAACAGAACATCCACTATTTCATGGATCAAACTAAAGCAGCTAAGCAGTCATGGTTATATTTTCTCATGAATGATGAGGTCCAAACAAACAAGGTTAGAAGATTGATCCCTGCTGCAGCTACAAAAAGCATCAGGCAGCCACAAATGACCCCAAACAGAACAGGTGTTTAGAGCAGCAATAGATAAGAAAATCATCATGAAAATCAAAGAAGCAAAGAACTATAAGAATATCCCCACATTTAGAGACGAAATGGGTAGTCCAATTCAGAGGCACCATGAAATGCATAAGCATCCAGAACTCTGCTGAATTATCATATACGATTAATTCACATGACACAGAAAGCCGCAAGAACCTCAGTACATGTTCATGATCACATATATGCAGAGTCATATATTGCCCACACCTACCCAAGTTTGATAGGTGAACAAGAAGACACTTCCTATAACCGCTGAATAAACAACCAGATATACACTTGAATTTCTCTTCATGTTACTCCGAATCTTCAAGTTCTATCGGATCTAACAAAGGACTCATTCATACGGATTAGTAGAAGAGGCAAAGACTCCCTTTCCATTTAGAGAAATCCCCCGATACAGTAAGCCAAAATCAGGTACCAAGAAGTAGTTAGAACTCCTCTACAGAAGATTTGAAAAATGTCCGGTTGAGGTTTATGATGAGCTCACCTGCCAATGACTCAAAATTCAGTCGATTTTTTATTTAGATCATCCACCATATTCTTCATCAATTTCCTCATGAAAGACTTGAGTTGCTGGTGAGGTCAAGAAACCTCTTTATCTCATATGCCACATGTCAATTAGAAAATCATCGTCGTTTTTGTAAGTAACAATGTTATTAAAAAAAGGAGAGGAAAAAAGATCTGGGCCTTGAAGATGTCGAAGTGGCACCTAGTGATGGTCCCAACTCCCAACCACATAAACAAGCATGGTATTGCAGTGCACGCAGCTAGTTGCTAAAGCATCCTCTTCTACATTAGCATCCGTAAATAGACATGAATAAAAGAGATAACAACTAAACAGGACAAATTTAAAACTCCCTCCAAGAAAATACAAAGTCCCCAAGTTTAGAAAAACATCATTATGATTGCCAATTATTATGAAACCCTAGACGGATATTTGGCCAAGTAGAAGACTTCCTAGACAGAGCAATTAATCATGAATTCACATGTGAATACAGGTAGAAAGAAAACGTATAACATAAAAAAGCACATGATTCCACAAAGGATTAAGAAAGCCAGTTCGTGTTTCTTAATGTCGACCTAAAAATCAATTGCCAGAGCAACTATACAGACTCACAATTATATAAAACTCTTTATTAAGATATGACACCAGAATTATTAACAGAAATAAAAGATACAATCATAGTCCTTGTCAAATCACAAACACATAGAAGTCAAATAATTGCATGAGCTTCAAGATGTCAAGGTGACACCTAGTGATAGTCCCGACCACATCAACAAGGACACCATTGCAAAGCGTGCTACTATTAGCTAAAGCATCCTCTTCAATATTCCACACTATGAAGCTCTGAGAGAGAGTGGTTACTAAAGCATGAAACGAGTGTATCAGAAAATCAATTCAGTTTTATGCCAGGGGGTCAACAACTGAGGCTATTTTCTTATTTAGGCAACTGATTGAGAAGTTTAGGACGAAGGGAAAAGACCTTTGCATGGTTTTTATTGATCTAGAGAAAGCCTATGATAGAGTACCTCGAGATTTAATTTGATGGGTGTTGAAAAAGACAAGAGTCGCCAGACAATATAGCGACTTGGTGAGAGACATGTACGATTAAGCGCTAACCAGTATACAAACAACTAGTGGAGAGACGATTGAGTTTTCAATGACAGTAGGTCTACATCAGAGGTCAACATTGAGCTCATACCTCTGTCTTAGTTATGGACGACTTGACTAGACACTTACAAGATGAGGTACCGTAGTGCATGTTGCTCGCGGATGATACGATTTTGATCGATGAGACTCGAAATGGCGTCAACACAAAATTAGAACTTTAGAGGGATGCTCTAGATTAAAATTAGTTGTACTAAGACATAGAATATGAAACGCAATTTTAATAAGAATAGGAGTAGAGACGAGGAAGTAGTTAAGATTGACAGCCATAAAAAACCAAAAAGAGCGCATTTTCGATATCTTAGGTCGATAATTCCAGAAAATGGATAGATTGTGGAAAATGTCGCAAATAAAATTAGAGCTGAGTTTACAAATTCGAGATGTGCAACCGGAATTTTATGTGATCGCTGAATACCAATGATGTTAAAGGGCAAGTTCTATAAAATAGCTATGAGACTAGCTTTGCTCTATGGGGCGGAATGTTGGGTGGCCAAAAAATAATATACCCATAAAATGAGTGTAGCGGAGATGAGGATGTTGAGATGGATAAGTGGCAAGACAAGAAGGGATAGAATTAGAAATGAATACATTCAGGAAATTTTAAATGTGGTACTAATAGCGATAAAATGAGAGAGAGTAGACTCAATGTTCAAAAATTCGGCCGCCCAACCGCCTAGGCTGCCCAATTCCTATAATGCCTAGGCGCTAGTTAGGCAGGACACCTAAGAGACCTGTGTCTGGGCACTACAATCTAGGCGGCCACCAGGCGCCACTGTGAAGCAAGTTGCCAAGGGAAGAAAAATCCCTTTGCCAGGGTCAAAATTAGTCATTTTCCCCACTAGAAAGGGGGGGAAACGGTTTTGGGGGACATTCTAAACCCCCAAAACCAAATCCGTGCCTTCTAGAGAGAGAACTCCCAAAAAAACCTATATTTCGTGATTTATTGATTGATAGATAAATTTTTTATTTTTTTGATTTCTTCCCAAAACAAAGACAATGCTTCGTGGTAATATTCGAAGCTTCTAGCGGTCAATAGTAAGGACTTTTGACGATCGAATAGACAAGGCTTGCACCGACATCAATTTGATTTTGATATTTTTAGAGTATTATGCCATTATGATATTTGAATAAGGGTTTCGAGCTTTTTTGCTATAACGCATTATGTTTTGGATCATTTGATTTTTCTTTTTTTAATTTTTTTCCTTTTATGCTATATTTACATTTTTGGAATTTAAAGAATTTTTTTTTTTTTTGTAATTAATTGATTATTAACTCGTTTGGACAATGAAATTGGCCATATATCGAATTCTTTTATGAATAATTGGTTCTTAGGTACAATGTGTGATGTTTTGATATCCTATTAGTTTTGTTTTACTTTTTTAATATTTTTACATATTTGTAGATGGAACATTTACCGATTTGGACTTGTAGTTTGTGAATAGTTTGTGAATAGTTTGTGAATAGTTTGATATTCAAAACCGAATCTTATGGATATTAATTAATAAATAATAATTATAATATAACTTTCATCTTAATTAATAGTCCACCTATCCCTGTTCATAGGCACCCGGCTGCCCAAGAGACCAGGCCCCCAAAATGCCTAAGCAAACGCATATGCCTTTATGAACATTGAGTAGACTTAGGTGGGTTGGCCATGTGTGGTGCAGAACTAATACAACACTTGTTAGGAGGTGCGAGTTAGTTCAAGTAGAAAGCTCAAAAAGGGCAAAGGGTAGGCCCAAAAGGTATGGTTGGAAGTAGTGAGAAAAGGTATGGGGACTTATGGCTTCACTGAGGATATGGCCCTTAACAAAGCATAATGGCAAACCAGGATTCGTGTAGCCAATCCCAATGAGTTGGGAAAAAGGCTTTGATGGTGATGATGATGATTATCTTCTACATTAGCATCCCTATAAACATATCAACAAGCAATAACGTAACAAGACAAATTTAAAAATGCCTCCAAAAATAATACAAAGTCACCTAGTTAGAAAAACATTGTTATGATTATCAATCATTACTAAACATAGAAAGCTCTTTGGCCAAGTAAAAAGACTTCCAAGACAGAGCAACTAACCATCAATTCACATGTAAATACAGTACAAAGAAACATATTTCTCTAAAATCACATGATTTCACAGAGGACTAAGAAAGCTAGTTTGTTCTTCTTGATGTTGATTTTAAATCAAGAGTCAGAGCCATTATACAGACGATCAGAATTGCACAAAACACTTGATTACAACACCAGAAGAATTAACAGAAGATACAGTCACAGTCCTTGTCAAATCACTAACATATAACAGTCAAATAATTCTATGAACTTCAGCAAGTGATGCCTAATCAAAATCCAAATACACACCACTAGCAAAAACATCGAAAATTAGAAAAGAGTCGCGGACCTTATTAATTGCCTTCTTTGCTGCTAAAGCCACAACAGTATCTTTGACACCTGCACCGAAGGGCATTGGACATCCGAAACAATAGTAAGCTGAATTTAAATAAGAAATGAGGTTATGACATCAACAATTAGACATAAACAAGATTAATGCAGCAGAAAAGACAATAAAGTTAAAGATGTAAACAATAGGAAGAAAGATACTATTCACACCCAAGGTTTTAGTAATTAAACCCATTTCATACAACTCCCTCTTTTATAGAATAGGGTCTAATGTAAATTGGCAGGATAGGCATGATTTCCAAACCAATGGGTGTAAAGCTAGCCCCCACCAAGAAATTATAACTGAAAATTTATTCATTAAAAAGAAGAAATTTTACTAGTATGACAATCCAAGACGTCTAAAGCACACATTTTATTTCTGTTCTTTTCCATTTTGCAGTTCCTTTATTAAGAAAGAAATCACATGCAATCCAAGCATTGACATTGAACTGAAAGCTGTTGCCTATTGTTCAGACAGAAATATATAAATCACAAAATGCATGCTCCAACATTTAAATTGCATAGGTGTGGAGGATTTGTTTCCTCCTATCATCATTGATAGAAATGTTCAACTTCAAAGCATTAGCTGAGGGCAAGTTGATGTAGTCCTCAGTCGATATTGAGCCCAGATGAACAGAAAAGTAATGCTGAGACTCAGAATCATACAACCTCAATCTTCATGATTTAATGATATCAAAAGATTACAGATTTGCCCCCCATTTTTATCATTTGGTGGGGGGTTCTCTCAGCAAGATCATGGCCAGGGAGGGGATTTGGTATTAAGTAGATTGTTGAGCATCTATTTTGCTACAATTTTGCTGTTGTCCACATGAAATAAAGGAGCAGGAGACTGAGGATCTTCGCTCAAGGCGAACATTGTCAATAAAAGAAGAATCCAACATACTAAATGATGGTCTAATCCCATGCAAATCATGCAGCATGTACTTACAGCATGAAGTGCATCCATGACTCACTTTTATATCTCATTGAACATATATTGGAAAGGTCTTTCCTAGAAAAGTAATAATAGACAATAATGTTTCTATATTTTGCATCCACACAATGGTAATTTGTAGGTACTACACTTATTTTTTGTTTCTGCAGGAAAAATCTTAGGAAATTAAAAAATAGAAAATAAATAAGAAAAGAATAACAATAGGTGAAGAGGTGGCCTCTGAGAAGCTCACCTATGAAAGTTATTTTAGGCATTTTCAGATCTATGAAAAGCACCGCCAACTAGAAAGGCTCGAATGGCAGCCGAATTACAATCAAGCAAGTCAAATTTGGCTTCCTCAAACTCATGGAAAAGCCCATCCATTTATTCTCTGATTAGAAATAAAATAGAATAAAATAAAAAAGGGCAACATTCACCGATGTTGCCAGAAAGCGGCAAGAAAGCAAGTGGCTAGTTTACCACAGGGTACGCAAACCAGCTAAACCAACCTATCACCGTATTTTGACTGGTTGTGCCAACTCTTAGACTTTTCGGCTTACCAGACTTGTTTAAGGTTAACTAAGCTTGGTTGGACTTCCTGTTATAGCCAGTTTCAGGAACTTTAAATTAAACCAGAAGGCGCACCAAATAAAAAGAAGGGCGGATGGGGGGTATTAGGGTATAGCTCCTTATTATTCTCTCTCTCTCTCTCTCTCTGAACAATTGAGAGGTCACTTCTTGTTTTATTAAAGATGACTTAAGTTACTAAGGGCATATTTGGTACACGTGAAAATACTTTGTAAAAGTATTTTCATGTGCAAAACCTCCCTCATTTGATTAGGTGTGAGAGTTTTTTCACATTGATCGGTTCCAACGCATTTTTTCACACTAAATGGCAGCCAATTGATGTGAAAAAACTCCCACACTAACCACATGAGGGAGTTTTTTTTTACATAAAAATACTCATGGAAGTTGGTCTAAGAATGGTGATGACCTTAAACTTTCCCTTAACCCATCCCATGCCCGAGTAAAGAGGCATGGTTGTGTTAGATAGGCAGCCAATATAAAATTTTGCCAAAACCTATCATGAATCCTAATAAACTTATAGTATCTGTTTATTCTAGGGCGTTCCCCGGAAACGACGCGCTGTACCGGAACCCAGATATAGTGAGAAATGAGCAAGGGGTAGCTAGGGCATTCCCTAGAAACGACGTGCCGCAACGCCGCCCGGTTGCGGTGAAAAATGTGCAAGGGTTCCCACGACACCCTAGATGAGCATGGGTAAAAAAGTTAGTCCAAGAGAATAGGATTCGTTTAGCCACATGGAATGTAGGAATGCTTACAGGTAAGAGTATGGAGTTAGTGGATACAATGAGATGAAGGAGAATAAACATAGCTTGTTTACAAGAAACTAAATGGCAAGGAGAAAAAGCTAAAGAAATAGATGAGTATAAACTATGATATACAGGAAAAGATAATAATAGAAATGGTGGAGGTATAATAGTAGACAAACATTTAAAAGATAAAGTAGTTAATGTCAGCAGAATAGGTGATAGGCTCTTATTAATTAAACTTGTATTAGGAGAAGAGATAATTAATATAATTAGCGCTTATGCACCACAAGTAGGATTAGATGACAGAATTAAAAGACAATTTTTGGAGGACATAGATGGAATAGTCCAAACACATACCAAATGGAGAGAGGAGCATTTTAGGTGGGGACCTAACAATAGTAAATACTTCATATCCTCTACTATCCTTCCCTAGATGGTAATAGTAAACACTTCATTTCTACATTTTGTTATGGCCTACGACCTAACAATAGTAAACACTTACTTTAAAAAGCAAGACAAACAGTTAATAACTTACAAAAGTGAAACACATAAAAGCCAAAGAGACCTCTTCCTAGTTAAGATGGTAGATCGACCGTCATGTAAAGACTACAATGTTATCCTAGGAGAGATTTTGACTACCCAACATAGGCTCGTGGCCATAGACGTCTGCATAAAGACATGGAGGATATGGGGTGAAAGTAATGGGTGTCCAAGAACTAGGTGCTGGAATTTAAAAAATGAAAAATTGATTTATTTAGGGATAAATTAGTCGAAGAAGGAAAATGGAACTTTGAACATGATGTCAATGTAATATGGAATGAGGTAGTTGAATGTATCAAGAAAGTGGCAAAAGAAGTTTTAGAATAATCTAGAGGGAAAAGAAACTTCGATAAAGAAACTTGGTGGTGGCATGATGAGGCTCAGAAGGCCATTAGCGAAAAATGATCATGTTATAAAACTTGACAGTGTAATAGAAACGATCAAAAGTTAGAAGAATATAAAAATGCTAAGAAAAATGCTAAACAAATAGTAAGTAAAGCTAAACTTAAGGCATATGATAATCTATACAATAAACTAAGAACATGAGAAGGTGAAAAAGATATCTTCAAATTAGCAAAAATAAGAGAGAAATAGTATAGGGATCTAAACCATATTAAATGCATTAAGAGTAAAGACCAAAGGGTTTTGGTAAAAGATGATGAGGTCAACAAAAGGTGGAGAGTATTTTCAAAAATTATTAAACGACAAACAAAATGGGAGCATAGTGGTAGAAGGAACTATTGGTACAAGTGACGGCATAGGTCATAGATACATGCATAGGATTAGGATGTCAGAAGTGAAAGAAGCTTTGAAAATGATGATGATAAGAAAGGCTTTAGGACCAGATAGTATCCCGATAGAGGTTTAAAAGCGCATGGGGGAAATTGGCATTGACTGGCTAACAAAGTTGTTCAACAAGGTGTTAAGAACAATGAAAATGCCAGAAAAAATATCGTGGTACCTATTTACAAGAACAAAGGAGACATACAGAATTGTGCAACCTATCGAGGGATCAAGCTTATGAGTCATACTATGAAGCTCTGAGAAAGAGTCATTGAGCAACGACTAAAGCATGAAACGAGTGTATATGAAAACCAATTTGGTTTTATGCCAAGAAGGTCAACAACTGAAGCTATTTTCCTACTTAGGCAACTGATTGAGAAGTTTAAGGCGAAGGAAAAAGACTTAAACAAGGTCTTTATTAATCTAGAGAAAGTTTATCATAGAGTACCTCAGAATTTGATTTGTCGGGTGTTGGAAAGGAAAGGCATCTCTGGACACTACATCGATTTAGTCAGAGATATGTACGATGGAGCGGTTACTAGTGTACGAACAACTAGTGGAGAGATGAGTGAGTTTTCAAGGACAATAGGTCTACATCAAGGGTCATCATTGAGCCCGTACCTTCAACACAAAGTTAGAACTTTGGAGGGATGCTCTAGAATCCAAAGGCTTTAAAATTAGTCGGACTAAGACAGAGTATATGGAGTGCAAATTTAGTAATAATAGGAATAGAGACAAGGAAGCCGTTAAATTGATGACCATGAGGTACAAAAAAGACCGTACTTTTGATATCTTAGATCGATAATCCAGAAAAATGGAGAGATCGAGGAAGATGTCATACACAGAATTAGAGCTGGGTGGGCGAAGTGGAGACGTGCAATTGGAATTTTATGTGATCGCCGCATATCAAAGGGGCTAAAAGGCAAGTTCTATAGGACAGCGGTGAGACCAACTTTGCTCTATAGGGTGGAATGTTGAGCGAACAAAAAACAATATACCCATGAGCTGGATAAGTGGCAAGACAAGAAGGGATAAAATTCGCAATGAATCTATTCGAGATAATTTACGTGTGACACCAATAGACGATAAAATGGAGAGAGTACACTTAGGTGGGCTGGCCATGTGTGGCGTCGACCAAATACAGCACCTGTTAGGAGGTGCGAATTAGTTCAAGTGGATGGATTGAAAAGGGTAAGGGGTAGGCCCAAAAAGACGTGGTTGGCAGTAGTCCGAAAAAATATGGGGACTTATGGCCTCACTGAGGATTTAACCTTTAATAGAGCAAAATGGAGAACCAGGATTCATGTAGATGACTCCAATTAATTGGGAAAAAGCTAAAATGATGATGATGATAACTTTCATAGAAGTATTTTTACGTGTACCAGACGTGCCCTAATATTGACTCATATGGTGCGGTATAAGTGTGACAAGTCCTGAAGTGCATTCATGAAATAAAAAAATAATAAAAGATAAGGATGACAACAAATTTCGAAGGTTGTGATAAGCGACCAAATAAGGTTCCAACGGTTGTTTCTCTCTCTTGATAAGTTACCAAATAAGGCTCTCTCTCTCTCTCTCTCTCTCTCTCTCTCTCTCTCTCTCTCTCTCTCTCTCTCTCTCTCTCTCTCTCTCTCTCTCTCTCAATGCAATCATATTACATAGGGCACCTATGTAGACACCTAATGGGCCTCTACCCAGGGCAAGACACCTAGGTAGGCCCTAACAGGCCTCTACCCAGGGCATGGCACTACTGGCAAGACGAGGCACCGAGAGCCTCTAACGGCCAGGCGCAGATTTTTCTAAAACATTGACACTGCCTCTATTTCTTAAATTATCTCCAACATCTTTAAAGACATGTCATAGGATACAAGATGTTTTGGTATAGTGTAAATGAGCGAAAATGTTGCCTTTGTTGCATTGGACATGGATACTTCTGTAAGTTATGGGTACATTATGGGTACATGGTGTCCAATTCCTAGTGCCATGAAAAACAAGATTCAGCAAAAAGGCCATATTACTAGTAGATTTATATGCGTAGCACATTGTTAGAAAGGATTATGGTTTTTTACTCCCTATTTTAGAATTTCAAGCATTTAATAAGTTAGAATAAAAATCTAAAAATTGCTTATAAACTAATTCAAAATAATAAAAAGTTTGAAATGGTGACATCAATTCTGGAAAGTGAACAAGATGAAGAAGAGCATGAAGTCTATGTCAATGTAGAGAATGGTAAGTGAACAAGATGAAGAATTTGTGTCAGCATGTGTATTGATAAGTATCCGAGACAGGTATATCACCCAAAGAAATATCCATGTAATGTTGTGTAGGGGTGTCATGGGATGCAACCAACTTAAAAAGCTCGCTTCTTTCTTGCCCATGAGTACAGGACTCAACCCACAATTTTAGTACAGGAATACATCTGAAATGATACCAAAGGCATACAATTGAAAAGACTTGGACTCCATAGGCATGTAACAAGTTGAATGAAGTTCAAGAAGAGGTCGGCGGAGCAGGGCCAGTATCTTCATAATAAATCCCAACAATAATCAATGGCAACATCTCATAGCAAAATGTTGCTAAGAATGTGGAGGTGAATGAGTTTATATTTCTATAGTGTAGGTCATACAAGCACATTATTACTATTAATGTTTCAAATGGGAGACAGTTTGGTAGGAAAGATTTTAAAATAGGATTAGAAACAATTGTGCATCTAGACATTGGTCCAGCATGTGTGGAAGTGATAGGGATCACTTCAAGATCCAAGCATTACATGTTAAGACTAGTGAGAGAGAGGTCCTCCCTTTGGGGTAGTTTGGGAAACGAGGCCCGTCTCGCAAAAAGTATGATTTTATCTGTTGATCACTTAAATTGTCATGGTGGGATAGCCAAACGGAGTTCAAGAAGAGGTATTGATTCAAAAAGCGGTCCGCCCAGCGCCTAGCAGGAGGGAGGGGGGGGGGGGGGTTGGGCGCACTGCCTAGGCCTGGGCAGACCAACTAGGCAGGCTGTCTGTGGGCGCCCATCTAGGGTACCTAGGCCGGCACCCAAGGGATTGTGCCTAACCAAGTGAAAAAATCTCATTGGGTGGGGTATTTTTGGTTTTTTTTTTTTTGGATTATAAGAAATGAATGAATACGTATATTTTGTTTAAAATATGTACCTAAAACAAGGTTACTGGACACCATATTCCCCCTTTGAACCTAGGCCACCTGGATGAATATGCATAGTTTGCTCAAAATATGTACCTAGAACAAGATTACTGGACACCATTTTCCCCCTTTTGAACCTAGACCACCTAGGCGGCCGCCTGGGCATTGGGCAGCCTAGATCCCCCCAGCCACCTAGGCGTCGCCCGGCGTTTTTTGGAACACTGAGAAGAGGTCAATTGGAGGATCAGGGCCTGCATTTAAATAGTAAATTTCCCAGCAATAATCAATTGCCTTATCTCATGGCATATGTTCTTGATAATGAAGAGGTGGGCAGGTTGAATCAACATTTCTAAGAAGGTTATACAAGCTCATCAATGACACTAATGTTCCAAAAGGGGACAATCTGGAAGGCAGGTTAAAATGGAAAGGCGATGAATGAGTTTGCAAGTAGACAGTGGGCGAGCATGTGTGGAAGTGATGGGGATCACTTCAAGATCCCAGCATTAGATGTTAAAGGTAAAGAGAGGTCTTCCCTATGGGTGAGCTGGGAGTAAATGAGCTCCAGCATAATTTTGTGACCTTCACCACAAATAACATTTTAACTGTTGATCACTTGCAGCATCATAGTTTCCAAACAATCCAATATATTTTTTGCTGGATTGCTCACAAATTTGTAATTAAAATAGATCAACCACATAACAGATAATCATCAATGGAATAGATAAAAGTAGTGCTCCAAGGATGGCAGACTCAGCTAGCAAGGGAAGGCTTATAGTTTATGGGATCTCTTTGACACCATAGATCTCACGTCTTTTTAACTATTTCAGTGTTTTGCGCTAAATGAGAATAATAAATTGGTAACTAAATAGAATAAAAAATAAGTAGTTTAACCATTCATATTCCATGATCCTTTAACATATCTAACAGGATGTTTACCTTTAGATAATCTGTGTAAAAGGGCATCATTATAAGCCCTAACCTTTTTTCTGTTGTCCTTTCTTCTCTACTTTTGTTAGAGTGTGCGAATAGGGCCAAAACTCTAAACTATCATTTTGTCCGCTTTTGTATTTGGGCATATATATAAGCCCCCCTCTGCTGTAAGTCCCCCTGCTGTAGTATAAGTCTTTGTAGTGTAAGTCTCTGCAGGTCCTCCTCTCAGGGACCACGATGCTGTTGAGGACATGCCTGGTGGCCTCACAGTATCGACAAAACTCATGTATATTGTTTTATTCAATGTTTAAGTTAACTTCTATCAAAAAAAAAAAAATCGTTCATATTCCATGATCCTTTGCCTGTTATATTTATGGTCAAAAGAAATAGGTCCAATATTACTATAGTATAATATTATATAATATAATTAACACTATTATTATTATTATTATAATATAATATTACTATAATATAATTATATTATATAATATTATACTACATATTACTTTATGGGACACAATATTAATATTATTAATATAATATATACTAATTAATATAATATAATATATAATATTACTGTAATATAGTATATTACAGTAATATTATATATTTTATTATAGGGTGTGGTTTCTATAAGGTTGCAACCTTAAACAATCCAATTAAGGCGCACCTCCAAATTTTATTATAACATCTAATTTTGGTGTAAAATATTCTTAGGATTATTTGAAAATCTATTTTCACATCCAATTATAAAATTTTAAAATCCAAAAATGGTTAAAATCAAGAAAATTTATAAATATATGAAAATCTTGAAAATGGACAGTCTAGATAATGTGTTGCACGATGCACTATTTTTGGGACTCAAAATATTTTTTTTATTCATATTCATACATTATGATAACGAGATGATCAATTAGAGGGTTTTTCAACATTGAAACAAATAGATTTTTGAGGTGCATCTATAATTCTACGTTTTAAGGTTGCCACCTTATATAAACTTTTCCCTACATTATATAATATTATAATATATATTACTAATGTATACTTCTATAATATATATTATATTATATTGTATTATATATTGTCGGCCGACTTATATGTAAGTATGCGGCCCCCCACTAAAATTCATTTTAGATTATTTATTTCTAATTTTTTCTGGTAGATTCATCATCTAGGCCAAGATGATCATAAATATGAAAAGAAAACTAAACTTTTAAAACTAAAAATATAATTTTTTAGTATTTTTTTATGCAACGTCCATATTTTATTTATAGACAATACACTTTAGGTAACATCCATCTTTAGTATGGACGTTTGTGAGTCAGCGGGCTCTAGCGCCCATTGAGTCATGAAACAATTTTCCTTATATATATATATATATATATATATATATATATATATATATATATATATATATATATATATATATATATGTTCATATTATTAATTTATATTGCCATTATATTACATTATATAAAATATTAAATATTTATATTTATATTTATTTTATTAATGTAATTTGTATTATATAATATATTTATTATATATTATACATATAATATATAACAAGGTTCAAAACGACGTTGATCCGATCCGGATTAGGTATCGGTGGAACCGTCCCAGATCCAAAAATAAAATGGGATCCGGCCGTTTTTATATAGGGAATCGCTATGCTGACGTCACAGATCAGACACGTAACTGGTCCTTACTGATTCTAACGTCATGAAACCAGTTCTGTCAGAAATCGATTTGGATGAAGAAAAGTTTATTTTTGGAATTTTGGTTTTAAGGATACTTCCGAAATTTCTTTTTAAAACAAGGGAAGCCCACACATAATCCCGTGGGTCCCACCAATACACCTCACGCTAATCATACTCTTGAAAGAGTTGTACCTTGGGCCTTATGTGACATGTGCTTTTTTGATGAAAAGTTCCTCTAGCCATCACATAATGCCTTCAAGTGTGAACCTAAAGCATATATACAAGCTTTTCCCTCATGAAATATGCGACGTGGGATTGGTTGCAGGCACTCTCTTGATTTCTCTTTTTCTTTCAAACCTTATAAAAAATTAAGGTATCTTAAAATATAGGCTATTTATTTATTCTATAAAATGAAATGGTCTACAACATATTTATTTTTTAGATTAATTCTATTGATTTTTCTTTTTTATAATTTACAAAAACTACAGTACATATAATTAAGTTTATAATTACAAAAAAGAAATTACATATAAAAAATTTACAAAAATTAATATTTTTTTTTAGAGTTGTTAACATTGTATTACTAAGATAGAAAACGTTTACAAGAGGTGTGGGACTGAAAGCACCCTCGCAGGGTGTCATTCAGTAAATAATACATTTAGTCATCCATGGTCAGATAGGCTTATAAGAACGCCCAAATTAGAAGATATACAGTTAGATTTACAAAAATAGGAATGGAGTTGTCACTTGCTCATAAGATGCAGGCTAAGTAGTGCGGCTGAGGTCCTGAACAAAAAAGGAGTTGGACCTGGCTTGATTGTCGATTTCAAAGCTAGCTCCCTCCTTCGCCAAAAGATCTGTGAGAACATTGGACGTCCTCCATATATGCCTCCATGAGACGCTCGTACCCCTGCAGATATGGGTAATTTCATAAAAAATAGGTGACAATTGCCAAGGTGAAGCGGACAAGCCTCTTGCCCAAGATATGGTGTTCCGGGAGTCTCCTTCCACAATAAAAAATGTGCCCCACGAAGGATTGAGGTGTCTCAAGCCCAAAAGTAAAGCCATAGCTTCTGCGTATTGGGAGTCATAGGTCCCAAGGAGTGTAAAGAAAGTGAAAAGAACATTACATTGGCAATCTATGAAAACACCCCCCGCGCTTGAAGGGCCGGGATTACCGAGATAGCAGCCATCAAAATTGAGCATGATGCTGCCCTCTGGTGGTGGTTGCCAATTGCTAGCTCTTAAGGGTTTTGAGGGTAGTTGAGGACATTTTCCCATTGAGAGAGGAGGGTATTTCTAGAAATACCGGAGAAAGTCTTGTTATTTGCCGCCTAGAAAGTGGTCATCGAGATAACGTTGTGGAAGAGAGCTGGTAGTTGTAGCTGAACCCCATTGAAAATTCTGTTGTTCCTCTCTAGCCATAAAGTCCAAATGGTAGCAGCCAATGTTGCCTTCCATAAGGATTTTCCAGCCAAGGGCCACTGTGCATCGAAGTTGAAAGAGATCAGAGCCTAGATCAGAGCCTTAACCGTGCGTGGAGTAACCCATTGGAAGCCAAAAAGTAGGAGCAGTTGGGACCAGAGTTTATGGGAAAATTCACAATGAATGAAAAGGTTTATAAGACATTTTAGATTATGTAATGTATTGTTTTTTCTTATAGTTGTAAATAAGATTTTTTAAATTAGATGATATTATAAGACATTTTAGATTTGTTCTTATTTGTATAGAAAAATAATTACAAAATGTAAACCAACAATTTCAATTTCAGCATATATTATTATAGTTAGTTAAGTTGTGATAATTTTGGATGAGTAAAGCAAATTAATAAATGTTTGATACTTTTATTTGATACTAATTTCACTTTATATGGGAAATTATTTTTTTTAATCTTATAATATGGAAGTGTTTTCTAATATTTGTAAATTATTTTAATGCAATATTATAATGCAATATTATAACTAATAATTATACAGACATCCAGACAACATAACGTCTCAGTATTCACCTATTTTTACAAAGTTATGAAAGTATATAATGTATCGCACCTAATTTCTTTTAGAAACTAAAAGAACACTATGTTTAGAGATTTACAGTGATTTCTTAAAAACTTTTTACGATGAAACTTGCCAATTCGGCCGATTCTCCGATCCAACATGGCTTTTGGAGTGGACAATTCGGGTCGCCGATCCATTTTGTTAAATCTTGATATATTATATAATTTATTATACATACTATATATTTATTATATTATATATAGTATAGACATATCATATATTATATTATAATAAATATTATATTATATATTATATTACGTTATATATTATATTTATATTATTATTATTATATATCTGTGTAATATTATATATATTTATTATGTTATATAATATAATATATAAATATCATGTATTATATCATATACTATATTATAATATTTATTATATTATATATAATACATGAATAGTATATTACATTATATATATATATTTATTATGTTATATAATATAATATATAAATCTCATACATTATATCATATATTATATTATAATATTTATTATATTATATATATAATATATGAAGAGTTTATTACATTTTATATATATATATAAAATGTAATATACTATTCATATATTATATATAATATATTATATTATAATATTTATTATATTATATTATATATAAAACAAATATACATTAATAAAAAATAGTATATTATTTATTATATTATATATAATATAATATCAATATACATTAATAAAATATATATAAAAATATATATTTATTATATTATATTATATATATAATATCATACAGGGTTAAGTTAGGGTGCTCACACTATGGAGTAATTTATCATTCTACTCAATAATTTTGGACACTTCTGTACTATTGTTTTGTACATGGAGCATTTTTTTAAACAATTCCGTTCTTCTATGCTTAAGAGATAGCCGCCATAATAAATTTTCAAATTCCCTTTCAAGAATAATTGAATCCAGTCTTTGTAATAGACCCATATACTTCAACTGTTTCCCTAATTTTTCTGTTTCCCTAGCAGACCCTAATCTTCTAAAAGTCCTTACTCTAAACATAAAAACCCAAGGGTTTGATATGAACCCTGGATCACAAAACATTGCATTAGTGTATAGAATTTGTTATAAGGTTATGAATACCTTATGCCCTAATGCTCTTCAGATGGATACTTCAGGGCAAACAATATTTTTTCAGACCAACATGGAAAAGTCCAATATAGTCATACCCAAATCTATAAGTTGGTCTCAAATAATCTTCCTAAAAACTGGTCTTTACATTGTGAAAACCAAGAACCGAATACTCCAATTAAATGCAACTAGCGTGCTCCATGTGGGTGATGTCACACCCCATGTTGATGACGTCAGACCCTCCTAATGACCAAAAGTTACCTTATTAAAAAAATGCTCCATGTACAAAACAAAGGCATAGAAGTGTCCAAAATTGTTGAGTCATAGTGTAAAACCCTAACATATATATATTATAATTAATATTATGTTATATATTATATAATATAAATATACATTAATAAAATGGGTGCGGTTTGTATAGAGCCTAGGCTCTAACAATCAAATTAGAGCCTACCTTCAAATAGTGTCGAGAAATATGGTTTCAATATTGGAAATCTTTGTAATAGCCTTAAAATATATTTTATATTTATTAATAAAGTTTAAAGCTTCAAAAATAGAGTAGATCGATAGATCTATGAAAACTTGAAAATCTTGAAAATTGACGGTCCAAATATACATTACAAAATAAACTACTTCCAAACTTAAAATCCATTTTTTTTTTCATGTCTATGCATCCTAATGTCGAGATGATCAATTTGAAGATATCTGAGAATCAAAACAACCTCTTCTAGTGAAATTTTTGAGGTAGGCTCAAATTTGATTGTTTAGAGCCTCAGATCTATATAAACTTTTCCCTAATAAAATATACATAACATTCCAGCACATTATCAAACACATGCACCTAGAACTTCCTTAACATTCCAGAAATTCCATTTCCCAGCAAAGAAGAAATTGTTTCCAGCGAACATCTATCTTCCTGCAAAAAACACGCCCTCTATGATAGCTTTGGAAATTTTATTTGCATGGTGCATAAGAAAAGAATCGTAAATATATGGCTGCATTATCATATTATGAGACTAGTCCAGCACATATAATTTGACTAATTCCTAAGCTTATGTCCATCATATATATAGTATGAAAATTCCTATTAGCCTATATAAATCAAACAGAACAAAGAAAACGGGAAATGTTAAATTCGTACGAGCCTATAGCAAAACAAATGGAACATGGAGAACTAGACAAATGCATATTCCATGAAAGATTTAGGTGATAGGCAAGAAATAGAACTCACTAGTATAAAATTTCAACTTCTTCGCAAGTTTGTCAGCTTTTCTTTGACAGGCTTGTGTTTTAGCAACAACACCAGAGCTGTCAGGAAATTCATCTCAGACAAGTAAAACAATAATAATTGGAATCAACAAGGGAGGATCAATTATGAACACAGCAAATGGCAGAATAAACTAACAACAATTTTTCATGTTATACACCAAATGGGTCAGAATCTCCAATATTTTGATTTAAACACAACTAGACAACCTATACAGCTAACCTCAGTGGAATGTCCTAAGACAAAGAAGTAATTTTTCCAAGTCAATAGGAAATGATTACAAATAAAACACACAAAATGTCGTGCCCCATACTCTGCAGAAGACAGAATGAAATAAAAGAAGAGCATCTCCTGGTGTACATGCTAGGAACATTCAAGACCATAACTCTTTGCTTTTCTATTACTTTAAGTAAATGCAATGTAAAGTACCTAGCACAGTTCTTAAAAAAGTAAAGTATCATTTTCTTTTATTTCATACAATACCTTTCTTTAACTTTTAGAAGAGAGAGAGAGAGAGGGTACGGTTCTTAAAAAGGCACAAGTGGGCACAATAACACATGCACATAGCCATGATATTATATTACTTTTCTTTTACAATTGCACATTGCTTGGCATTAATATTAATTTATAAAATCAAAACCATAAAAAGGAGAGAATGCTGCTCCCCCCCAAAAAAAAAAAAAAAGAAACAGAAAAAAAAGCCCTAGGGCAGCACAGGTCTTTGGGCCCCCGCGCATAGGCAGCCGCCTCTGCCTTTTTGAACAATGAGTAAATGATTACAAAGTATTGTGGCAATCTGCCACATCAGTGCTCTCATCGTAATGACCTTTACAAAAATGGGTGCAAATGAAGGCATACTGTACATCGTCACAAGCAACACAAAAACTTAAAAAATCGGGACCACGGTAGAGTTGGCCTCCTGCCAAGTATGCTGAAAGTTGGTACGAGTACGCCTGCATGGATAGGAAATTTTCTCAAAAATAAGTTCAAGTCACCACAGAAAACCTGAGACACCTGAGGCCCATAATATGACATTTTTATAGTCCGCTTCGATTATCAAACAACTTCCCCACATGTGATCTATTGACACCCTCAAGAAGGGTTTATGCTTTGGCCATGGTGGAATCAGTGCAGCCAATGTAGCCTAAAAAGAAAAGGAGGTTGTTATGATTGTGGTCCCTAAAGAGACCACCGAAACCTGTAGGTCTGGGGTCACCGAGGGAGCAACCGTCAAAGTTGAGTTTAACCTCACCAGGATCAGGGGTCTCCATAGGGAGGTATGGGGGATCTGTAAAGACCTAACTTCCACTGGGCCCTGGCAGCTGTTAAGGAAGTCAGCTGTGCATAAGTTTTTGAAGGCTTTGTGGCTTCACACCCATGACAATGTCAAGGGCTTGACACACTCCAGTAGGGCCTTTGTTGTGGTATCCCCATCTTGAAAATTCTTGTGTTTCTTTCACTCCAGAGAACCCAAATCAACCACAATAGATGCTCACCAAAGGAAAATACCCATTGCTAGGTGTTTGATATGTGGCCTTTCAAGGCCTTCTCACCGTTGTTCACTGTAGTTTTTATAGTTCTTGTTCACAATGGAAGTGGACATGAACATTATGACTCATCGGATGTTTGCAGACTGAGATAAAAAATGAGTGTCTATAGAGTCACAAAAATCCAGATCATGAGCCCAATGTTATACACATGCCCGAAGGGTCTGAGGGTTGTCCTTAGTCAAGGTCGGCGAGATCTCATGATTGTTTTTTAGCTAGGGCAATATTTTGTTCGTGACACGGAGAGCCCTTTTGGGCATTTGGATCAAGAATTTCCAACAATTGTTATGAGCTCAGCATTGTGTGTGTTTGTCCCATGTGAGAAGGCCAGGCTTTCAGAAGACAACACCGTCACTCCAATAGCAGATGCACCCTCATGCAAGAATAAATCCCCTCTTAGCCACCAGCCAAAACCACGATCTCACCAACAGATGAGTCCAACTCTCAATTCATAACTAGAATAGGTGTGTGGAGGCAACATATTTTGAACAAAAGTCAACTGCAGATCCGCAGGAAATCACATGTTACGTAGCCAAAGTGCTACTCTATAGGATAAAATGTCTTGACAAATTCAAATGCTTGTATCCAACAAATGATTTGTTTGCAACTTCCTCCCTGAAGTCAATCTATCACCTTCAAACCCACCCATCATCCCCACAATAAATATGGGGATCCGGGTGAGAGGCAAACCCTGATCCTCAAGGAATATAAACAAGGGGATTGTAGGCGGTGAAAATGCCATTTAGAGGAAGGGTGGCCACAGGTCCCAACTGTCATGAAAAGATAAAAGATACTAGATTCAAAAAGGAAAAATTAAAATTAAAAATAAAACCAAAAAAAGTTATAAAAATTAAATTTATAATGTTCACATATCTATTTCTATAAAATATAGATTTATTGCTTTCGTCATATTCCAGTTCAGGCCAAAAACAGAGAGCACTGCTCCTACCCTTCCTTAACTGGTCATCTTCCTCACAAGTTATTGAAGATACCAGCTTCATTCTTTTCCACAAGTCTTTAAAGCTGGTTCATACCATAGAATTGGCCCACATTAGCATCATTTGGCATAAGTACAATACTTCAAGGTCACAACACGCTAAAATTGGCCCATACCAAATGATTCAGTACTGCAAAATTATGCTGAAACTAATTCGCGAAAAAACATAAGAGTTTTTGTGGCAACTCGCATTGACAAATGTTTAGTTTCAGTTTTATTTGTTTTCATCTTTTTTTAGCAACTTTTTATGACCCCTTTTTGCAAAAAAAGAACATTTAACGAGAAAAGCTATCACTTGCAAAATGTACACACATGTCAGAAACCAGATCACCAATAATCTACAAAAGCAATTTCCAGACCAAAAGACAAAAGCTGCCGCATTAAATTGTAGAAAGGACAAAAGTGTTTGTGGTCAATTTTGTTTGTAGTGACTGTAACAGTTATACATAATGGGTTGTAACAACCATGTAATAGTCACGCATAATTGGCTGCAACAGCAATGCAACAATCACATATAATGGGCTGTAACAGCCATATAACAGTCATGCATAATGCGTTATAACAGCCATATAACAATCACACATAATGGGTTGTAACAGCCATGTAACAATCACATATAATGGGTTGTAACAGCCATGTAACAGTCACACATAAAGGGTTGTAACAGCCATATAACTGAAAGAATGACTATGTGACTGGGCAAGTCAACACCAATTAAAAACTTTCTATCTTTTCTTATGTTTTACCACCCGGATAGCTTACAAGTATCCTAATACAATATATGAGTCAAATAAAAACAAAAGAATACCAAATATTCTCACTTGCTTGCCATCAAAACAAAATTACATTCATAACATGAATCTGAAAACTATATAACAGACGCAATGAAATAGGAAAATACCGAATACCTTGCCTCAGGTTACCCCGAAGGACTTCGTACACCCCACACCAGGTCTCCTCCACCAATGGCGTGCAGGATCTAAGTTCAAGAACTAGTCTCGCAACTTGAGAAGCCTAGGCAAAACCAACAGAGACCATGACATGGGATAAACTAGACCAAGGCTCAAGACATGAGCATAAGGCTAGTACCGATGGGCTAGGCTTTATGGCTTGGGCGTATCACCCCTTAGGGTTTCTTTTTTTTTCTAAACCCTAACTTTAGAGAGAGAAATAGAGAGAGATCAGAGAGGAGTGTGCCACCCCTTAGGATTAGACAGAGAGAGATTGAGATATGAAGTATCAAGAATGAGCCCCCATAGCTAACTTATATAAAATAAAGGATAGGGTTTCTAAGGTTCGGGTTTTGCCATCATTATGAAACTTAACCTTGACATTTGATCATGGAGACCTGTGGGGCGAAGAGATCTCATCCATTCATTCTTTAGATCAGCCATCATGATTAAAGGAATGAGGTGGAACCATTATCCTTTAGTTTTCATAACTCTATTCCCATCAAATATTATGTAAAGAAATTAGTAAATCAAATTTAATAAATCTCTTACACTTTCCTCTTTGGAAATCAATTAAAATCTCTACACCAACTCTTTCCGAAAACACTTGCCTTATAAAACAAGGCACCAAAATAGGAAGGAGGTGGTGGTGGGGTGCACCACCCTATGGGTCGCCATGTGGGCCCCACGCCCCACAAATTGGTAGGCCTAATGAATCCCAATGGACCCTCAATATATCAAAAATAATTTTCAGATAATAAAATAAATTTTATGATGTCATCAAATATTTGATTTTCTCTTTGATTACAAAAAAACAAAAAAATGATTTTTCTTTATTTAAAAATCATTTTTTAATAAAATAAAATACCCATAGAGATCTAAAAATATTTTTTAATTATCTAAAAAATAATAAAAACATATTTAAACATATCTAAGAAGATTTTATAAGAATTAGATAGGATTACAACAAATATATTGAGGACTCTATCCTTTCTAGAGAAAATAATCTCACTGCACTTTCTCAAATTGGACCAATAGTTCCCATGACCCATAGCCCTTCGGAAGGGTTCATGATTGGACTTTCAAAGTCAGCCAATTAAATGAAGAAGACACGATCTTAGTCCATGGATTACAGGTCCCTCCTTAAGGACAAGTCAATGCCCTATTCCAGAACTATGCTTTGTGGGTCCTTACGACACAGTCTAGTGTTGTAGGGAGTCACCTCTTCTGCACATGCACACGTCATACACCCTTATCCAAAGGGTCACTTCCCGGATGGCTATCTAGTGTACACGTTGTGTGATGATAATGGTAAGGATTTAAGCTCCGACCATCCATCACACACAGGGGTCTCATCGAGTCCCCTGGCTAAACTGTCCTGGGCACAACTCCAACGTTATCAAGGGTTTTAGACATCACTTTTGAGCCATAGCCAGTCAAAGCTCAATGAGTCTTGGCACTAGTAGTGCCTCATAGTCCAAAGTGGACCACACTCCCACTGTAGCCAACATTTCACTATAATGTTTTTAATACATGCCCTCATAAGGCCTTTAAATGGCCATATAACCCTAACATCTCTCACTTGGACTTTGAAGGCTTTACAATCTCTCTTCTTCACTCTCTCTCAACCCCATCCCATGTACATGTTTGGCGAACACATTTGCCACCAATCCCTTAGTCAAAGGGTTTGCAAGCATGGGCTTTCTAAGAAGATACGCAACCTCTATCTTGCCAAGTTGGACCTCGTTCTGGATGTGGTAATAGCATGCTTTGATTTCTTGTGAAATCGTGGCTCCTTAGTCACATGGACTGCAAATTAATTATTGCAGAAAATTCTCACACGCGAACAACTCACAGGCTCGAATATGAGCTGATTGAGAAACTTCTTTATCTAAACAGTCTCCTTGGCTACCATACAACATGCCACATATTCGGATTCCAAAGTGGATAGGGCTACGACGTCCTGCTTCTTGGACTTCCAAGAAACTGTCCAACCACCTAGCATGAAGTTATAAACAGATGTCCACTTCATGTCATCGAGATCTCCTTGATAATCAGCATTTGAGTACCACTGTATGACTATGTCCGACCCGCCTCCATATGTGAGTGCATAATTCGCGGTCCCTCTCAAAAATCTGAGTACTCTCTTAACTGCTTTCCAATATTTCAATCCAGGATTGCATTGGAAACGGCTATCACATTCATGGGGAAATAACAATTCTGGCCTTGTACCTAACATGGCGTACATGAGTGACCCCCTTACGCTGTGATATTGCACTCTCTCCATGGCTTTTCTCTCAACCTCATCCTTATCACTTGGGCACATTTGCAGGCTTAACTTGGTCTTCTTGTCTATAGGGGTAGATATGGGCCTTTTGTCCATTTCAAATTTTTCTATGACCCTCTTGCAATAGGATGCTTGAGAAAGTTGAATGGTCCTACATTGCCTGTTTCTTATTATCTTTATGCCCAACATATATAATGCTTCTCCTAAGTCTTTCATATCTAGGTGTTGCGAAAGAAAACCCTTAGTCTCCCTTAACAGAGCCATCGAGCTACTAACAATCAACATATCATCTACATACAATCAACATATCATCCACATCCAATGAGATAAACACCACGTTAGTCCCACTTGCCTTGACATATATGCAGCAATCCTCTTGGCTAGAGGTAAAACCTACTTTAGACAAGGTCTCGTGGAATTTTATGTACCACTACCACGAAACTTACTTAAGACCATAAAGGGATTTTCGAAGCCTACAAACCAAATCCTCTTTTCCTTTTTCTATGAAGCCCTCAGGTTGTTTCATGTAAATTTCCTCTTCAAGCTCCCCATTCAGAAAGGCTATCTTTACATCCATTGGTGGATCTCAAAGTCAAAGTGGGCTGCTGTGGCAATCAAGATCCTAATGGATTGAAATTTAGCAATCATTGTTGTCTACCCCTTCTTTTTGGGTGAACCCTTTATATACAAGTCTAGCTTTATATTTCTCAAGTTTCCCCGCAGAGTTCAATTTTTTCTTGAACATCCACTTGCATCCTATAGATTTTCGGTCATGTGGTAAAGGCACTAATTCTCAAACCCGGTTTTGAATGATGGAGAGGTATCCTTCATTCATGGCTATTTCCCATTGGGTTTCTTCAGGATTGAAAAAGGCTTCTTTATAGAATGTAGGCTAATTATTAGGTTCATCCCAATTCTCTCATAGTGTTACCCCAGGTAAGTGAAGAACTCAAGTGGTCTTCTAATGCGGTTTCTTCTCCTACGAGTTTGTGGTTCGAGTTCTCAGGTCTCAACCCCATCACTAGCCATCTAAAAGAGATCCACTTTCTTGTGGCTGCATTTTGCTTCGAGAAACTCATCCTCTAAGAAGTGTGCATCCTTATTTTCTAAGACTGCCCCATTCTCTAGGTTGAAGAAACGAAAACCCTTTCCATGAATTCTTGTTTAGGCAGTTCATACCATCCAAACATAGTGGTTTGATCTAAGATTTCAATTGTTCCATGTTTCAGCAGTAGCATATTGTTCCGTGGAGCTAAGTTCCAAAATATGGAATAAACGAGTGTTTCTTACAAAGATGCACTTGACGGTTTTGGGATCAAGCTTGGTTCTGTTTTGGTATGGGATGAGAACATGGGCTGAGCATCCCCATACTCTTAGATGGTCAAGGGACAGAGCACGACCAATGAATATTTTGTGTGGAGTAAGTGGGGCTGCCTTAGTTGGAGTTTGGTCGAAGATATAACTCGTCATTAATACTGCTTATCCCCAAAATTCTAAGGAGAGCTTTCCATGCCCCATCATGCGCCACACCATCTCGACCAAGGTCTTATTTCATTTCTCGAATACACCATTTTGTTGTGGTGTATAGGGCATAATAAATTGATAGATTATGCCATGCTCTACACACATCTCCTTAAAGCTATGAAGTATCAGCAACCTCGTATTTCAACAAGATCACCTCATTTTCCTTTACCAATAAGTAAGTTCTTATCCAAATATTTAAATAAAAAAAATAAGTTTTTATCCTGAACTCCTTTCTTTTCAGCAACCTCATATTTCGAGCAACATCATATCTCCAACAAGCTCATATTTTCAGCAATCTCACATTTCCAACAACCTCAATTTGGAACTAAGGAATTAGTAACTTGAAAAAAGAAAAAAAAAGCCTGCGTTAGGGTTTCCAGCTCAAGAGAGAGAAAATGTCATAAATCAATAAGTTTGTTTCTTATGCTTTACTTTCACCTTCCTTTCATGCATACCTTTGCTCTACTCCTCTGTTCCTATTCCCACCAAAGTTGCAGATGTATTGGCTCATCCACAATGGAATTGAGAAAATGATTGCCTTAGAGAAGCAGCAAAGTTGGGATATAATTGATTAGCCTGAAGGACAACATGTGGTTCGTTGGAGGTAGTTGTCTATCGCGAAGCACAAACCAGATCGATCGATTGAGAGTCAGAAAGCTCGTCTTGTAGTAAGGGCTTTACACAGTTATACAGGGTTGACTATAAGGAGACTTTTGCTCACATAGCAAAATTGAAATTAGTATAGGTACTCTTATCTAATGCAGCAAATAGGAAATGACTACTCCACCAATTAGACATGAAGAATGCTTTTCTTCATGAGGATCTGCAAGAGGGAAGTGTACATGGCATTACCACCTGGGTTTTGTTCGATCTGAGAATCAATTGGCAAACATACTTACTAAGGCTTCTAACCAAGTTCGACTGAAGGATACTTTGGATAAACTGGGAATCTATGATATATATGCTCTAGCTTGAGGGATAGTGTAGTGACTATAACAGTCATACATAATGGACCATAACAGCCATATAATAGTCATGCATAATGGGCTATAACAGCCATGCAACAATCGCACATAATGGGTTGTAACAACCATATAATAGTCATGCAAAATGGGCTGTAACAGTCATATAATAGTCATACATAATAGGCACTTAATAGCCATGTAACAAATAACAATCACACATAATGGGCTGTAAACGCCATGTAACAGTCACCACATAAGGGGCTCTTAGAAGCCACAAACCAGTCATGCATAATAGGTTGTGACAGCCATATAACAATCACACATAATGGGCTGTAACAACCGTATAATAGTCATGCATAAGGAGCTCCAATAATCATGTAACAATCATAAAGTTATCTTCTCTCAAAAAAAATCATGTAAGAATGATGCATAATGGGCTGTAACATCCGTAGGGATCCATGTATATAGGGCATACTGCCACACGATATGTAATGAGTGAAAAAGAATAGGTTGTAACTCTTATAGTAACTCCCATAAGGATCTGTGCACATTGCCCCAGGATGTGTATTGAGTGAAAAAGACATCTATTCTTCTCAGTCATATGCTTGAATATTACTTTCTCTCTTTTCTCTCTCAATCTTAACATTTTCAATATGCAATAATGAAATGAGATGAACAAGAGAGAAATATTAGTATAACTTCTGACACGCTTAGCTCATAATACACTGAAATGATTCCAAACACCTACATATAGCTAGTAAGCCTGAGTTGGAAAGACTTGCTATCTCCAAATAGTGATACCAAGCACCCATCTAGAGGCCAAAATATACTCAAGCCTCATAGAGATGGAAGACCATCGTATCCTTGTTAAAATCTATAAAATAAATTGCATCATGAAATAACATGTGCCATCATAATCTGTTAGGCTCATATATATATTATGATCAACTTTTTACCCAGATATTCGACATAAAACACATGCGAATATGAAATTCAAACAGCATGAGCAATTTTTTCAATTTCGAATGTTTCAAGTATACAAATAGTGAAAAATGATCCACAGGACGAGAGCTGAGCAATATTAACCTACCCTGATCTAGCCACACCCATTGTAGCACGAGATTTATCAAGCACCTAAAATTTAAAGAAAAGAAATATGTAATATCAGTTACAGAGAAAAAAATATATTTACCCAACAATAAAGCAGCAAGCATGAAGCAAATTCACAATACGAGAAAGTCTAATGTGAAAGTATACTATAGGCAGCAATAAGAAAATATTTCAAAGTGAGGATAATTTTAAGGCCAAAGGGATGATAGAACTGAGAAAACAAAGTATGCATTCTTTGAAGAATTAATTGATAGATAAATTCTTATCAAACTAGTTCCATTTGCATAACAACATTTACTTATAACAAGTCTCCTCTCACCACATATGTTCATTGGAGCAATTTATAGTAATTGTATTAATTATAATTTTAATTTATAACATGACTCATCGATGGATGATGACCAAAGAAACTCCAAACAAAACATGTAGAAGGCCTAAGGTGACAAAAGTAATGAAGACAACAGATATTAGACATTTCTCATCAAATAATTTAAATTCCTTTATTATCTCAGTTTTGGACCTAAGTGTCCTAATCATATTTGTATTGGTCGTTTTGTCCATATCATAAATTTTAATAAAATATAAGGCTGAGAGGTGCATGAGGGTAGGTTCAACCTCACATCTTTCTCTTTCCTTTCATGTTTATCATATTTCTATCTACTCTTCTCTCTTCTTCTTCTCTTTCATTTTCTCTATTCTCTCTATATTCTCTAATATGGTATCAAAGCTAATCCTTTATGTCTCTCAAATTCTTTATCTTTTCATCTTGCCCTTTCCTTTCTTCTCTCTTTTTTTCTTTTAGCCCTTCCCTTAAAATTAAAAATAAAAATAAGGAGAGCGGATGAGAGAGAAAAAAAAAAGGCGAGTGGCAACATGGTGATGCTCAAATGTGTTCAATATGGTGTTGCTCTAATTTGTTCAAGTGTGAGAATTTGACCAGATCTGAATGATAAGTATCCATCACCCTGTTTAAGTTGTTTTTACATTGTCCTAGGATGGTGTGACTAAATGAAATTGGCCAGCCTTGGTTGTCCTTCTTCTCCTTCATCTTTTATGCTCATGAAAAGTAAACCTGGAATCCTTAGTCTTCTTGCAACTGTTGGGATACAAATTACTTCTATAAAACTAAACGAGTCCAATTATGCTTTATGGACTCAATTTGTCTATCCCAGGGTGCAAGGGGGAAACATAATTATTTGACTGAGGACTAGCTTAGTAATTCTTATTGTAGATATGGCGAGTGGATGAGAGAGAATAACATGATCATGACCTGGTTGTGTAGTAGTATGGAACCCCAAATAAGTGCCAATGTGATGTTTCTGAAAGGTGGACAATGTGATCTAGCCAAGTATATACAATTAAAATATTTCTTTCGTTTCTTTTATCTATACTGGCTAAAACACTTACAGCTGTCCAAAATTACAACTTTATTCATTAAATAAACCCCGATACAATCTAGGATCATCTCCAGCAAGCCATTACAATTCTTTACAATAACAAACAGAATATAATGCATAAAGTTGAATCAAGAAACATGGAGCCATTAGAATTATCGAATACCTTGTCTCAGACTACTCCCAAAGACTTCCAACACCCCACACCAAGTCTCCTCCACCCATGGCACACGGGATCTTAGTCCTAACCTTATCTCATAACTCAGGAAGCCTAGGCAAAAACCCCTTGAGAGCATATCATGGGAAGGGATACAAAAGATCTCACAAGACAGAGCACACAAATTAGGGCGTGCCACCCCTCTATGGCTAGGGTGTGGCCCCCTCTAGGACTTACTGATATTATTTAATTATTAAAACCCTGAGAGAGAAAACTGAACAAGAGAGGGAGGAGTGAGAGAGAGAATGGGGCGTACCTGCCTGAGGGAGAGAGACCAAGCTCTAATGTATGTAGAGAAAGGGTTTTGGGATCTAGGGTTTGTCATTATTTTGAGAAGATCAAAGGTGACCCATGGAGTGAAGAGATCTTTAGCTTTCATTCCTCAGATCAGCCGTTATAATTAAAAGAATGTGTTAAAACCATTATCCCTCAGTTTACATAATTCAATTCATATCAATTTTTAATTAGAGAAAATAGAACAAGTTTATTTATTGATTTCAATCAATCTCAATAGTTTCCGTTTTGGAATCAATTATTCTATGTCAAAATATCATCATCCTCAAAGCCTTTTCCCAACTAATTGGGGACGGCTACACAAATCTTGGTCCGCCAATTTGCTCTATTAAGGGTCATACCCTCAATGAAACCATAAGTCCCCATATCTTTTCTCACTACTTCTAATTATGACTTTTTGGGCCTACCCCATGCCCTTTTTAAGCCTTCCACTTGAACTAACTCGTACATCCTAATAGGTATTGTACTGAGTCTGCACCACACATGGTCAACCCACCGAAGTCTACTATATCTCATCTTATCACCTATTGGTGCCAGACCTAAATTTTCCCGAAGATGATCATTTCGATTTCTATGCCTTCTTGTTTTGCCACTCATCCATCTCAATATCCTCATCTTCGCTACACTCATTCTATGAGTATATTGTCTTTTGACTGCCCAATATACCGCCCCATAGAGCAAAGCTGGTCTTAAAGTCGTCCTATAGCACTTCCCCTTCAACTTCATTGGTATGTGGCGCTCACATAAAATTCCAGTTGCAGAACTCCACTTCTCCCAACCAGCTCTAATTCTATATGCAACATCTCCCTTAATCTCTTCATTTTCTTGGATTATCGACCCAAGATATCGAAAACGCGCTCTTTTTGGTATTCCTTGACCGTCAATTATTGACAATTCTTTGCAAAATGTCCTTGTTGGCCACAAACATAACATTGGTCTCCTTTGGTTCGATGCTTTCGGAATTTGGATCGTCGAAGAAATTTATAAGTTTTGAACTTTTTTTTCTTCTTCTTGTGGTCCATGGTATGGCCATATTTCTGTTTTGTTTTTCTTCCAAGAGAAGGACATGTACAATGTTTCTCAGTGTCACATTTAATCTTTAAATACGGATTGTCACAGGATTTGCCAAGAAGATATTTGTTTTTTTCCATTTGCTTGACAAATTCTACTTGGTTGCATAACCGTTCTAAAGCATGTAAAACAAACTGGTAAATTTCTCCAAAACTAACAGTTTGAATTGTGAGTCCTTGGTTTTCCATTGTCTTGGTGGCCTCTTTGCCCAAAGTGGGAGGAATAGATTCTAAATAATATTGCTTGAGATTGACATCATCGATTCCTCCAATTTTATGGTATCTTTTGTTCATTTCCATAAAATGTTTTTCCAGATCATGCCGTTTGAAAGAACAGCAATTAAGTTGGAAGAATTCTTCTCTTGCAGTAATTTGTTCATGTCTGACTGATCCAGTGAATTCAGCAATGAGATAGCTGAAAAATTCAATAATGGATTGACTGTTTCTTAATTGAGTTTGCCTATATTCTCCAAGGATGACATACCAGTCAAATAGTCTTTCACGAAACCGAACAATGACTTTCGCAATTGTGTTGGTCAAAGTATTTGCTGGATTTAACATTTAAGCATGCATCCATCTTTGGATCTCTTTGAATCTGTCTATCCATTTCGAAGGAGGGATGTCATCTATAGTAAAGCCTTTTGAGGAATCTCTATAGGTCGGTAGTGGAAGATTGGGAAGTCTAAATTCTTCTGTAGGTATGGGATCTGGGTCTGGTTCCATAGGTTCTTCTGGAGGGTCTGCTTCTGGTTGGTTCATCATGTACAGAGGATCAGAAGTATCAGAAATTTCAGACAATGTTGTAGCTGTAGAAGTTTCTGATAATGAGTCAGAGGAAGACTGGGTTTCAGAATGAAGGTTTATCTCAGAGGGTTTGGTAAGATTCTTTAAGAAGGTGCTCATATCACCAAGAGGTTCGGGTTCGGGTAGTTGTATTGAACGAGAAGTGGATGAGGCAACGATATCAGAATCAATTTCTGAGGGTTGGAACATCTGGGTTTCTTGTTTGGGAGGCTTATCTGTAGGAGGTGTATGGTTTGGTTTTTTGATTTGGGAAGGACTAGGTTCTGATCGCGGTTGTGGTTTCCTTAATTGGGGAAAGAACATTTCTTCCGGAAATCTTCTTTCATCTTCATAAGGATTATAAGATCTCAATCCAAAAGGTCTAGGGTGAATAGTTCTAGTAGGGGGATACAAAGTTCTTGTTGGTGGAAAGGGGTCTGGGTTTCTCAAGGTAGGATAACTTGGTTGAGGAGAAAAGGTTGGCAAAGGTTGATGTTGGGTTTGGTATGGAGAATGATATTGGGATTTCATCCAATAGTCCTTTTCAAGGCTCTGCAATTGTTTTTCCAAAAATGCTTTTTCTTTCCCTTTGACGGAAATCAAATAAGATTGTTCATGCATGTCCTTTACACAATATAATATTTGCAAAAGTTCTTCATGTAACAGCTGAATTTTTTCTTTCAATTCCATAATTATGCGTGTCAACCCTTGGGTGTGAGACGTAAAGGTGTTCTGGGTGGTTTCCAACTGGGCTTTCATAGAATTTTCGGTAGTTTCTAGTCGTAGCAATGCCAAATTTTGAAACTTAGCATTCTCAGCTTGCCAGTTTAGGCTTGCTTCAGCAGATGAAATCAGTTTAGAAGTACCAGAGGAGTCTCTTGCCGGAGGGGTTTTTATTTTCCAAACATGCATTTCATTCTCTTGTATTTTTTCAAAATCACGAAGAGGAGGAAAACTATCCGCATAATTTGAACTGGAAGGGTCAAACATTAAACAGTTGTTTTGTATTTTGGAATCATCTTTATCATCCCATCCAGTGGGAATGATAGGAGAAGATTGTGGAACTGAAAGGGGAGAAGTACCATAAGTCACATAATAATCCCACTTACCTGAACTTTCTCCTAAGAGATCAATTGTAGGATCTCCATCCTAATATCTTTGATGCAATCATTGAGAAGAAGATTTTTTCTTTGGTGTTCTTTTTTTCTTTATCTCTATTTCATCATCAGTTTGAAGACAAGAATCACAGTTGCAGCAGTCAAACCAATTATGGCCATCTATGGTTTTCTGTTCATAAATGGGTTGGCCAAGTTTGTTAAATTCAAGAATTGGAACCTTTTCGAGCAATCCTTGGAAATGAGTTGGAAAAATATCTTTGGTTTGATTTTCTTGAATTGAGGATAGGAAATCAACTTGGACCTGACCATCTGTCAGTCTAGTCATTCTGGACTCAGTTTGTAACACTGGTTGGCTTTGAGCTTGTAAATTCTCATAGTTTGTAACCCAAGTGGAGGGTATTAATTCAATCAGTCTTTCCTTGGATATTTGTCTTGGGACATAGTGGCAAATTGGCTGAGAATTGTTATCAACTTTGATGAACAAAGCAGTGTTTTCTGTTTCAGGGGTTAAAGGTGTAACAATGTCGAATGCATGGTTTTGCAAACGATAGACCATTTGGTAATGAAGAGTGGCTACTGAAGAGGTCTCAATTTGTTTAGTTCCAGTTATTTGTAACTGAACTTTGAACGCTGAACTCAGATTGGGGTCTTTTATAGGGATATTGAAATTTGGGAAGAAGGTAACAAAGATGGTGCCTGCCTTTAAGGTGGTTTGAATGGTGCCTATACAAGCATGTTGGTATTCAAGAAATCTTGTATCTAGCAAAGCAATCCTGGTTACTGCTTCCATCCCTTTTCTGCCATGAAGGTTAAGGCTAATTTTATGGCTCCAAAATGGATATGGGTATATCCTTCTTTTAACCATAAAGGGAAAGATGTTTTGGTAGGTGTATTGTAACATACTGTTCAGCCTTGGTGGCTGGGATCTGATGTTGATCAAAGGAAGAGGCTTGGACATATTTTTTTATGGACTCAGGGTTTTTCTTTCCACAAAGTTTCTTAATCCTTTTAGTCCAATTTAAGCTTGATTTATCATAAACATGATAAGGATTGATCAACTGAGGTTGAGTTTCAGAAAATTTCTCAGGAGTATAGGTAATTTCGAGAAGATGTTCTTGTTTTGAAAACATAGGTTCAGAGGTGGATGAACGAGGAGTATCTAAACTTACTTCTAAAGGAATATCTCCTGCCATGAGTTCGAAAATATCTTGCTTGTTGACTGTAATATGGTTTTGGTTTGAAAGGCCAACTTTCTTTTACCCCATGTTAAATGTATGATCTCCGCTTTTAAGCCATTCCTCAGCCTCTCAGAGTTCCTGTTATTAACATGTAACTCAAGAAAGTTTTTAGCAGTGGAATAAATTCACTGAAATTAACCTTTAAGTTATATTTTGTGTTCAGATACGAGAGATCGTAGACCAGCTACGCAGACGTAGAGCATACTAATCTGAATATTTCTTACAGATTAACCAGTCAACATAACAAGATAGAAGATTAAATCACAACTACTTGGCTCTGATACCAATTAATGACATTAATTAATGACATTCTCTTATTCTCTCCAAACTTGCAAAGCCCTATCAATTTGTTAAACAAATTCCACTCTCTCTGTTGTCAATTTGGCATTATGCTTTCTGAGAAAAAATGTATCTTTGCTACTACTGAAATCGATTTCCTTGGAATGCATTTTCATAATGGGACAAACTTCAACCTCATATTGCCAATCACTTGTCAGAATTCCCTGATACCTTATCCTCTGTTAAACAAATACAGCAATTTCTTGCCATTGTCAATTATGTCACCCTTTATTCCAAGATTATCTCTCCATACCAGCCCTCTTTATTTGCTCTTAAAAAAGAAAGCACCACCATGGACTTATAAGCAAACTGAGAGTGTTCGCGCACTGAAATCCTTTCCAAAAATTTACCTTCATTAAAAATACCCTCTTCTGAAAAACGGATTTTGCAAACAGACGCCTCGGATGAATTTTGGGCTTGCATTCTTCTCGAGGAAATTGACAAAACAAGGATGATTTGTGGTTATAAAAGTGGAAAATTTAAACAGTCTGAATTACACAACCATTCCACTTTTAAAGAAATTCTGGCTGTAAAATGTGGAATAGAAAAGTTCCAATTCCACCTTATTGGTTACAGATTTCTGATTGAAATGGACTTATCTGCTTTCCCACATATGCTGAAGTTTAAAAACAAAATATTACCAAATCCCCAACTTCTACGTTGGTCGAACTGGTTTTCTCAATGGGATTTCGAATATAAACACATTTCAGGGAAAAACAATGCGTTAGCTGATATGTTTTCTCGGCAGCAATTTTCAGAAAAATTAAATTTCTCAATCATTCCTTTCACAGGAGCTATTATCCACATTGATAACATAGATCATGACCTTCCCGAAGAAGTATATGAATTGATTCTGAATAAAACTCTAGCCTCTAAAAGTGACCAAATGCAATAGAAAATACATGAAATAGTCTTAAGAAATCATGGAGATTGCATGCATGGAATTCGATGCCATCCATCTTACCCTTATCTTAGCCTCTTTGAAACCAGGTATTATTATAACATGCCTAAAGAAGTACTCTGCCTCTTATGGTACTTAACTCAAAACCACCATATTTGTTTTATATTCCATGTAAGAAAACTCATTTCCTACCTAAGGCACTGCCATTTTCTTCAATGGAATAATTATATGCACCATAATCCCAGAGCCCTGAATTTTTATAGATTCCTCCTAAAACATTACCATTACACTCACTGAATGGATTCTTTCAGACCCTTTTTGAAACCTTATGTTGTTATCAGTTTCCACCAAACTCTCAAACCGCTTCTTTATCCAGATTATACCTATATCACCCAACATCCCCTTATAGAAACTATTGGATGGTATGATTCTGATCTCCTTAATTTCTGGCCAACTAATGCAGAAATTTGGTCCGAGCTCAAACCTAAAATGTGTTACATTAACAGAGTCTCTCCAGACACTATTCCTCTGCATGTTTACACAGGACAAGAAGTATGGAATGACACAACCCCTCGAGGAGCAGTTTTACTCCACCAACTTTACCATTGGCTTGCTGACCATCCACCACCAGAAGATGCACCAACTGATAGCTCAAGTGATGACTCATACAGTGGACCTTCTCATAGCCCATCTGCAGGAAGCTACGACTGAGACGGTTATCCATACGACATGTATCCAGATACAGACTGAGACACTGTGGATCACTATTTTGTCGGTAGACACTGTGGAGCACTATTTTGTCGACAGACACTGTGGAGCACTATTCTATCATACCCACCTGTCTATTACTGTAGATATACTTTTGCTTTTTACTGTTCACTTTTTACTGTTTCCAAATGCCAGCTGTCCTGGCCAAGTTGTTTGCTTTTAATTTTATTTGAAGTCCAGCTTTCACGTCCGGAGTCTAAAAAAAGCCTCATGTGGCATTGTAAACGGCAGAGTGCTTCTAGAGCCTCTCAGCCTTGTAGTTCTTGTGTGCTTGCTTTCTTCATGTTCTTGCTTTCAGCCTGTCTTCCGTTTGATGTTTATATCTATCTTATGTCTTATTATCTTGTGTCGTGTTCTACTCTATGTATAACCTTGTTGTTTTAATATCTTTCTGTTAAGAATGTCTTGGAATGTCATTAATTGGTATCAGAGCCAAGTAGTTGTGATTTAATCTTCTATGAAAGCCCAGTTGGAAACCACCCAGAACACCTTTACGTCTCACACCCAAGGGTTGACACGCATAATTATGGAATTGAAAGAAAAAATTCAGCTGTTACATGAAGAACTTTTGCAAATATTGTATTGTGTAAAGGACATGCATGAACAATCTTATTTGATTTCCGTCAAAGGGAAAGAAAAAGCATTTTTGGAAAAACAATTGCAGAACCTTGAAAAGAACTATTGGATGAAATCCCAATATCATTCTCCATACCAAACCCAATATCAACCTTTGCCAACCTTTTCTCCTCAACCAAGTTATCCTACCTTGAGAAACCCAGACCCCTTTCCACCAACAAGAACTTTGTATCCCCCTACTAGAACTATTCACCCTAGACCTTTTGGACTGAGATCCTATAATCCTTATGACGATGAAAGAAGATTTCCAGAAGAAATGTTCTTTCCCCAATTAAGGAAACCACAACCTCGATCAGAACCTAGTCCTTCCCAAATCAAAAAACCAAACCAGACACCTCCTACAGATAAGCCTCCCAAACAAGAAACCCAGATGTTCAAACCCTCAGAAATTGATTCTGATATCGTTGCCTCATCCACTTCTCGTTCAATACAACTACCCGAACCCGACCCTCTTGGTGATATGAGCACCTTCGTAAAGAATCTTACCAAACCCTCTGAGATAAACCTTCATTCTGAAACCCAGTCTTCCTCTGACTCATTATCAGAAACTTCTACAGCTACAACGTTGTCTGAAACTTCTGATACTTCTGATCCTCTGTACATGATGAACCAACCAGAAGCGGACCCTCCGGAAGAACCTATGGAACCAGACCCAGATCCCATACCTACAGAAGAACTTAGACTTCCCAATCTTTCACTACCAACCTATGGAGATTCCTCAAAAAGCTTTACTATAGATGACATCCCTCCTTCGAAATGGATAGACAGATTCAAAGAGATCTAAGAATGGATGCATGCTGAAATGTTAAATCTAGCAAATACTTTGACCAACACAATTGAGAAAGTCATTGTTCGGTTTCGTGGAAGACTATTTGACTGGTATGTCAGCCTTGGAGAATACAGGCAAACTCAATCAAGAAACAGCCAATCCATTATTGAATTTTTCAACTATCTCATTGTTGAATTCACAGGACAAGTCAGACATGAACAGATTACTGCAAGAGAAGAATTCTTCCAACTTAACTGCTGTTCTTTCAAACGGCATGATCTGGAAAAACATTTTATAGAAATGAACAAAAGATACCATAAAATTGGAGGAATCGATGATGTCAATCTTAAGCAACATTATTTAGAATATATTCCTCCCACTTTGGGCAAAGAGGCCACCAAGATAATGGAAAACCAAGGACTCACAATTCAAACTGTTAGTTTTGGAGAAATTTACCAGTTTGTTTTACATGCTTTAGAACGGTTATGCAACCAAGTAGAATTTGTCAAGCAAATGGAAAAAAACAAATATCTTCTTGGCAAATCCTGTGACAAGCCGTATTTAAAGATTAAATGTGACACTGAGAAACATTGTACATGTCCTTCTCTTGGAAGAAAAACAAAACAGAAATATGGCCATACCATGGACCACAAGAAGAAGAAAAAAAAGTTCAAAACTTATAAATTTCTTCGACGATCCAAATTCCGAAAGCATCGAACCAAAGGAGACCGATGTTATGTTTGTGGCCAACAAGGACATTTTGCAAAGAATTGTCCCAACCAACAGAAAAAGAAGAAGCTCATCCATCTCCTTTCACAGGTACTAGACGAATCTGTTAATGATGATTTGGAATCAGTATTTTCGCTGGATGATGAACACAATGATGAGACTTTGATCTCAATCTCCTACACAGTGGACTCTGAGCTTAATGAAATCTCAAATTCAGTCATACCTGAGGTATTTTGTCCCCCTGAATATTCCCCTGAACCTCTAAACCAAATACCTGCTGACTCCTATCCACTCTCTCAACCAACCCCAATAGCCTTGGTTCAACTCCTGCATGAATACTATTCCAAACCACTTACCCTCCCTGCCTTTTTTGATACTGGCGCATCTGCAAGCATATTAAAACCTGATCTGCTACTTAAACAATTTTGGGAAAACTGCACCCAGTCCTTCAGAGTTGCCAATGGAGAAAAGTTTACCATCACCCAGATCAGCAAACCTATTCTCATAAAACTTTTCCCAAAAGTTGTCATCCAACATATACTCTTAGGATCATTTTTACCCAACAAAGACCTCTCCACAAAGGATTTGTTGGCCGTCAATTTTAACTACAAGTATCCTGACCGTCAATGTTGACCCCCGATGTAGAACTATTGTCACTAAAAACTCACTCGTCTCTCCACTAGTTGTTCGTATACTAATTAGCATATCATCGTACATCTCTCACCAAGTCAATGTAGTGTTAGAAGACTCCTTTTTTTTCTAACACCCACCAAATCAAATCTTGAGGTACTCTATCATAAGCTTTCTCTAGAACAATAAAAACCATGTGGAGGTCTTTTCCTTTCGCCTGAAACTTCTCAATCAGTTACCTAAGTAGGAAAATAGCCTCGATTATTGACCTTCCTGGCATAAACCGAATTATTCTCTTATACACTCGTTTTATGCCTTAGTCATTGCTAAATCACTCCATTCCAAAGCTTCATAGTGTGGCTCATAAGTTTGATCCCTTGATAGTTCACAAAATTCTGTGTCTCCTTTGTTGTTGTAAATAGGTTCCTCAATATTTTTCTTCCATTTGCGTGACATTTTCTTTGTTCTCAACACCTTGTTGAACAGCTTGGTCAATCAGTCAATGTCATTCTCCTCCATGCATTTCCAACCCTCTATTGGTATACCATCTAGTCCTAAAGTCATTCATATCTTCATCCTTTTCAAAGCTTCTTTCATTTATGATATCCTAATCCTACAAATGTATCTATGACCTCCGCCCACATTTATGCCAACAGTTCCTTCCAATGCCATGTTCCCATTGTGTTCGTTATTTAATAATTTTTTAAAATAAACTCTCCACTTTCGTTGACCTCTTCATCCTTCACCAAGACCCTTTGATCCTCACTCTTAATGCATTTAATATGGTCTAGATCCTTCCATTTTTTTCTCTCATTTTTGCTAATTTCAAGATATATTTTTCACTTTTTCTTGTTCCCAATTTACTGTATAGATTATCAAATGCCTTAAGTTTAGTCTTACTTACTATTTACTTAGCGTTTTTCTTAGTAGTTTTATATTCTTCTAAGTTTTGATCGTTTCTATTACACGGTCAAGTTTAATAACATGATGATTTTTTGCAAATGACATTCTAAACCTCATCACTCCACCACCAAGTTTCCTTATCGGAATTTCTTTTCCCTCTAGATTCTCCTAAAACTTATTCTGCCACTTTCTTAATACAGTCAGCCATCTCATTCCACATAACATTGACCTCATGTTTAGAGTTATATTTTCCTTCTTTAACTAATTTATCTTTATATAAGTCTATTTTCTCATTTTAAAATTTTACCACCTAGTTCTTGGACACCTATTAATGTCATCCCTTCTTTTCCATGTCTTTATGCAGACGTCCATAATCACGAGCCTATGTTGGCTAGTCAAACTCTCTCCTATGATAACCTTGCAGTCTTTACATGATGATCGATCTACCTTCCTAACTAGGAAGAAGTCTATCTGATTTTTATGTGATCCATCCACTTTTATAAGCTATGTGATCCACTTTTATAGGGGCCTTATTGAACAAGCCAACTCAAGAGGGAAAAGAAAAGGTGGGGCATGCCATCTTGTGGCCCCCATGCCCCCCTCATAAGGGGCCTCTTTGTGCTGAGCCCACAACTCCAATGGGCCCCCCCTCCTCAAGATAATTTTAGAATAATGAAAACATTTTTTTATAAACCAATAAATATTTTTATTTTCTCACTAAAACAATTATATTCAGAAAGTCCATTTTAGGCTATTTTAAAATACATTTTAGCAAAAATAAAATATCCAGAGAGCTTCAAAAATTCATTTTAATATTCTAAAAACTCATATAAAGTATAAATTAAACACATTAAAATAAATTTGATGGAAATTGGATTCAAAGAATTGGGAATAACACACATACATTGAGGATTACGTCTATTCTAAACAATAGTATCCCACTGTCATCTTCTTAAACTGACCTAATAGATCCTATGACCCACAACCCATCACAGGAGTTCATGCTTGGTTCATCAAAATCAGCTAATAAATGAAGGAGACATGATCCTAGTCCATGTATTACAGGTCCCTCCCTAAGGACAAGTCCAAGTCCTATTTTAGCACAATACCTCATGGGTCCTTCCAACACAATCTAGTGTTGCAAGAAGACGTCTCTTCCACACATGTACACGACACACCCCAGAGGGCTGCTTCCGGACAACTATTTAGTGTACATGCCATGCGATGGTACTGATGAGGATTTTGGCCATTGTCCTCTCCAGCCGACCAGCGCATACATGGGTCACATTCAGTCCCCTAGCCAACCACCCTGGGCATATCTTTAACCTCATCAAGTGATAACCCCACTATGAAAGGTGAACAATGCCTAGGGCTACGGGTTTAGACATCAACCCGAGCTCAGCCCGTCAAAACTCCAATGAATCACGGCATTAGCAATGTTGCACACTCCATCCGAACCATGCAGCATAGTCCATCTGGACCACGCTCCCACTACAGCTATCATATCACTATATGAAGTTTTAGTACATGCTCTCATGAATATTTAATTTTACTACATATTACCCCTCTCTCTCCCTTTCTCTCTTATAGCCTTCATATTAGTCCCACATTGGACTTTTTCAAACAGCCACGAGGGGTAGTGCCTATAAAATAAGGTCTGAAGGATAAGGGAGGGTATGATTGTGTGCTTTCCAAGTACACATGGTGGGGCACCTTTTAAAAAGTTGGCTCTTAGTATGTAAATGTTATAAAGTGCGAACTTTGTAAGAAAGGGGCGGGTTGCCTTTTAAAAAGGTGGTGCTTAATATATGGGAATGGCCCCACTATGTCCCCTCTCTTTAAAAAATTAAAATTTCAATTTTTTTTTAGAAGGTTAGCCGGTTTACAAAGAATCGTCATTGTTTTTTAGAGAGCAAACCGGCTCCGGCAGACAACCGGCTTGTACAGGCCGGTTTGTAGGGGGAACCGGCCGGCTGCTGATATATTATAGGCTTTGGATTGGCCCAACCGCTTCCCAATCCGGATCGGCTGGTTTTGATCCGGATCGGCTGGTTCTGATCCGGATCGTCGATTTTTTAAACATTGGTAATAACGGTTTAAAAAGCAGGTGCGGACATAATTTTTCGAAAACAATAAGTACAATTTCCTTTTAATAGTCCATTTGCAAATGTCGCATCTCCTCACTCCTTAACGACGTAAAAACATTCGGACGTCCTCGAAACTCTTCTTGACAAGAGTTTTATGTGACAGTGGAAGCATGCATAAAAGATTTAGTGCGCTCCCACGGGAAGATACTCTATTCCTTCTTTTTACTGTCGGGTGAGCGTGACCCAAAAAAGGTTTTTCCGATATTCAGGGTACATTATCTTTGCCCACCTGAGCTCGAGCTTCAGATGAAGGCCAGTAGAAACACCAGAGCCTAAACCCACGAGAGAGGGCAACAGAAACCACAAGCTTCAGGACATAAACCAGGTACCTTTTTCTCTCTGCTTTCTCTCTCCTTGTACTTCACTTTCGACATACAACCCCACACTCTCTCTCCACAATCCATGTTCTTCTTCTCTCTCAAACGAACATCACAACAATCCCTTTTTTATTCTCTATTGCAAAAGCCTACATTTTACGATGCTCTTCCTCTTTAAAAAAAAAATCACTCTATAAATCCCTTTTTGCTGATCTAGGGTGTTTCTCATAGCATCAGTTGTTGATGAACAGATGAATTGAATGAAAAGGCAAGTATGGAGAATTATGGTGATTGATAAATTCAGTATGGGGTGGAGTACATTGCTTGTAATTTTTAAAATTTTTATTGATTGGCTTAATCTTTGTGTTATCTTATATCTATGTAGTATAGACCTGCAGGTTTCAGCAATCAAGCAATGATTTCTTTATCTGAGTGTTGTTCCTAGTAAAAAAGCTTGAACCTCAATTAGGGGTCTCTTCTTTCTTTCTGGTATTCAACACTTTTGCACAATGAATTTCTCAACTTTTCCAATCCTTAAGGAACTCATCCTAGACCTTTGGCGTTGATTTGTATTGTAAAGCCTATTGTGAGAGAGAGAGAGAGAGCGATTGGCTACTTAGGAGGAAGGGGCCCCACAGCAGAGCAACAGAGGGCATTGATGCTACTGGTCTCGCTGTTGTTGTTACGAGTGCCTTTTTACGCCCCTTTCTCTCTCCCCTCAGGAACTTTAGCTCTCTGTAGTTTTTGAGAAATTTGGGTTTTTCTTCTGTTTGTTTGAATGTTATTTTCTATACAAATTTACAAATTGGTCTGTCCTTGTTTTTGTTTTATATTGTCACAATTTTTGAAATCTTGTAATGAAAAATAGAGTTATTTGTAAATAACATGGTGCCTAAAATGGTTCGTTTTCCCCTTTCCTCTATAGATTCAGACACTAATTTTGACTTAGTGATATTCTTTGGCCGGCTTTATGAAAACTATGAAATTCCATTACGTCTAATTATTGACTTATGCTGATGAACTTCTTTGATTGAAGTTATTCCAGTTGATCTCCAACACTTTCTACAATCGTTTATCATTTTGATAATTTTGGTAAGTTGATATAAAAGAAACCAAGTTATTGTTGTTGTATTATCTTTAAATCTTTCTTGTGTAGAATCCTTGTCTCAGTAGCCCATAATTTGCAAGACTCATCATATATCTTGTGTTTTTGTTTTTCTTTTCTCTTCTTTTTTTAACAAACTTGTATTATTATATTGGTATGTGATGTATTATCTATTACAAAATGAGGCAGCTCATACATCGAGTGCTCAATATATATGTCCCAGAAAAGGGGAAGACTACAGTCCCATTAACATAAAAATTTGGGGGCGAGCAGGGATCATAAGGTCATGAGAAGGGAGGACGTGATAGATGTGTGTGTGTTAAAACAAAACTATATGAGAAGCCCTCCGAAACTACAGGGAAACCAAGGTGCTACCCCATCCTTGAAGGCTCCTCTACCACCCCTTTTATAGCGAGCACATTAGCCATGTAGTTAGCCTTACATGATGGAAGACTACCTGAATGTTCCCACACAGGTAGTATAGGGAATCCAGAGGGAATCCCTAAAGCAGCGTAAACACCAAAAACAAAGAGATCGGATAGATTTCACATACTTTTTTCCACATCCGATTTTTCATGTGCAGTTGATGCATTCCTCCAGTCATTTATGTGTGTGTCTCCTCCGATTTGAGAGTTCGATGCCCGCATCCCTAGGTCAACTACCGATTACTAGAATAGGGATTGAATTATACACAACACAAATCCCAAACCTATGATGGAAAGCTCATGAGTTCTTGGATCACTTATGGGTTTTTGTTCTAGGGCGCTTCTAGAGAGAGAAAATCTAGAGAGAGATGAGCTTTTTTTTCTCAGTTGTAGAGAACCAATTTTGAGAGATATGTGCATCTCATAAAATCTCTATTTTTTCTCGCTTTAACAACTATTTATGAAAAATATCCCAAGGGAATCTTATCTAAAAGGGAGTTATTTTAGTCCTTTCGAATAATATTCTCTCAAATAAAGCTTATCCCCAATTGGAAGCCCTATGTGCAAAGAATTGGTCAAAAACAAATCCCATGTCTCATGGGATTCCCATGACTTTTATCTCTACCACTAACTAGTACAGTAATTCTATGGACATCCTCTTCTCTATTAGCCACCAAGAGTGTTGAAAATATCATGAACATCCCTGTACCCACAAAGGGGCAGATTCCAAATCCAACATCTCCCACTCATCTTGTTGTGGGTGCACTAAAAGCTGTCAAATCCCATAATCATCATATGGTGATACATCACAACACAAGAGCTCTCTCATGCTTTGTTGCGAAATTCGTCGTGAGACCTTAAGGAGCAATGCATCTCTGTAGAGAGAACCACATTAAGATTCCATCAAACTAACGTGGAACACCTCTTCTCTCTTATTTAAAAATGCTCTAGCCTGCCCAAGACTCAGTTGGCCACACAGGATTGAGTATATCTACTAATTCCTCATGAGCTACTCTATGTTCATGAGACTACAAAAGCATGTGTACTCCCACTCAGCTTATATAATAAAAACATCATTATCATGCAAGCCAAGAAATTCAATTGCAAAAATATTATATTACCCTATAATAGTTTCGAAAACATTTTGCAAAAGAACACCCAGCATAAAAACTACAAGTCACTGATTAGCCGATGAGCATCAAATCTAATTAGAGTACACTTATCTCTATAGGTATGCCAACGGTCTTCCCCTAGCCCTACTATTTTTCCATTTTGACTTGACGGCTCTCTTAGCTATGCCCCCACCGAGCCGAATTATACATGACAGGAGAGCACGCTAAAGTAACAACATCAAATCTCCACTTCCTAGTATAGTCACACGGTCAATAAGGGCACTCATGATCGCTAAGTGACCAGATATATCTCGCACACTGTAATAAGCAATAGGGATCATCCTATACATCTCTAGCTCTCTAGTAGTAATGGTCTCGCTAAGCACATGTGGTATGAATCGCACACCACAATGTAAATAATAAACAAAACACAATGTAAATGATAAACAATATTAAGATCCACATCAGATTTACATCATGCAAGTCTTAGATCAGCCGCAACTAATGCGACCCTAGGTCACACCCAAGCAACTAATTAGAGCATCCCTATCGTTCACACCTGGCTGTCATACAGGCTACACGATCTAGTGGGATGACACACTTATATAGATTATGTCGATTCCTAACTATGGAATCTCTTCTCGATATCATATGGAAGTGATACACACCCTGTGTGTCTCATCCTCCAATGTCCCAGACAATGTAGGCGGTCAACACTGTGCAAGAGAGTGGACCAAGCGTGCTGACAATATTATCTAACAATGAACAAGTGTACTTGTGCGCTAGAGTAAATGTGCAATCAAATCATGTGCGTGTCTGAACAAACTATAATATAATAAATCACTCGCATAAATGGCAAATCGAAAACAACACCTATGTATGGGAAGAGTCAGACAGTGATGATGGTGCAAAAAACCAATTGGCGACTCCCAAGTCCCAGTCCCATGACACGAGCCCTATACATCTCTCAAGGTAGTCATGGGCTCTGCTAGTAGCATAACATTCACGACTGTCTCTCTCCTCTCAATGACACCTCGCGCATGGTGATACGATACTTGGGATTCTTTCAAAGCTTGTGCTGACGTGTTATCACCAAAACATGCTCACAGCTCTCCAACACTCACTATGATCCCTAGCTTTGTGGGTTCCTCATGAGCCATATGCTCTCCTATAATGCTACACATCAATCCATATACTCCATACCAATAATGGACATGCCAACGATGTCATTTGACTTGTTGCACCAAGAACTTGCTCCCGCTCTCTAAGTGGAGACATTTTCTAATGTCAATCATTAATATCCAGATCACCATGTAATTTGACTTGCTCTATCCTCATAGTAGGGATCATTTCCCAAAAAGATCCATGAGTAGTCTATGGTTCTTTGGAGATATCAAAGTGTCAAGTTCACGGTTTGCTAATGCTTTGGACTTGAATTGCTCTAGTGGTGGCTTGACAAGCTAGACAACACATCTTGTCACATTCACAACATGGCATTCATAAGATTGACTCTGCTCACATGTCGTACACAAATCATCTCTTCAAACATCAATCTCTATCTATGGACAGAGATTTAGATGAAACACGACCTTTCTTGGGTGGAGCATCACTGGACCCTCCATCATGCATCCTAAATCTTTTGCCTAATGTAAGTCAATTAAGACAAACTTAAGGAGCCTCTTATAATGATTATGCTTGATCTCAACATCGAGCACGTGATGCACTTTGCCTATATCCTTCACATCAAAATTGGAGGACAACCACTCGTTAGTGTCATCAATCTTCTCCTTGTCATTCTTTGCCACTAGGATCTCAACCCATAATAATGAGATCATGGAACTCCCATTGTTCTCCATGATAGACCTTTCGAGAAATATCATCTGAACAAGCACGTCGTCAAGTTCACTATTCTCACCATGAGGGAGAAAGTGTCAATGTAGTCCACACACTCAATTGGGTGAAACGTTTCGCACTTTTAATGTTTTGTGCTTTGTCTATAGTCCCATCAACCTTTTTATTATATACAAGATCCATGAGTTCCCATACTCGGTTCTTCTCCATGGAGCTCTTTTCTCTTAGTCCATTGCAGCAATCCACTTGCAAGCAATAAATAATCTTAGTATTTCTTGATATGAACCTAGTTCATTCTCATTAATGGAGATGCAAGCCAGACCTTTCCTCTTTATCTCTTTATCTCTCACATGCCTCTTGCTCTCTCTCCCCCCCCCCCCCCCCCCCCTCTTCTTCTTCTTTATTTTCTTTCATTTATTTTTTTCTATATCCTATCTAAATGTTTTCTTCTCTACTATAATTTCAACTCGGTATCAGAGCAAGAAGAAAAAAAGGGGGTCAATATTCAAAGAGGTGCACAGGACCTGTGTTTAGGGGTGATGTCATCCTTGGGGTTAGATGACATCATCATGCCCTAAAACCCTAACATTTTCTCTCCAGTATCAATAGAGGAGAGTTTCTTTATGATTTCGAATGTCAATCATGATATTTATTAGAAAACCTAGTTTTTGTATGGATTAGGGTATGTATACCCCAATCAAAGAAATCATAATAGTGATGTTTTTTTATGCTTTTCTCTAAAAAAAAGGAGTGTGATCGAAACTGAGGTTGTAACCAAATTTGTAAAACCATTTATTTGAAGAGAGCAAAGGGTGTAACTTGATCCCAATTGTTGAGTACGATCTAACGATGTAACTAGATCTTAACTGCAGTAGAGAATCTCTCTACATCCATAAAATATGGAGTCTTTTGGACCCCAGACTTGATGGCCCATACTATTTAGAACGAGTCAAGTTAGTTAGACTATTTCTGGGTGGAAAGAAAAAACTGGGATACATTGATGGCCATGTGGAAAAACAAGACCTAAAAGATGCTAAATATGTAGACTGGGAGGCTGAAGATATCGCTATTATGAATTGGATACTATTTTCTATGCAGCCGAATATGAGTCAATCCTCCATGAACTACAATACCTTTAAGGAATTATGCGATTTCGTTTATGAGTTCTATTTCCAAAAGAAAAATAGGGTTTCTGAATTGGAGCAGCAAGCCAGTGATTTTAAACTGGGTAACTTATCACTGGGAGACTATCGTGCTCATCTATGTAGTTTTTGGGATGAATTAACGTAGCATCAGCCTATACAGCGTTCTTCTTGTGCAAAGGAACAAAGAGAGAGACTGAAATAGAGGAAGATTGTTTATCTTTTGAGGGGAGTTAAAGGAGAGTCTGAAACAATTAGGGCTAATGTTTTCGGTGGCAAGACTCTGCCATCAATTGATATTGTGGATAAGATCAATCCATCAACTTGCCAAATCATTTGTTTTCAGTCGAACAAAAACTAAAAATTCCATAAAACATCATATTTTCTCAATAAATAGATAAAAATTAGGATGCAATCCTCTAAGAGAACATGGAGAACAACTTTCAAAGAAACAGATGAACAAGGGAATGAAAAATGAGTTACATTAACTGCTCTTGAAAAAAAGAGCTTCCAACAAATCATGGAGCAGAGCTTGACATGCAAGAGGCACCATGTAATAAACAAACTTGTTCTACTGAGACAAAATTCACATGAGAAAAAGAGATGCTTCTTAAATTGGCTAAAAGGTGTTTATGTTCTATTGCTGAAATATTCACTTTTTCTACGTAGCCAAAGCCCATCCTGAAATCAAGATTTGTAAGCATGTTCTGTCTTTTTTCAGGTGCAACTCTATCTCTCAAAACAACTCGAATCATATAATGATCTTGTGGCTCAACAAAAATGGGATGAAAATGTGCGTTCTCCTACAAGAAGGAAGTTATTATCTTCCTTCGAAAACACATGTGTATGAACCAGAACTTCTTTTAAACCACCTTCCTACTGATGCTCTGTATGAGAAGCGTGCTTTGTTACTGGGCAAAATGCAGCAACACCAGTAGCCCTTACAGTATACATCCACAAGCTATCAATTGCTAATCTGCTGTTGGTAAAGGATGTTGTGTCCAGTGTACTTTGTTGTTGTGACTGTCTAGTGAAATAGCCATTAAAAAGTCGGACCCACCATTGAGGTGAAGAAGCTCCTTTGTTTTTTTGTTGGCTAGTCATTAATGTTCTTTTCATAGGAGCCTTAGAAGTTGGAATTAACTTTACCACAGAGCAAATACTACTTTTCACACTCCTGGGAGTCCTCCTATTGTCTTCAGTTCTAAACAAAAGAGTTCAAGATTTGAAATATATTTGTTTACAAGGTTGACTGATGTTTTTGGGTACTCCAAGAAAAAAAATGGAGTCCTAAAGATGTTGTCAAAATGCTTGGGATCAGAAACCCTAACCTCTATGTCTATGCCTGCATATTATCATGTTTTTACAATGGAAATCAGTCTAATGAAGATTATCAGCATCTGTAAACAAAAAGGAATTAATCTGTGAGACCCAGTCACTACTGTGCCCCTTTAGATAATTGCAAAGACAGAGCACAACATCCAAGCAAGTCTTTCATGCTTTAAAAAAAAAACAAAAGCCAACAAATCATAAGGACAAAAATATTTAAAAAGGAATTGATCTCTAATTCATCACAAGAATTAATATAATGACACGAAACTGGAAAGGGATCAATACAACATATCCTAAAATACGCAATCTGTGCAAAGGTGTTTTTATTAGATATTAACTCATTAGGAAGTTTTAAAGCAATTAGTGCAAAACTATACAGGAACTCAAAATAGGGCTAGATAAAATAGGGCTGTAAATTAGGGATAAAAAAAAAAGGGATGGGATGAGAATTTTTGGACTCAAATATTGGGATAAAATAAAGTTTAGATGAAACAATGCTGTAAATTGGGGATTCGAAAATTAGGATTGAAAACTTTGGGAGACGGTGAAGGAATTGGGATGAAATTTAATAAAAAAGCCTTTGTGAACAATCTGAAATTACGGCTTCAAAGTTTCATATACTAGGACTGTAAATTAGGGTTCACAGAGTAAGGATAAAAAAAATGTAAATCAGGGCTGACAATGCATAAAAATGATCATAATAACATAATACATACCGTTGTGCAATACTCTATGGTTGAAGTGAAGAACGTCTGAGAGAGAGAGAGCTCGACTAGCGTTTGAGAGTGCTCACAAATCAGTCTAAATAATGCTTTTGAGCTTCTGTGAGGCCTTCTGAGCTCTGTGTGGGCTAGAGAGCGAGAAAGAGAGCTGAGAGAGAGAGAGAGCTCCACTAGGGTTTGAGGGCTCCTGTGAGAGCTCTGTGCTTCTGTGTGGGATTCTGAGAGAGAGAGCGAGAGGAGAGCCGTTGGCGCCTCCCGACAGTTTCATTCGCAGAGGGACGGGGGATGGTTTTACTCACACAGGGATGGGGTTTAGAGAGGGACAGACAGGGCCAAGGGTTTTAAATATTTCCCGGGAATATTTATGCGCCAAAGGAATTTCTTAAAAATATTGATTCCGGACCACGCAGGCTCTAATGCAAACCTCGTGCACGTAAAACCCTATAAATTAAAAAAAAAAACAATTATGTCGAGCGACCTCTCTACAGCGATCCAAATATCACTCAAATCATACCTAAATATCCAAAGTTAAGAGTTTAAAAATTTATCAAAATCCACCCTCGCCCAGGCCTGTGATGTACGTAGCTTCGGGCCGTGCGAGGTTTGCCCGTCTAGCACTAGACAAGGGCAAGGCACCGCCCAACTCGATGGGCCTGGTTCAGTGGTTCCCTTGCCCAATTTTGGTTGATAAATACAATTAAGTCAGTTTTCATCCGAATATTCCAAAAGATTTGAGAATTGAAGACTTCTTAACTGAATCTAGAACCTTTGATCGAACTGACCTATTTTTAAGCGTGACCCTAATTTAACCGATGAATCCCTATGAATTAATAGATAAAACCTTAAATCAATTTTATAAAATAAGAAAAAAATTCAAAATCATAAAAAAATCCCAAAATTCCATTAGAAAATAGGAGCTTAGAAAATTAGGAAAAATCATATAGTAACCTTAAGAAAAATTAGAAAAACCTTACCTAAAACACTACTAATCCTTTTAAAACCTTAGGAACCTTATATCTAAGTAAAATGAGTGTTAGATCCCTGCAAATTCCAGCAAGCAAAGACATCCAAATAGGAGATGGTGGTACAAGCTAGCCAGATCTAAGCTTAAAACTCCAGGTTTCGGGTCCTTAAAATAAGTAATTCATCCCTTCTCTTTAATTTAGTTATTTATTCTTTAATTTATTTATTTTTTCTACAACTACCTTATCTTGAAGTTAATAAAATTTTATAAGTTTTTATTATTTTTAATGCTGTAAAATTTGAGAAGTATTTAAAAATCCATATACATAGATTTTGATGCTCTCAGTATCATCACACTCATAACAGAAATAGATCTGTATGGATCTGCGATGTTTTTTAGCCTATAATTTAAGCAATCCTATTCCATATACTGTTTCATAAATTTAACTCGTACCACATGGTATTTGAGTTAATCTCTCCTTGAGATCAGCACAAATACAAGCATAAACAATAAGGCACCCCTCCTTATACTATATTAGTAAAGTGCACCTTTAAAATTTACTTGGAGATATAGTTCCAATGTTAGAAATATTATGATGGCTTTAAACTCTATTTTGATCCATATTTAAGAAATTTAAAATTTCAAAAATAGCACAAATCGAGTAGATCCTTAAACACTTGAAAACCTTGAAAACAAACAGTTTAGATAACTGGTTATAGGATATTCTATTTTCATTAATTAAAATGTTTTTTCTATCCACATTCATACATCTTGAGGTCAAGACAATCAATTCAAGAGATCTAATGTTGAAATACCCTCCTCTAGAGGAAATTTTAATGTGAATTTAAACCTTATATAAACTTTTCCTTTGTTGAATAATACCTAAAAGGAATATTAATACCAAGGGTGTGGTTTCTATAAGGTTGCGACCTTAAACCATCCAATTAAGGCGCACCTCTAAATTTTATCATAGCGTCTAATTTTAGTGTAAAAAATTCATAAGATTATCTGAAAATCTATTTTATCTATAATTATAAAATTTTAAACTCAAAAAATAGTTAAAATCAAGTAGATCTATAAACATATGGAAATCTTGAAATGAACGGTCTAGATAATGTGTTGCAAACTATTTATGGGACTCAATATCTTCTTTTCTTTCCATATTCATACATCTCGATGTCGAGATGATCAATTAAATGGTTTTTCAGCATTAAAATAACCTTTTTCAAGTTTCTGATGTGCATATTTAATTCTACATTTTTTAAGGTTACAACCTTATATAAACTTTTTTCAATCAATAAAATTTAGATTCATAGGCAAACCCGATGACAGCAAGTGTCATATGTTTACGTTCTTATCCCACCATACCAGCTAATTGTCTCAACCATAGTTAGCAAGTCTCCATTTAAAACATGATTTTTTCAAAAAGTCTTTGATTTTTTTAAGTACGTTTAGAACTCCGAGTTTTTTCAAACGATCTTTAAAAAAGCGTATTTTTAATGAAATTTATATAAATCCATATTTTATTATTTTTAAAAAAAAAACTTCTCCCTTATAACTTTATTTCTTTATTAACTTAATAGTATTGAATTTTGGTTTAAAGATATGTACACTAACATAGGGAGTAAATTAAGAATTTTGATTTAACAAAAAATTCTATAAAAACTTTCATCAATGAGTTCCCTTAAATAAAGAGTATGAAAAGTACAAGCAATATATTCCTAAAAAATAAATAATTAAAATAAGGTGCGATTTGTGTAGCGCTGATGCTCTAAACAATCAAAGTAAAACATACCTTCAAATAATGTCGAGAAATGTGGTTTCAATACTGAAAATATTTGTGATAGTATTAAAATATGTTTTCATCTTTAATTGTAAAAATTTAAAGTTTTAAAAAAATTGTAGATCGATTAGATATATAAAAACTTGAAAATCTTGAAAATTGATGGTAGATCGTTACAAGATGCACTATTTCCAAAACTTGAAATTCATATTTTTTTAATGTCCATGCATCTTGATGTCGAGATGATTAATTTTAGGACATTTGGACATCAAAACAACATTTGGGCTTTAGATCTATAAATTGTATGAATATGAAATTTGGTATATGCCATCTTATCAATGGGGCGCACCTATAAAAAATTTTTAAAATAATTTGTCGATAAAATATAATAACTAAAATACCTTTGAAAGTTAAACTTTAAGGGGTATTTTGGTCATTTTATTTTAATGAAAATATTTTTTTTTATATTTTTTGCTAGTGTGAGTTTAATAGATGAATGAATGTACAAAATTTGGTATCAAATAGTTTATAAAATAAAAATAAAAATAAAATAATGTAGAGACGTGACATTGTGATTGGGGCAATCTTAGCCCTCCATTTAGAATGGACGGTTGGATAAATGGGATAATAGAACTTTTATGTTATGTTGCAGAGAAAGCATTGAAAGCTTGCCCAATATATTTATACAATAGTTGCAAATTATAATCCTATATTGAGCCATCTGTACACATCCGATATTTTCTTTTTTTTTTAACCCAATCCGATTCTATAGCTTACTGCGATCCATATTTTCAAGTGATATTTTCCTCCTAGTTTTTGAAATAAAAACCAATGTGGTACCAATGTTTTTATCCAATGATATTTTATTATGAGAAAGCTTTCTATGTTCCTCCTACAAAATAAAACTTCTATCCTTTCCTACCATCCAGCTGTCAATTTTTTATCAAAGAGAGCCATTCACCGTTTGATCTTAGATCCGACGTCTCAAAGTAATTTATTTTTAGTTTTTTAATATAATTTTTTTGAATATGAAATTTGGTATGTGCCATCTTTTTATTGAAGCATACATATAAAGAATATTAACAATAATTTTTTGATAAAAAATAATGGCCAAAATACTTTTTGAAGCTTTTAAAAGTATTTTGGTCATTTTATTTTATCGAAAATATTTTTTTTTTTGTATTTTTCGTTAATACGAGTATAATAAAAAAGGGACGTCCAAACTCTGGTGTCAAAATCAAAAACTCAAAATAGTTTATAGAAAACAAATTAAAAATAAATTAATGCAGAGATATAATATTGTGATTGAAACAATCTTAACCCTCCATTCACGAATGGATGGTTAGATAAGGGGAAGGATCGAACTAGGGGGAACGTAGGAAGCTTTCATTTTATTATTCCCGGACTTGTTATATGGTATCAAGTCAACACCACTTTTCTTTTTCTTTTGTCCTCTGTTGTGTGATCTGGTGAGACGATGGATGGGAAGCGTATGGGTTTGATCCTCTCCCTGTGTGCCGTGGCTTTTGCCATGGCGTCAGGGTCGGCTGCTTATCCTTCTGGCTTCGGTTTTGATTCTGGTGTGTGCGGAGCAGAGACTGTGGAAGGAGGCGGAGGCGGTGATGGGCGGAGGCGGATAATGGACATAAGCCACGCCATCAGGGAGGACATGCTTTCATGGGACTCCGCCGAAGGCCTCGGCAGCTTTCTGTGGCTCGCCCTCAGCATGAGGAACGGCTCCCTCGCCAACTCCTCCGTCATGAAGCTCCCCACCCACACCGGCACCCATGTCGACTCCCCTGCCCATGTCTTTCAGGAATACCATGACGCCGGCTATGATGTCGATACCCTCGACCTCCATACCCTTAACGGTCCTTTCTCCTTCTCTCTTCTTGTAAACAAGAAAAAAAAAATTGAAAATAGTGTTGTTTGTTATGCATTATGATGCAGCCGAAGTGGTATCTGAGCTATTGATATATGGGCTATTGATTATCTGGATTGTTTTTCTTCTTTTGTATTATTTTTTTCTTCACTAGCCGGCGCAATCGTCATCATTATCATCCCATATTTGGGTCAGTTACATAAATCCTATTCCATCATCATTCAGGATTCAGGAAAGTTTTAGGGTAGATGCTTACCTAACACAACCCTCCTCCTTTCTCCTTGGAATGGGCTTATGACCGACTTGGGACCGGTTACGGCAGAGTAAATAACAAAACTAAGGGCAGGACAGCTTGGTATATTTTGTAAAAGAGCTCTAAGTTCGAACCCACAACCTTTTGTGTGACGCACAAGGGTGTTTCCGAATAGGCTAAAACTCCAGGGACTAGTTACACACAGCATATTTGCTTTTGGTGATCCTAGGGAGAGAGAAGATGTCATTATCCCCCATTTTTTTGTCCTGTAACTTTAATGACCCAAAACAATATTATTATCTGTATTTTATTTATTTGTTTAGTTTTTAGAAAATCTGCATTTTCTTTTGGTACGTTCATGGATAATGAGGTTTTTATAGATGGTGTTTTAATTATTATTTAACTTCATATGTTTTATTTAAAGGGCACCAGCCATAAGTTAAATGATGCAGGAAGACAATGGAATCAGCGGGGGAAGTTTAAATCAGTTATATAGTAAGTTTCATCAGAGCCACAGAATAGTTATGCTAGTGGAAAAGAGACAAGAGATCAAAGATGAACCTAAGTGCTACTATTTTGGTCAAGAGGTTAAGATTCAGAAATTTGTAGTCACATTGGGTTTCTTACTAGAAAAGAATAACGCTTTCCAGAATAGCATATTCTATTCTCTATGGCTGCAGATCTTTGGTCATGGTTTCTAGTAGAAGTGAGGCTAGGCCCAATTGCTTTAACTTTTGGTCTTTGCATGTTAATTTGACGAGTTCATCCATTCTGCTTTTTCACTTCAAGTTTTCCTTTTAATAGTTTTTTCTTTTCTTTAACCTATCAGGCCTCAAGACTAAATCTGTTCCTTGCAAGCATTACTTCAATTTTTGGTATTTCTTAGTGGCCGTCCGAGTTCTAGGCTTTCTCTTTATCTGTTGGACCTAAATTACTGTGATATCAATCACATTCTCATGGTTGGTTATGGTGAGAACTCTGTTGCCTTCCTTTTTGTGGGTAAATGGACATGTGCTAACCAATGGGACAGACAAAATGATCTGGTAACGGGTTGGGAAATGTTTAGAGGCCTGCAAATATTTTCATCATGTCAGTTTTCAAGCATGATGTTGAAGGGGCTTTATCTATTGTTGGTCCATTTGGCTGTAAGGGCTTAGAAAGTAGAGGAGCATGAGGAGTGTGAGACAGAAATTTTCACAACGGTTATGTCTTTATATGAAAATCGAGGTTACATGCTCGTATGTGGTTGGTTTGGAGGGGTTATTTCTTCTTTTTAGAGGTTGTATTGCTGTGGGGGCAAAGAGAAGTAGTAGTTGGGGGTTGGCATGTTAGGAAATATTTTTTACGGCCTTGTCATGTGAAATTGTGCACTTAAGGTATTGTAAGGTAGGTTTCAAGTGGAAGATGAAGGTCTTGGATGGATGGTTTTGGCTGTTATATATACTCATTTCTCTCCTATGGGATGATAAGAAACTGTTGGGATATGATGCCTTTTCTTGGATAGCGCATGCTCTAGGGATGTGAGAGTTGGTGCCTAGTGATGAAAGAAGGCTGGTGGGTCTCTGATATGCAAAACAAATCAAAAGTAAAGTTGGGCTAAGATTTTGATACTTGATAGTTGCGGGATGATCGTGTTGTTCATGACTAGAGTGAAGTGGACATCCTCATGCAAAGTTGTCCATGGTATGTCTTTTCTGGGGGGGTTTTATGTTTTTATTGATATGTTTGGTGTTTCTGTAGATTTTGGACTGAAATCTCTCAATTTGAGGTGGGGAAATAAAAATATGATACAAACAGCCTGTGTGAGCAGCTATAGTGGTTTTTGTCACGTATCAAATTTCAGAAATTTTTTCTTGACACATATGATTGTACGTAGTACGGACAAGCCCACTTTACAGGTGCTGCCATACACTTACATAGTTTCATACATCTTTACACTTTTACAGCATCAAGAAATACAAAACGAGATACAGAGGAGGCCATGGGATCTGTTTGCTGCCATGTTGAATCTCTATGGATTGATGTAATACCAACTCATACGAAGTCCTCTATAAAATTCGAAAACAACTCAATAACTATGCATGTCTCGATCCATAAGGTTTATTTTCCCCTTTTTGGGATTTCTCATCTCTAGGGTTTTTCTATGTTGTGCACTTCTAGGGACTCTTTCATCTTTTTCTTGCATGCAGCAGCCTTTGAAGATCATCTTTTCTTCAACCTGCCCCATACAGGTTGCCTTCCGCCTTCACATGCACACAATAACCCATAGAGAAGCTTACTCTCCTCATGAGCACTTCAAACAGCCTGTAGAGAAAACCTTTCTCTACCTTGATTTTGCAGCAACGCTTGAGAGACTTTTTCAACTTTCCTCAAGTGGATGGACATTTAAGATACGTGTTCTGTATTCTCAGATCAGGGATGGGATGGAGATCAACATACCTAAATGTAGAGGCCTTGAGGAGACCCAATTGGTGTGTCATGCAGAGGTCCACGAAGACCACTGCTCTCTCCTATGCCCTATATAGATTTCCATGGTTGTTTTGCCTCCACCTTCTGCTTGTTTTTGCTGCAACTGTATTCTCAGATCAGGGATGGGATGGATATCAACATACCTAATGTAGAGGCCTTGAGGAGACCCAATTGGTGTGTCATGCAGAGGTCAACGAAGACCACTGCTCTCTCCTATGCCCTATATAGAATTCCATGGTTGTTTTGCCTCCACCTTCTGCTTGTTTTTGCTGCAACTGAGACCTGCTTTTCTCAATTACATGATTACTTCGAAGATGTTCCTATGCTGCTCGGCCCTGAAGGATAAGTTTGCCATGAAATTGTAGCCCCATGAAGAATCCTTTATTTCTTCTTCGTTCCATGTTTAAGGTTAACATCTTTGAGTCTCTCTCTTCATTGTGTGTTTAACATGGAGATGCATGTCTTCTCTTCGACGTCCCAACCCTTGAGACAATGGAAATCGGATGTGCAGCCTATGGAAGACGTTTCTCCTATCGTTTTCCACCGTGCACTGGCCATGTAGAACTCCCTTCTACCTTCTTGACGATGATGTGAAATCCCTAGGAAACCCTCTTCTTTTAACGTCTCTGCCCTTGTCTCACAAAAGTATTCTGTGCATTATGGGAGAGTTAGTCCAACTTTTGTAGACTGTTCTTGATTTAGACTTTAAGTTGAATTGGTAGTTATGCTTTCAATAGACGATTTGTGGGGTGAGAGAGGCCTTTAAAACTTAGCCACCGCCAAGCCTCAACTATCATGTTTCAAGGGTGTAGGTCAGACCTTGTCCCTGGTGGTTTTATCCACACCCTCTCAATTTTCCAGCAGGAATCCTTTCCCATCCAAGAAAAGATCCCTACTAATTCCCTTTGACTTTAAAGAATATTCTTCCCATATCTTTTTAAACAAATTCAGTTTAAAATCAAGCCGCCTAAATCTTGAAGAGAATATTTTTAGTGGCTAGAGAGAATCCCAAGAGAATCTCGACACATGTAACAACTTCAAATCACCTGTGACTTGTAATTTCTTTGTGCCTATGATGAAAAGCTTGTGGCAAGTGGGCCCCCACATTAAAACACTTTGTGGTTACAAGGGGCTCATTGCCAGTGGACCCATGTGATCCACTTGGATCTTAATTGGTCACATGTGCCTATTGTGGCCCACATGTGTTCCAATGCCCAAAAATGGCATGCATAGATTTTTTTGTATTTAGTTGATCCGGACTCAGCGGAATCCACTTGGACTTGGCAGGGTGTACAACTTGTGTTAAATTATAAATATTATGATGTTGGATTTTATTCAAATAACCACAAAATTACTTATTGGTTTGTGTGCACATCTTGTTTCCCTTACGTATGTGGTTCGAATCCCCTTCTTTCACCTTTTATAACTTTTATATATATTTTATTTATTTATTTATTTAACAGGACCGCAAAAGAGTTACACATGGGGGTTTGATCCCAAAACCTTTCAAAAGGGCCTAGAACCACTAACCAGCGTGCCACTTGAAAAATTTTGTATATGGAAGGCATGTTATATAGATATATGATATAAAGCAGTCATTTATTTTCTTTTTATCGTATTTTATTCTATTTTTAAATGGGCTAGAATCGGGAGAGTTACTCGAACGCGCCTGAGTAACTTGGCTTGGCCAAGGTCCAAGTACCTTGGCCGAGTCAATTTTCTGTACACTGCTTGTAGTTTTTCATAAAGCAAATTAGTAATTCTAATTTAGAATCCTTCTTCCTTTAAATAACACAAAAACACATATTTTATGGTGTCTTGTTTGAAAAGATAAAAGGCAATATATTCATCTCAAAATAAAACATTAGGAAATCCTGAATGAGTGAGCATTCCATGGGAAAACACATCAATCAGCTTACACCTCAATGTGAAATATGACCTAATATAACTCATGACCGGTTAGTCTCGTTGTAGGGGCTCACGATTGACTTATCAAAGTTAGCAAAGATGTGGATGAACTACAGAGTCCTCTGGATTTCAGATGCCTCCCCAAGAATAAGTCAATGTCATTCTAGACATGTGCACCAATCCAAGTGCAGGGGTCCTCTCACAGCACATGTACACACAGACATATCACAGTTCCTAACCAAAAGACTATTTAACCCAACTATCATGTGTACATTATGCAAGGGTGGGGTGTTGATGTTTTGGTGCTTTCCCTCTCGGCCCTTCAACCGTCACACATGAAATCTATCACTGGTCGTTCTAGTTACCTGTTCACACAATATTTCCCTTGTGCTACCACACCTACCACTGAGCTCTCTGCTGATCTCAACAAGGTATAACCGGTGCATCAGGCATTAAGCCACTGCCGGGCCCAAGGGGCAAGTTTCGCTACTCAATCTAGCCAAGGCCTAGTCCACAAACCAAGGCAGAGTCTATAACCCTCACATTACACACTCTAGTGATCTGTATCATCCATAGAATCCAATTGGTCCCCCGTGGCCCAATCCGCATTCCCACTCAAAACTGGGTTGTGCACCCTTACTAGAGAGATGAAATGCGTTCTCTACATGGGGAATACATGAGCAACAGCCTTTAAAGTACAAAAGCCAACATAGCTTAACGTTAACAAAGTCAGTTTGGTTATTTATAAATATGCTGGTGGTAGCTATCATCTACTTTACCTTTTCTGTTCTAAGATCAGCCTAAGCTTATGTTATTCTTTTTAAGGGTTTCATTTCAGTCACCTCATTTGTGGCTCTAGGCCATAGCCAGATTTGGAAATTTGACCTCCAAGATGGGTCATCTTGATATGTCATCTATGCGTACTTTTTGATGAATTTACTTTCTATGGGCATCATCATCAATATGTTTACAGAATATATTAGCAATGGCGCTTATGGCACTAACATCTCTGATATCAGCATTTTAGTAAACATTTCTTCGCCCTTCATGTCTAGTCATGTATCTAGAAGATATCTTTTGGAGAAATACAATGTTGGTATGTATATTGAATCTCGCAAATTGTCTAAACACTCTAGTTTTATATGTGAGTATTTCTATCCAGTTTTTAGCCCTTGTCTAGCAACATTTAGAAATTTGGGCATAATGTAGTTGTAGTGTGCCCAAGGTCAGTGTTGTCATACTTTGATGCATGTAACATGTTGGTGTCTGTGAACCTTTACCGAAAGTCTCATTCAATTTTTTGGAGGATTATTTTGTATTATGAAAATTTTCTGAAACCTAGTAGAAGATGAATGGGCAGAGGAACATTCTGGGATATCAGATTTGTACTGAAATTTGCTGCCACTTGTTTGACAATTATTATAATCACTTTGAAGGCTAAGAGATGTACCTGGAAATCATTCAAACTATGTTGGCACGCTTCTGAAGTTCCATTCTTTTTAAGCTTGAAAATGAAGAGGGTAGGATAGTATGTCCTTTGGAATTGTGCGGGACATGTCTAAGAGAGGAGATGTTCTGCACATTCAGAATTCTACAGCACCTTTTGCCATTTAATTAGGCTTCACAGAACTTCAATTTTGCATTCAGTCACATAAGAAGAAAGTTTGGCATTAACTACGTTTGACCCATGCTAGGTGAAAGAAATGTTTTAATGGAAAGTGGCTCTACAATTTAAGTACCTGGAACATAGTTATTTGTAATATCGAGGTGTAGATGTGCATGTATATGCATACACATGCAAATGCAAAAATGTGCAAGTATATGCTTAATATAGTCGTTTTGCAATGCTTTTGAATCATAGCAGTCATTGGAGATTGCAACACCAAATAATAATCCAGAAAATCAAAAGAAAGAAACATGATAAAATGAATGTGAAAATAAAGTGAAGGAACTTAAGGATAACATGTTGAGCTAGTAAGTGCTAAACTATCACTACATTATGGGTAGAAAACAAAATTAAAAAGAAAAACTCGATTAATTAAAAGGGAACGAAAAAGAGGGAAGGAGGCATGAGAAGTAGAGGAATTTCTTGATTAGAAGGATGGCAACAAGGAGGACTTTGAAGTTCCGAGATGACAGTCGAGTTTATTGATATTATTTTCCTTTATACTATTGGACAAAATCATTTTGTTGGATTGAACATGTATTCTAGTTTGGCAATTAGCAATATCAAGAGAATCTTCTTAGTGGTTGGAGGTGGGAGTAGGAGGGGGGGAACGTCACATGTTGGATGTTCCCTATGTTGGGAGGGCATTTCATATGATTATTGAACTAATAAATAATTTTTAAAATTAGAAATTATTAAAGATCTAAGTCTCATAAAATTCAATAAAAAATGGGAACAAAAATTTATTAATTAAATTTATTTAATTATTAAGTCATATTTTTATATTCCTTTGAGGTGTGGTTTATTTATGTAACAAAAATCCCCCAAAATACGTTAAAAAAATATTAGGATGTGGCCCATTGGGATAACTAATAATAATACAAGGGAGCTCAATCTTAATAAAAAATAAAAAAGCTCCAAAAGCATATCAAGCTGTTTTATTTACAATATTACACTTACCTTTTGAGTCTCGTTGACCCATTCTCTCCTTACCAAAATAGGAATGTTTTTTATTAAAAAAGATTATCTTTTTATCTTAAAATTCTTCTCGAAGGTTTATAGAACTCCTATGCCTTCAAGAAGATCTATTGCATGCTTCCTAAAACCCACCAAACTTCTTAAAATAAAAGTGTCCAATTTAACATAAAAAGCAAACATTTGGATTTATTAGGAAGAGGGGTGTGTGGGCCTCTGGAGCCTAATGGGCCCATGCGTCACACTTATATGGGCCTTGCTCCATGTGCATGCATGGCCCTTGGGTTTGAGGTGGGTCCCAGATAATTTCAATTACCCAAACAATATTTTTAATTTCAAGTTAGTTTTTTTAAATGCCTATGCATGATTTATTATGATTTAAAAATTCATGTTGATAAAAATGTTAAATACGTATTAAAAATTCTTTTTTGTGATCCAAAAAATATTTAAAACATAATAAATATTTCCAAAACAGAATTGGATCAATCGGGTCAGGAAATGCAAATTACTAAGGCACGCCACTTATGCTGGCACTCCACCTATGCTAGTACCTGAGGTCCTCGGGTTATCTTCTCAAACCACCCATTGGAACCCACGACCCAAAGTCAATCGCATGGGCTCTTGAATGGTCCATCAATGTTGGCCAATAAATAGTGGTAGCACTAGTCTAGTTTATGGATTACTTGGTCTGCCTAAGGACAAATCATGTCTCGCATGGACACATGGAATTTCTCGCAATAGTGCAGGGGGTCCTTTCTTCAGTACATGTACATGTCCTACTGTTACGGGTCGCTTCTTATAGATGCAGGTATCATGTGTACCTGCTGTGTGGTAATAACATTGAGGATTTGACCTTGCCTGTACAAGCTGCCAACTGCACCTGGCTAAAACTACCATGGGCCTAGACAGCCCAACCCTGGTTGCGTTAACAAATATTTACGAAGCATGTTTCTCTAGTCACACATCGACCACACTCCCATTGGAGTACAATGTCACTATAATCATGTGTTTTTACATGCTCTTAAGGCCTTTGAAGGCAACATACTCCAACACTAGAGTGACACCCAGGTTGGGAGATCCCTGTAACTATAATATGTACATATGACATTTTAAAAATGCATTGACAAATAGAAAATCTTACATTCATAATGTATTTACTATTTTCTTGAACCTATTGTTGATAAGTGATTCAACTCTTGAAACTGCTCACTATTTTGCATCTTATAAGTAGCACGAAATTACATTCAGGTGGATTGATTCTAAGTCCTTATGCTGCTTAACTTGTCTTATTTCCTTGCCTTGTTTCAATTGAAATACATACATGCATCTTTGTTATTTTGTCAGTTGCGAGGCATGCAATCTTGAAATATTGACCCTCAAAGCTTATTAGCATGAAATGTTTCTTCTTCTAATGGAACTCTCTCTATGTTATGATTTGGCATTTGAAAATAATTTTTTCTTCCTTGTAATAGGTCCTGCATTACTCGTGGATGTACCCAGAGATAAAAACATAACTGGTGAGGTTTGCCTGAAACTTTCAAATAATCAATTTTTCTGTGTTTGTTTATTGTTAGTAATCATTTCTAACTCCCTTGTGCTAAAGACTTATAAATTGATTTTGTTCTGAATACTCTTTGAATTGTATTAATATGATTTCTTCCAGTCGGCAACTTGGCATTGAGTGGCAAACATTATCAAGGGACAACACATTAAGCTAAGGAAAAGAATTTCTAATAATTTTCAGTAAGCTGTACAGAGTTTACATTCCTTGCTTTGTCTTTGCATATAGAACCTAAACCTGTACAAATACCTCTACATAAACATAAAAGGTCAGATGCATGCCTACATTAAATGACTACATGAGTTGGTTTTCTGCAAATGCAGAGAATAAGATAGTTAGGTTGCTTGAAACTGCCATCAAGTTGCTTTGACTGCATTCTGTAGCATTGTATTGCACCATAATTGTTGGAATTATGTAGGTCGGGTCACGATTCTGATCCAGGATCACGATCCTTTGATCCCAATAAGTTATCAATGAAGACGATTTGCTAAAAATCAGGGACCTTGCTCCTAGTTATTTAGAATCTCACTCCATGTGCTTGCGAATTGAGCTCCATTTCTAAACCAAACAAGGTCCATGAATGCCTTGATCTGAAAGGCCTCCAAAAGATCCTTTTTTGATTCACAAATTTCAACCCCTCTTTCCAAAATATCTATGTATTTCCTTAGGACTATAGAGAGAAAAAGAATTAGAGAAAGGAGATGACCCACCTCCGAAGTGGATGTCTTTCCTTAGGATTGATAAAACAATATATCATTAACCCTTATCCTAAGTACATAAGAGATGGAATAGTTTCAACTGGGTTGTTTTCTCTACAATTGGTAAGCATTGGGGTTTCAGATCTCCGATATGTATCTGAGGCCTTTTTTTTTTTTTTTGGCAGAATGCCATCCCTACCCCTTTGGCTAGTGAGGTGGGATTTGACCATTTCTGCCCTTGTTCTTTTTAACATCAGATCTGATGCATGCAATGTGAAACAATACTGAAGGCCCATCGGTATCGGGTGTCAACTAGTTCATATTACATGCATCAGTATATACAAGTGGATGGGACTATGGGTGAATATATTATTATATGCATGCACTCACTTCATATGATGTTTATGATATACATGTATAGGACTATGGGTGAATATATTATATACATGCACTCACTTCATGTGCTGTTTATGATATTTGTTTATTTTTTATAGTTAATCAATCTAAATGTGTGCATGCATGTTGCCTTGTGCATTATTTTAAAAATCAAAATCAGTTCTAACTAGGAGCGAGCTAAACCGAGTCATCCACTCAGCAAAGCTTGATGAATTTTTCAAACTTCTCTATACGAGAGAAATAAAAAAAGTTGGAATAATCAATTTAAAATTGATCTAGCAGTTAATCTAAGCAGTTAATCTAAGGCATTATTATTCAAATTGAAATGGAAAACATAGTATGTTGTTTTGTCGACATCCAAGCACTAGCCTGTAGGAAGAATTTGTGAGTGAGAAATAGGGAGTATGTTAGTGACGTATGTCTGTCATGCAAACACAATAAAATGCAGAACATGCAAATATGTATTTGATGAAAAAAGACTATAACTATTTTATCTTTTATCTGTACCCAAGCTGCCGACCCCAATTTATTAGGATAAGGCTTGGATGATGATGATCTGTACCCAAGCTCTAGTCTGGAGGAAGAATTTGTGTGTTTGAAAAAGGGATGATGTTTGGTGACATATATCCCCCGTGCAAAAAAAATAAAATTCAAAATATGCAAATATTATGTAAATGATGAAAAAAGGTACTATATTATTTTATCTATACCGAAGCACTAGCTTGAAGAAAGAATTTGTGTGTACTAAAAAGGTTGGATGTTTGGTGACAAGTTTACCTTAAAAACACAATAAAATACAAAATGCGCTAATGTGTGTGTGTGTGTATGAGAGAAAGAGAGAGGGAAGGGGGGAGGAATTTCTAAGCCCATAACTATGTTGCTGATAGGGGAGGTAAGAGTATTCAAGCGAAGTGCAACCTACTGTTGGAACCTTGGAGCTTTAACTAATTAAATACCTCCAACCTTGTGGAATTATTATCATGACAGCCAGAAATTGTTTTATAGTTATTTCATCAAATTTTAGAAGAAATTGAAAAGCTCATTGTACCGAGTGTTGAATCTAAAACTTGTCGATTGATTGAGTTGAGTCGACTTCTGGAAGTCAACTTGGCTTCGATTGGGCAGAACAGTACTCACATGTACACATATCCTTATGTTTATATATGGTCATATTTTTAATTGGATGCTGTTTGAAAATTTTTTATACACTTCTTTAATGGCATATCTATGTGCCTAATAAGTCGGCTGAGTATATTTTTTGTTTTTTGACAATGTACCTTGATAAATAGCCAATTGGATTTAAAAGGCGTGGCTTGTTGTACTTTGAAGCATTTGTTAGATAACCTTTAGCAACTATTGATGTTCCAAAAATACAAACTGACCTCATTGTATTTTAATATGGAACATAAATGCTTTATTGATAATCTTTGAAAAGGTTGTTAACCTTTTCCCTTGTTGACTGCGACAATTTATAGCTGATGCAATCATACTCTGTTGAAGTAAATACTCTTCGTTATCTTTGCTATTACAATTATTGTCATATTTTAAGTATTGTGTTCTATCATTTATACTTCATAAGTTAATATCTTAAAATGCATCTGTGCGATAACTTTGTGAATTAATACGTGTGACACACATCTTGTTTCGTTGAGCTTGTATTTTATGGCCAACTTGTAATCGGCATCATTGCTTATTAGTATTCTTGGATATTACTTTTTTGAAATCATGCTAGTGTTCAAGTTTATTAAGGTCATCGAAACCTCTTTTTGGTGTTTTTAGCCATTGATCGTGTCTTCCATGTTCACAGCGATGGTCATGGAGTCCCTAAGTATTCCTAAAGGAGTCAAGCGTGTACTCTTCAGAACTTTGAATACTGACAGGTTCCATTTTGTTTCTTCATTCTTGTAGCTAAGATTGTAATATCATAAGCAAATATTACGTACTTCAGATGTTTTTTTACTAATGTATATGTAAAAGAATTTCTAGTATTATAAATCAGATCTTGATAGATTATTACAACTTTGACTATAGTAGTAACATCTTTTGTTATTAGTATTTAGTAAGTCTTATTTTAGTTATTTATTATTTATCTTTGCGTGAAAGTTCGTTCAATTTAGTTCAAAATGAGTATTTACTATAAAGGAAAATAATGATGCTTCAGGTCATTAGTGTCACTTAAGACCTCGTCGTACCAATATACATCTCTAACTCATGCCCCTGTGTCGACTAATGGTTGTCTACTTTGTAAGAGTTATTCACTTCTTACTTTTTTATGAAATATGAATGTTAAAAAGTTCTTTTATCCAAGTTCTAAGACCTAGTGTCATTTCATATTTGATATGGGCAGTTTTTCCCTTTCACATTTTTTAATAATATAAAAGTGGTGTGAGGGGTTATTTTGAATCTCATGTCACTCTGTTGTCTCTCTCTTACATCTTTCATATCTCTCTCTTCTCTTTCCTTTTTCTCTTCTCTCTTTTCTTTCTCTAGATACTTTAACATGGTAACAGAGTATATTTGAACTTTTCTTTCATCTTCCTCTTTCTTCCCTTTTCCTTCCATCTCTCTTTCCTTTCATCTTCCCCCTTCTCTTTCCTTTTATCTTCGCCTTTCCTTTCATCTTCCTCTTTCCTTTCATCTCCCCTTTTCTTCCCCTTCCCTCTCATCTTTCCCTTGATTCTTTAAAAGGGAAAAAAAAAAAAGGAAAAAAAGAAGCTCGAACCCTGTTATGTTTATCTCATCAAGGAGTACCCTAGGACCGTTCGATCTAAACCCTAGGGCTGTTTCCTAGGGTTTTCTGTGCAAAAATCCATGTGAATGTACTATTAGTGTGCGATGCTGCTATTTGTGTGTTTTCTCTTTCGTGATCAAGATCTACAGCGTGGTTGTGGCGTAGTTTCAATAATGGCAGCTTGGTGATGCTCAGATGTGTTCATTGTGGTGTTGCCCTAATCGTTGAGAACATGACCAAATCAGAATGACAAGTATCTCTCCCCTCTTTAAGTGGTTCATGTGTGAGTGACTGAAATTTGCCAATCTTGGTTGTCCTCTTTCTCTTTTATGCTTTTATACTTATACTCATGTGGAAGGGAGCATCTAAGAAGGGTGATGAACTTAACTGTCCCTTAACCGATCCCATGCCTAGGTAAAAGGGCTAGGTTGTGTCAGGTAGGCAGCCAATATAAAATTTTGCCAAAACTTATCATGAATCCTGAACCTATAGTATCTGCTTATGCTAGGGCGTTCCCTAGAAGCGACGCGCTGTAATACAACCCAAGTACAGTGAGAAATAAGCAAGGGGTAGCTAGGGCGTTCTCCAGAAGCAACGTGCTATACCGGACCCCAAGTACAGTGAGAAATGAGCAAGGGTTAGCAAGGGTGTTCCCCAGAAGCGATGCGCTGCAGTGCCTCCCTATTGTGGTAAAAAAATAGGCAAGGGTTCCCGCTATATTCTGGACGAGCGCATGTAAAAAAGCTAGTCCAAGAGAATGGGATTCGTCTAGCCACATGGAATGTAGGAACGCTTATAGGTAAAGAGTATGGAGTTAGTGGATACAATGAGACAATGGAGAGTAAACATAGGCTGTCTACAAGAAACTAAATGGAGAAAAAGCTAAAGAAATAGATTTGTATAAACTTTGGTGTACAGAAAAGGATAATAATAGAAATGACACAGGTAAAATATTAGACAAAGATTTAAAAGATAAAGTAGTTAATGTCAAAAGAATAGGTGATAGGCTCTTATTAATTAAACTTATATTAGGCGAAGAGATCATTAACATAATTAGTGCTTATGCACCACAAGTAGGATTAGATGATAGAATTAAGAGACAATTTTATGAGTACATAGATAAAATAGTCCAAGACATACCAATAGAGAGAGGACTTTTTTAGGAGGGGGCTTAAATGGTCATGTAGGGAAGGATAGTAAAGGATATGAAGGGGTACATGGGGATATGGGTTTGGGTAAAGAAATGAGACGGGCGAGACTATTCTAGATTTTGCTATGGCCTACGACATAGCAATAACAAACACTTACTTTAAAAAGCGAGATGAACATTTAATAACTTATAAAAGTGGAACACATAAAAGCGAGATAGACCTCTTCCTAGTTAAGAAGGTAGATCGTCTATCATATAAAGACTGCAAGGTTATCCTAGGAGAGAATCTGACTACCCAACATAGGATCATGGTTATGGACGTCTGCATAAAGACATGGAATAGAATGGGTGAAAGTGATGGGACTCCAAGAACTAGGTGGTGGAATTTTAAAATTGAGAAAATAGACTTATTTAGGGATAAATTAGTTGAAGAAGGAAAATGGAACTCTGAACATATTGTCAATGTAATGTGGAATGAGATGGCTGACTGTATCAAGAAAGTAGCAAAAGAAGTTTTAGGAGAATCTAAAGAGAAAAGAAACTTTGATAAGGAAACTTTGTGGTGGAGTGATAAGGCTCAGTAGGCCATTAGCGAAAAATGATCATGTTGTAAAACGTGATAGTGTAATAGAAACAATCAAATCTTAGAAGAATATAAAAATGTTGAGAAAAATGCTAAAGAAATAGTAAGTAAAGATAAACTTAAGGCATATGATAATCTATACAATAAATTGGGAACAAGAAACGGTGAAAAAGATGTCTTCAAATTGGTAAAAAGAAAAAAGAAAAAGTGTAAGGATCTAAATTCTATTAAATGCATTAAGAGTGAGGATCAAAGGGTTTTGGTGAACGAAAGGTGGAGAGTTTATTTTCACAAATTATTAAATGACGAACACAATGGGAATATAGTACTAGATGGAACATGTAGTGCAAATGAGGGTGGAGTTCATAGATACCTTCGTGGGATTAGGATGTCGGAAGTGAAAGAAGCTTTGAAAGGGATGAAGATAGGAAAGGCTTTAGGACCAGATGGTATACCAATAGAGGTTTGGAAGTACATGGTGGAGATTGGCATTGACTGGCTAACAAAGCTATTCAACAAGGTGTTGAGAACAAAAAAATGCCAGACGAATGGAGAAAACATATCGTGGTACTTATTTACAAGAACAAATGAGATATACAAAATTGTGCGAATTATTGAGGGATCAAGCTTATGAGCCATACTATGATAATCTTGGAGAGAGTGATTGAGCAATGACTAAGGCATGAAACGTATGTATCTGAAACCAATTTGGTTTTATGCCAAGAAGGTCAACAACCGAGGTTATTTTCCTACTTATGCAATTGATCGAGAAGTTTAGGGCGAAGGGAAAAGACCTCCACATGGTATTTATTGTTTTAGAGAAAGTTTATGATAGAGTACCTCGAGATTTGATTTGACGGATGTTGGAAAGAAAGGAGTCTCCAAAAACTACATCGACTTGGTGAGAGATGTGTACGATGGAGCGTTAACTAGTGTACGAACAACTAGTGGAGAGGCGAGTGAGGTTTTAGTGACAATAGGTCTATTTCAAGGGTCAGCATTTGCCTGTACCTCTTTATCTAAGTTATGGACGGCTTAACTAGGCAACTACAGGATGAGATACTATGGGGGCATGTTGTTTGCAGATGACATAGTTTTGATCGATGAGATCCAAAACGGTGTCAACACAAAGTTAGAACTTTGGAGGGATGCTCTAGAATCCAAAGGTTTTAAAATTAGCTGGACTAAGACTGAGTATATGGAATGCAAGTTTAGTAATAATTGGAGTAGAGACAAGGAAGTAGTTAAGATTGACGGCCAGGACGTACATAAAAGACCGCACTTTCAATATATTGGGTCGATAATCCAGGAAAATAGAGAGATTGAGGAAGATGTCGTACATAGAATTAGAACTGGGTGGGCGAAGTGGAGATGTGCTATTGGAATTTTATGTTATCGCCGCATACCACTAAAGCTGAAGGACAAGTTCTATAGGACAGCTGTGAGACCAGCTTTGTTCTATGGGGCTGAATGTTGGGTAGACAAAAAATAATATACCCATTGAATGAGTGTAGCTGGGATGGGGATGTTGAGATGGATTAGTGGAACGACAAGAAGGGATAGAATTCAAAATGAATCCATCCAGGAGAATTTAGATGTAACACCAATAGGCGATAAGATGAGATAGTAGACTTAGGTGGACGGGCCATGTGTGGTGCTGACCAAGTACAACACTTGTTAGGAAGTGCGAGTTAGTTCAAGTGGAAGGACTTAAACAAGCCAGTGGTAGGCCCAAAACGACGTGGTTGGAAGTAGTTCGGAAAGATCTGGGGACTTATGGCCTCACTAAGGATATAGCCTTTATTAGAGCAGAATGGCGGATCAAGATTCGTGTAGCCAACCCCAATTAATTGGGAAAAGGTTATGATGATGATGATGATGATGATGATGACTCATGTGTAAGGGAATTAAACATGGAATCCTTAGTCTTGAAACTGTGGGGTTACAAATGACTTTCGTAAAAATGAATGAGTCCCATGATGTTGCCTAGGCTCAATCTGTCAAAGTATCGCTTGGTGCAAGGGGGAAGCTGAAATACTTGAATGAGGACAATCCTAGTAAATCTAATAGTAGATACAAAGAGTTGATGAGGGAGGATTATATATCTGGACTTGGTTATGGAGTAGTGTGGAACCCCAAATAAGTGCCAATCTAATGTTTTTGATACAACTAAAGAAATTTGGGACACTTTGAAAGAAACATATTCATAAGATAAAATCTCTCTCAGATACATGAGCAAAACATACTCATAACATAAAATTATCCCTCGGATATATGAGCTGTTTGAGACAATGTTTCAAGTGTAACATGGTAATAAGTGTGTGAGTATTATAGTACCCTCAGGGGCATGTGAGAAGGGCTGAATATATTTCAATCTGTATCTGGTGATGAGGGATTACATAAGAGGCATTGTGAAGAGTTTAGGGTTTCCACCCCAGCAGTGCCGAGTTATGGTTTGGAGTAATTTTAAAATGAGCCATAACTCTGTAAAATGTTTCTAGGATGCATTAATATTGGATAAGAGAGAACTTTTCCAGGGTACTTCTTAGTTCAATATGGAGTTGCACCATACCCACCATTTTATTACTATGTATGCTCGTCCACGAGTGGTACTTTGCTTCTTTTCCGAAAATCTTTCTACAAATATGAATGGATTAATGTTATAACATAAAATTACGTGGGCTTACCTTCACCACGCACCATAATGTTATAATAAAAAATTAGGTGGGGCTCACCTTTTGCACGCACCATAATGTTATAATAAAAAATTAGGTGGGGCTCACCTTTTGCACGCACCATACATAATCTCACCTAGGAAAGCTGCATGTTCCAACTGTTTTTTCTTAGCCATACAGAAATATAAGTGGAATCACTTGCAGGCATGTTATATAACATCATGATGGAATTTCTTCCCAATTTTTTATGTAGTTTTTTTCCTGCTGAGTCATTTTATGCACGTTTTAGTTATAAATTCTGCAAAACAACTCTTTATTGTGCTGTCTCAGGAATCTCATGCTGAAACGAGAGTTTGATACAAGCTATGTTGGCTTTATGAAGGATGGTGCGCAGTGGCTGGTAGACAATACTGATATCAAACTTATTGGTGAGTTGCAAACTGGTATTTATGGGAGAATTAGGAAGTCCAAGTAGCTTGTAGCTAACTTCCCTTGTTGAAATTTCTGTATGCAATGCTCACGCAACCATGTTGTATTTCAGATCTTCATCATGGTCTTCTGCTTATTCTAATTCTGATATTTATTATATTTGATAACCCTATTCTCAATTATGACTTCCAAATATGATTATTTTGATGTAAAGCACTGTGACCTCATGATGATTGCTTCTGTCTACCAAATAAATAGTTGTAGTCATAGCTGGAGCATGCATTCAGAGAGTCTACTTTTGAGATTTCCATACTCTCGCTGTTTGTGATGCAGCATGAAAATGGTTCTTATATCCATGCAGGATGCTTTGTAAGGCATATGTAGGATCTTAAAAGCTTGTTGCCGCACATTTATCGTTTTCAGACACAATAGCTTCTTGTGCTTCTTCTATAAATAGTTCTTGTGAATGTTAATTTTGTGCAAATGTTAAAATTACTTTTCAGAAAGAGATGGTTAAGACAATGTTCATCTACTATGTTCATGGAAAAACCTCGGCAAGATGGGATTGGTTGGAGCAAGAATAGACATTTCGTGGAAATTACTTTGGCTCCTTTTATTTCGTGGTATGGACTGTGGAGTGGCATGTTGGTATTTCAGGTCCACAAAAACCAGAAAAGCCCCTTTTGGGCTCTGTACAAGTTAACTGTAGTTAAAACAAGATTTTATTTTGTTAAGTGAACACTTGAAAAGAAAAAAAAACTGTAGTCAAAAGAGATATGAGCTCTATACTGTGTGGTTAATAAGTGTAACTGTGATGAAAATGAATAAACGATGTGAAAGATCTAAACTTAGGGTTAAAACTGCATAATTGAAGTCAATACAGTCATTGTGAAGTCCAAATCCCAACAGAACTCAGCTTGTTGCGACCTGTATTCTATTGAGTTCAGAAAATGGCAACTAGAACTTAGTTGAGATAAAGGACCACTTTGCTTCAACTCCTGGTCTCATAGGCAAGGGATGCTCTCACCGTCTTCGAGGTATGTACATCTCCCCACACGGAAGAACAAAGATGCAATGAAGTTGTGGCATACCCGCAGGATGCAACCAAACACAATGATAAGTTATATGAGTTGCACGCTTAAGAAAACCTCTTGAAGAACACAGGCTTTCGCTCTAATTTGCCATTTGATAAATCTTACTTGGGAGATGCTTCAATTTGGTCCAAGCTTCATCAAAATCCATGTCTGCGACTGGGTGTATTTTGATACTTGGCGTAAAGTTAATGCATGCTCTCTGACATGCGCATGCATTCAACCTGCACGAGTAGTGCATGTGGGACACTAGCGCAAGCAGCATGGTTAGACCATGTGAGGCCGTGTGGGCGCAGAGGGCGGCATATGTGCTGGGTCGTGCACTAGCACTTGGTGCACATTGTGTGCAGGCCACATGCGAAAGGCCAGGCACAAGTGCAGGGCTGTGCATGCACATGGGGCGCATCACGCACAAAAAGTGTTGGTGCATTCCAATGCAACACAAACATTAAAGCACAAAAACTATGAGGATATAATAGAGGTTACATACCTTTTGATCCCCTTTTTTGTGGATCTCTTCTTTTTTTGCTTCCTATTACTCCTTTTAGGGTTGATAGTTTGATGACTGTAATCTAATGTGTGCTTCTTTGATTGCAAGAAACGTGATTATTTCACAGCGCAAAACCCTGAGCCTCGATGGAGATGGCCTAAGAGTTCCTCTGAATTAATTGGTGGAACTTGTTCTTTCTTAGAGACAAAAAGCAAGGAGAGGGAGGCGTGTGTGGGGTTTCTCTGGAGAGAGGGGGAGGGCACCAAGTGTTATGTGTTAGTGTGGCGTTGCATGACAATGCATGCGCATTTGTGAGGCATGAGGGCTTGCAGATGCATGATCTATTGTACAGCTGCAGCTGCGGCTATGGCTGCATGAAACAGGTCCGTGGCAGCCCGGGAGCCACGTGGATTCACCGTACAGCAGCTGGTGATAGTGTTTGGCATGCAGCTGCAAGAGGTTATGGAGCCAAACATCCTGAATCTCAGCTTCTCCTGAGTGGCCAACATTCAGTCTCTTCATCAAAATAGGATGCCATTGTCTCCATAAGGTTGGCACCCAGTTCTATAATATAGACCAGTGTTTAACAAATTGGCAAGTCACAACGGACTCGCCCGAGTCGTCACAAGAATCGGTCACTCTGTGCCGATTTATGTGTAAATCCGAGAACCGCCCGGTTTTAGAGCAGAACCGCCCACATGACGTCATAAACTGCCAGTTTTAAATAGTGAACCGCCCGTATGACGTCATAAACCGCCCGTATGACGTCACAGATCGACTCGATAGGATTTGGTTGACGTCGCAAAACTCCGCACGTGCGGAGAAATCTCAAATGCCTCGCGTGCGCCACACATGGTTCTCACCTCAACCAATGCTTCATGAGAGACACTGTTGGAAGTGCTTATATAATTGTTTTTTGTGCCACCTCTCTTCGATGTGGGACAAATACAATTCAATGCCCAACGTTGGACCTCAAATCAATATATTGTTTTATTATAGGGAAACTAACACAATGTGGCATCCGGGAGGTTTGGCTACCACGTTGCTATTTGAGCAAAAGGTCCCAGGTTTGAGTTTGAACCTCTATGTTGACGTTTTCCCTTTTGAATGCCATAAAAAAAAAGAAAAAAAACGAAAAATAAAAAAATAATATCATCAAAAAATAGTCTTTTGTCAACTAATGTCATATAAAAAAAGAAAAAAGCGAAAAAAATAAAAAGAACAAAAAAAAAATAATAATATAAAGGAAAAAAGTAATGTCATCAAAAAAATAAAGAGAAAGAAAATAATTTCATAAAAAAAAGGAAAAAAAGAGTTTTATTTTTATCTTTCAAAAAAAATAAAAGGAAAAAATAATATCATAAAAAAAATAAAAGAAAAAATAAAATAAAAGATAATGCAACAAGAATTTCTTGTCAAAAAACAATTTATTCTCTAAAAATAAAATAAAAGGATAAAATAATGTCATCAAAAAATAAAAAACAAAATAAAAGATAATACAATAATACAATAATTCGATATTTTAGTGGCCATTTTTCATCGATTTAATCCATTCTTTATTGTAGTCCATATATGATTGTATATTTTATCCATGATGATTCTATGATTTTTCTTTTATGTAATTGCAAATTTAATGGTTAACATAAGTTTAAACAGGGAAAGAACATCTCAATATTCGTAAATTGATGAAAAAAATGAAATAATAATGTATTACCTTCATTTCTTATTGGATTCCTAAAAAACAACATTTATAATGAATTTTAATAATTTTTTCGGATTTTTTTTAAGGCTTCCGATTGATTCGGCCGATTTTCGATTCTGATCGCCGATTCACCGATCGGATGGGTTTTTGAGGTGCCCGATCCGGGTCACCGATCCGTTTTTTAAACCATTGATATAGACTATGGGTCTCTCCTCAAGCCATGGATAAGTCCAGAATCATCCGTAGCTGTACAGAGTTGTTGAGCTTGTGTCTATAGCGGCTATGCAGATGTATGAGTGCGGCCCTGAAGTAGCACAGATGTGGCCACATGCCTGAAGCCGCACTAGTGTGGCTACAGTCGCACCAAAATGTTTGAGTGGGGTCACACCTTACCTGCTTGCAGCTGCCTGGTTACGGTGTACGATTACGGCCTTGCAGTCACAGAGTTCTGCCTCAGAATTTCCTAATTTAGGCTTGATTTTCATGAGGGCATAACTTTGTACCTGTGCTAAATTCTTTTGTATAATATAGCCTTGCTGTAGAATGCAAGGTCCCACTTGCTGATTGTATTTTCACGACCATGATATCTGCCCTAGAAGTTTTTGATTGCCTTTTCGATACCCTTTGAACATGGCGTGTTGCTGTATTGCCTAGGAAATATGATTTTAAGAGTCATTGTGGGGTATCATTATTAGATTGTGGAAATTTGCATGGAGGATGCAAACACTCACCTGTGACGAGGATTATGAAATTTAACTTCCAAATCTTTACTTGATGCTGATTAATAGCACTAGCCAGTATATCTGTGTGAAATACTTTCTTCGAGTTGTTTGGAAGTTTATCTATCTTGACCCTTGTAGCTCAAGCGAGTGCTACAAACCATGATATCCATATGTGAATCTGTAACCATGTGTGATCAAACCTTACTATGATCCTTTTTTCTTTCACCGATGTAGACTGTTATGACATCAAAGAAGTGATTGCTGATCTCATTAGAGCGGAGAAGTTGAATGATAACAACTACCATATGTGGCACCATAAACTGCACTACCTGCTTGATGGGCGGGGTTTACTGGAACATTTGACCATTAGCATTAACCTCCTTGAGGAATAGATACTGGCTGTGTTGTGATCACTAAACCCAGGGTACAGGTGAAGATACTGATGACACATAAGGAGGGTCAAGAATTTTGTTTGGTACCTCATCATTAGGAGTTAAAGGCAAAGCACCAATTTGTTAGTGAATAGTGTCATTGTCGTGTTTGGCAAGCCAGGCAAACCTAATGGTGGGAGAAACCCAAGGGCATTCCTAAGGGCATGAATTCCTCCTAGAAGGAGGAAATGAGAGCTGATTGTGCAAATGGAAAGTATGCCAAGTAATGGGGAGGCAAGTACAACACTCCTAAAATGAGTCATCCATAAACTGCTACACTTATGGGAAGACCAGCCACTTTACTTGTGGGTTCTGAGCCGAAGCAGATATGGATCTTTTTTTCCATAATCTTTGTTAGTGTGTGCTCTGAGGCGGTAGTTATACCATAGTTACCGGGAACGAGAACGCGAGGAGTTCCGGGAACAGGAGCGTGGAGTGAGTCTATCTCAAAGTTCCTTAGATGGTGGAGCGAGCTCCATACATGGTCTGGGGAAGGGAACGAGTTCTATGACTTCTAGGTAGCGCATTTCTATATGGACGGGAGCGGGTTCCCTACCATAAGGGATCACATTGTGCCGTTCTTTGCACATGAACATTATACATGCGACAACCAATGGCCATCCACCCACTGTCACCCTTTCATATCGTACCCAAGCTGATAAACGTCCACATAACGATGGTACACATACACAACATGATCAATTCAGTATTACAATACAATTATAGTTTGCAATGTGCAACCCATTCCGACTGTACTCGGAGATTTGTACATAATAGTACCTTATTTCGATAGAAATGCACTTAAGATTGTGCAACACATCAACAAATTGTGTAACACATCCCTTTTGCCGTAATGAAGTGTATTGATCGTGACCTCACTTCACAATCAAATTGCAACATGGCTAACTTTTAAACCTTCTTCCAATCTTGTCCCTACTCTAGTTGCCTTTCTTTAAAATTGGACACAAATGTCATTGCAAAATGCGTGCGTCGTAGAAAATTTGAGGAAAACCTAATAGTATATACGAATAGAATAAACTTTATAGGTGCATCTCACTCCCATGGTATAGGATACTCGGTTCTTGGTATAATGGAATCGTTGTTCCAAATGATATTGGGGCTATGATCTTGGGCATGGGGATATGGATCTCGCTTTCTAGGGACCTTGTTCCCAAATAATAGGAATCGAGTTCCCATAACTCTCGATACGAGATCCGAATAATTAAGGAAGCGCCTGGATTCGAGATCCAGTCACTTGGAGCACAAGATCGAGATTCCGGGGCGGAAGCGGAACCCTACTTGGGGGCTTCTGGTAACTACCATACTTACTCATTTTCTTTCTAATAGATGGATCGGGGATTTTTGAGCAACCAATAAATGCTGAGGGATCCAACGAGGTCGTGAAGCTTCATTGAGTTCCAATGGGAGGCATGAAAATCTTTATGGGAGACAATGCCGCCAAGGTTGTGGCTGGCTTTGAGAACCTATTGTTTACAATTTTGATTTGCTCGGACCATACTTCTCTATAATGTACTGTATGCTCCTGGGATGAGGACGAGCCTACACTCAGTGCCCATACCATTTTTTGAAGGACATTCTAGTACACAATAGTGTTTAAATAAAACTAGGGAATGCTTTATTTTCTTATGGTTTTTCTAGTGAATGGATTATTACTTTGCATAGGGATGATTCCTTTTATTTTACTTCCTCCCCTTCGCCTTTTCTTGATAATCTATGCATAGGGATGATTTCTTTTATTTTACTTCCTCCCCTTCGCCTTGTCCTGATAATCCATCCTCATATTTGGTGTTTTCTCTTCTGTGCAAGATGATGTTTCCATTTCTATGTCATTGCATGCTTGAATCGGTCACATTTGTAAGGATAAGATGGCATAGAAAGGGCTTTTGGGATGGTTAACCAAAGTAAACCTACCCATGTGTGAACATTTGCTTAATGGGTAAGTCCACTAGAAATCTATCCCTAAGGCTCAAAAATCAAAGGAACCATTATAAATCATCCACTTAGATGTTGGTGGTCCCTTTAATGTGATGGATCGTCACAAATCCTAGAATTTCATCAATTTCATTGATAATTACCCATAGTATGGCTGTTTACTTAATCTCACATAAATTTGAGGCAATGACTACTTCAACGAATTTGTGTCGGAGGTTGAGAACCTATTGATGAAGAGAATTAAGGTTCTTGGAATTGTCATGGGGTGCGAGTACAACACTAAATTGTTTGGGAAGTTCTATGAGGATCATGATGTTCATCAGTAGGAAATGATGTTATATACTCCACAGCAAAATAATGTTGCACAGAGAAGTAATCATGGGCTAATGGAAATGGCGAGTTCCATGATGGCATAAGAAAATATCACCTGTGAGCATTTGAGGAGGTGCTCTTCTTGATTACTATGTACATTTTGAACAATGTGCTTTCAAAATCCTTGCCTAAAACCCACCTTATGAGATATGGGCCTTTAGAAAACCTAACTCATTTCATTTGCGTCCTCAGGGATCAGCTGGTTTGTCCATGTTTTATCTCAGCTGATGATTAAGCTAGATAAGAGGTCCATAGACTGTACTTTTGTTGGATGTCTTAAGAACTCTTTGGGGGTGCGTTCTATACAATGAGTTTGAAGAAGATGGCTTGAGAGAGGTTGATAACCATGATGTGGACTCCATTGAGTCAAAATACCTTAGTAGGAAAGGGTTTACAAAGACTCTATATCTTTATGAGATGGTTGAATTTAAAATAGAGAATAGTGAGGATATTCCTCTACTAGAGGATGATAGTGGGAGTATTTCCATGGTTGTCAAATACTTTATGAGTGAGGCCCCATCGTTGTTGAATCCCATAGAATTGCACGTGGCAGATTTCCTGAGAGAGATTTTTTTATTGGAGGAGGTCTGACATACATTTCCATTGATGGGGATGAATTATGTTCATATGTGGAAGCTTCGAAATCCCCATTGCAGATAATTGGATTACTGAAATTGACCAAGGCATCAATTTCATGGAGATGAACCAAGTTTGGAACTCGTAGATCTTCCTCCAAAAAGAAAGGCCATTGGGAACAAATGGGTAATGATAATTGAGAGAAAGGCTATTGGAATGATAGACAAGTATGAAGCCCAATTTGCGCCAAAAGGTTTCATCCAAAAAGACAATGTAAAAAATGTGAGTCATGTCTTACCATTGTAGCATATTTAGAGTTAGAACTTTGTCAAATGAACAATAAGACAACATTCCTTAACGCAAACTTGGAAGGAAGAGTTATACATTGAGTAGTCGAAGGGCTATGAGATCCATGGGTAAGAATAGAAAGTCTGTAAATTTGCCAAGTTTGTTTATGGACTAAAGTACAAATTTAATAAAGATGTGAACTCTTGTGTATTTTCAACTAGACTAATATGTGTATGTCAATGTCAAAAGGAAAGTTTCATAATCTTGTCATTATATGTTGATATTAATGGCAGGTAAAGGCAAGAAGAAGATCAATGCCACTAAGGAATGTTGTCCACTGCCTTTGACATGAAGGACATGGGGACGGCCCATTATGTGCTCGGATTAAGATCCAGCACAATCATTCTAAGATATTCCTTAGTTTGTCTCAAGGGACTTAGCTGAGAAAAGCTTAAAACGACTCTGGATGTGTAATTGTAAGCCCATAGGTACCCTTGCCGAGAAGTGTCATGTGCCGAGTTAAAAATCTTTGTAAAAAACGTAGGTCGAGAAAGAAAGAATGCCCCATATGTTCTATATGAATGTAACAGGCAGTCTCGTGTACGCCATGTGGTGTATGAGACTGGATGTTTCTTATGTCATGGGATGTCATCCATTACCAGAGCGATCTAGGTCCAGAATATTGGCAAGTTGTGATATCTTCTATGAATCGGACAGTACTTACTGTTTTTAATGGCATATGAACTATGATTGGTTGGGCAGGTTCCTTGGATGAGTGATGGTTCAAGTCAATATATGTCGTCATATTGAGAGGGAGCAATTTTCTACTGCAATAAGAACCAGAAATGCATAGGCCTGTCTACCGTGGAATCTGAGTACATAGGTAATTATCCAACATCACAATAGGTTCTTGCAAAGTTGAGGGAATTTATCGAGTGCTGGAGATCCCATAAGTATTTTTCGTCACAAAACACCGGCACTGTCTTTCGTGAAAGATCCCAAGCATCAAAATAACTAAGAACACATAATTAACTATCAGTATGTTCAAGATGTCATTGAAAAGAAAGAGGTTGTCATGACAAGTATTCCCACAGTTAGGATGGTAGCAGACCGTTTGATTATGCATATAGCTCGAGAGATGTATATGGGTTCATGCCAAGGGAATCAATCTTTAGAGTCCTTTATTTTTCTTCTGTACCATGATTATTGTTTGAGTCTTTTGATAGAAGGATGTTAATTGGATTTATTTTTGCCATTTATGTGAGTGATTTATGGTGTTGTGTTTTGTTCAATGCACTTACTCATGGTTTTGTGAACATGCTCACTTGTGCCCTAGGTCATATGTTCATTGTGAGTTAAGTTGTAGGATGCCCACTTGTGCCCTAGGTCATATGTTCATTGTGAGTTAAGTTGTAGGATGCCCACTTGTGCCCTAGGTCATATGTTCATTGTGAGTTAAGTTAAACACCTTTTGTCGGGAACATTGGAGGATGACATGGGGTGGAGTATTGGACTTCTAAGAGATCAAGATGAGATTCCGTTATTGGAAATCAATAATGATCCAGATGGTGCCCCACCGGATCACGTAGCATGTATGATAGCCAAGTATGAGCATTGGGGCTGTTCAACTTTGGTGCATGGGTGCAGCCCTTGAGGCGCATTTGTTGAGACAGGATGCATGACTACTATTGAAGTCTTGCATGTGTAAATCTAACGTAGATCTTTGTATTTTAATCATTTACATTGTGGTGTGACACTCATACCACAAGTGCTTTTTGAGATCGCCATATTTATTTAAAGAGAGGTGTTTAGGATGATCCTTGTTACTTATTAAACTGTGAATGACTTGCTCATCACCAAGTCTCCCTAAGTGCCCTCATTGTTCCTAATACCATATTAGGAAATGGAAGGTTGATGTCACTACTTCGTTGAGTTTTACGACCATTTAGAGGCCATTAGCTTTTGGATTTTTTATGTACTCTGATTATTTGTGAATATTCATGTTTTGAGAATATTCATAGATTTAGTAGGAATATTGGGCTCTTTGTGATTTAAAGTGGTATGTGACATGCCATGGTGAGTAGGCTCTTTGGAGCGGGCTTGGTTAGCTGATTTACATAACTTAGAGCTGCGTGGCATAGTGTGTCTTTGAGCACTCTGAGACTCTAGCTTTGACTTCATGGTTTAAGGTTGCTGCCTTACAGAGCCAGATCGGCATCACATGACCGGTTGGGATTTTGATTAAGAAGATGCATTTGCTAGAGTGGATTTACGGATACACTGCTGAGGCTAGATGTATCCAGTGGTAGCTAGGGTTTATCACCTACTGGATGTATAGGCAACCGTTTGAAGAATTTGGTGCTTGTGAGGATAAGGGCCTTAACCTCAACATATTATTCATCACGCATGCACTCATGACTTCTACAATGACCTCGCATTGGGAATCCCAGGTTTGGGATAGCTTATGTGCTGGAGAGAGAGAGACTTCTTGCTACATGTAGTGGTACCTAAGATAGGTAGACTGGAGTTATCTCCAGAATTTATTGGCTGGATAGGACTTGACCTTGAAGAGCAAACCTGCAATCCTAGGTAAGCTTGTAGCCTATCTACTTCTTAGTGGGCTTTGATGAACCAATCATGAGTCTCTTCTATGATAGACCTTGTGGGTCATGGATTAGTTGGCTTTAGTTAGATGGTAGGTAGTGAGTGAGTGTTATCTAGGAGTGCCTGGTGGAAAAGGATTTTCTTTTCTCCCAAAAGCATGCTTAGCTTTTCTCAAATGAAATCTTTCATACTTTATTTTTGGTTTTTGGAAGAAATAAAGATATTTTTAGAAAAACTTCAATATGCCATACTGTTTTTATTAAATTTGAAAATGACTTTTTCCTGAAAATACTGTTTCTGTTTTATGAAGAAAAGACTTTTTTAGAGATTTAAATATTCATTTTGTTCTTGAAATTTACCAAAATAGACGTTGTAATCAACACGTGCGCCGCGTGGGAGGACACATGTGGGGCCACGCATGGGCCGCATGGGCCACATGGGTCATGTGGGGCTCACTCCAATGAGGTGCCACGTGGAGGTCTCAGATGGGGCCCCTGCGTGGCATGCGTTTCTAGATTTTGGATTCCAAGATTGTTTTAACTACTTGTGTGGTCTACATTAATGTGGATTCTAAACCTTCATGGATTCTAAAGGTTCTAGGTGGTTATGACATTTACTCTAAAATGTTTACTACTAGTTGGTTAGGATAATGTTTGTTTGGATAAGATCTTGTAGAACACAGGGGTTTCTTTGTAGGTGCAATCCCAAAATTGGAATGTTGTTTCAATCCTTCTAGGGATGAATGTGTGATTCCAACCTTTGGATCATGAGTCTTATCAAGGGTTGATGGTTGAGATTTGATCTCTCTCACCCCTTGGGTTTCCCACTTCTAGTAAAAGGCAAAGAACTTAATTCCAAAATACTCTTAATCTATGCTTGTATAAGGCATCCCCACTTCCCATAATTCTCATGTTTTCTCTGAATCCTAAAAAGAGAGAAATGTGCATGGAGAGACTAGAGAGACTCTATAGAAAGTTTTAGTGAGAGAACAATTTGGAGGAAGAGAGAGGATGGTGTGAAACTAGGCTTTTTCCATGAGTGTTTTGGTCTTCCATGAGTGGTGTGAGGAAGGTTTGATTTCTTTCTTTCTCCAAAGTTTAGCTCTATAGCTCCTTCAAAACATCTTGTGGAGGAGGTCTTTACCTTCTATCTAGATGTACCATTCGGTTTAGGAAAGAATAAGGTGTGTCAGAAGTCCTCAGGGGGACCCTAGGCAACAAAAACCTATGCTGTTTTTGTCTGCAGAAATTAGCTGCATTCAAGCCGCTAGTGTTTCACGTGACAACAACTTTCCCTGGTGCAAGGTATGGAGTTTTTCTTTGTTTTGAGTCTACTTTCTCCCCATAAAATCTCAGAGCAATCCTGTGTATTTTTCTGTGAGATATAAATGTCTTCTTGGAACGTGCCATGCTTGCGTTCTGCTGCGTTCTGCTGAATTCCATCATGTATAACATTGATTGTGTGCCTACTTTCATGGCTAGTTCTTGAACTTTGCAGCAAAGCTGTCCAAAGGAGTTGTTTTCTTTTCATTTTCTCTCTTGTCTTTGTATATTGGAGGAGAAAATGTGTTGCACATATAAGGTTTTGTGTGTTATAGGGGAATCAATAAAGGATGATGAAATGTTTTTGGAATAGAAACGCTAGCAATCACCAACCGCCCAAGCAACAGCTTTAGAGTGACTCCCCATTTTTTTGTTATTGACTCAACCCTGTTGGGAGCAGTGCTGGGAAAGGGTCAAGTTAAAGCAGAATAACAATAGGGTTGGGAGAAGCCCATTGGCATCAGAATAGGGTTGGTACCCAAAGAGATTGGTGCACACCATGATAGTCATCAACTAATTAGCGATATATAGTTTATTACCCAGGATTTGCTTTCGCAAATTTCTTTAGCTTGCATGAGAATAATGTTGTATTGGATGAGTTAAATGGGTGTGCAAAAAGGAGTTTAGTTGTCTCCTGAGCGTAGAGAACTCATGAGGGATCGGTTGAGAAATTTAATTTGATGTGGCCGACAGTGTCTAGTTCAGAAAGGAGCAATTTTAGATAAGAGAGAAGAGATGTTCCATGTTAGTTTGATGGAAACTCATTGTGGTCCCCTTTGCAGACTTCTTGAGATCTCACGACACATTTCCCTAGAATTGTATGAGCTTTTTTGCTTTGTGATGTATTACTGTTTGATGACGAGAACATCTTTATGTGTACCCAGTATGGGATGAGTGGAAGATGTTGGTTTAGGAGTCTATCCGTTGAGCATGGGGGATTTCATAGAAGTAAGAACCTCGTTAATGCTGGAGAGAGAGGATTGTTAAATATGTTTATTTTTGGATAAAGCTGGAGAGAATCTTGAAAGAGTAGAGAGAGGAGAGATTCCTTTTTCAGAAGAGAGGATCACTTACCACCCAAAAGTAACTGTTCTGCACCTTATCTCTCCTTGTGGTCTCTCTAAGAAAAAATGAGTTTTACCTTGCGATTCAATGAGAAATCTCGGGCCATCCTTATTGAAACTCGGGCATTTACCTGGTGAAATAGTCCTAGTTCTTCTAAGTAAACTTGAGGTTGCGGAATTTGAGCTCTTGAACTTAGAAAATATGAGATCCACAAGAGCAAAAGATGTTTGGGCTTCAAAAGGTATGTAACCTCTTTCAAATCCTTGTGTTTTTGTGCATCTTTTTTGTGTTCTATTGGGACTCACCCACAGTTTCCAACACCTACACTTGGTGGTAAAATTCTTTACCATAGGGTTATCTGGGATTGTCACCATTTGTAGTTCTTTTTGTTCAAGAAGAGGAGGTTGGTTGGGAGATGGTAACTCCCTTTCCCATATGCAGGGGAGGAGAAAAGGGGACCTAGTCCTCACATCCCTCTTTATGTTCTTGGTTTTAATGTAAGGATGGTTGCAGCCCTAGACCAATCTGCTAATGCCGTGTTTGCTAATTGTCTTTTTGCTGCTTAGGAGGGGAGATCACCAGCCTCATCATCGCCTCCCATTGTGTGGTAATGGTGGGTGGGTGGGTTGGGTGGAGGGGGGCAAGGCCCATCCCAATAAAGCATTGAGATGGGGCAAAACTGAAGAGGGGGCCCTGCATCCTGAATTTGATAATTCATTTTCAATTGTACTGAGGCTATTTCTCCATTGGGCAACTCTATCTAGGATCACCAAACTACCCCAAATGGATACAAAATCAGTGACCACAGATCCCTCACAAATGAGCAATCGATAGGAGGTAGTCCATGGACTCAGCTTCCTCCCCTAGCTAGTTACATTGACACTTGTGTTAAATATGTTTTGATGCATTTGACGAGGACACGTCTAACACTCATCTTGACATGTTAGACATGCCATCATATATGGGTAGTGTGCCTGACGTTGTGGCATTTCTTAAATGAATTCGTGTTAGACATGCATTTCTTGGCTGGCCTACCATTAATATACGTGGTACCATCATGACTCTTGGCATAACTAGAGACGTGTCTATCACTTAGACAAGTGTGTGTATAACTCCTGACTTGTATCTTTCATTTGGACATGTTTCGTACATATGGATTCATGTGTATGAGATATTGTATATATAACCATGATTTGAAATAAATGCTTTATATTTAGTTATCTTTTAATTAATTTTAAAGAAATTTATGCTAATGTCCCCCTAAATTACCGTTATTTAAGAAATCCTCTCAAAAGTTAGGTTTCATGTTCATAATTATTTTTTTTCAATTTTTTTTATTTTTGTTAAATCATCCCTACTTTGGACCTTGAAGGTTCGAAGTTTAATCTTGTTCTGCTTATAAACATAATTTAGACCTTAAGGTCCAAAGTTGTTTTGAACATCAACTTCGGCCCTTCATGGTCCAATGTTGGTTTTGTTCACAAAAACATCAATTTCAAACCTTCAAGGTCTGAAGTTGGTTTGAGACCTTAAGTCAGTCTTTTACTTGACATGAACATCTTAAATGAATGCATGTGTATTTTCCTTAGGGTTTCTTGTTAAAACTACTAAGGTAGCCTTTATCATGTACCCTATTGTGAGCTAGTGCATTTGATGTGGAGTTGTTTGGTAGGTTTTTTAAGGAACAACCATTAACGTGCAAAACCTTGATAAACCACGTTCCCAGGGCATTTTGTTGGAACAAAGCCAGTAAAGGGTCTCAAACTTCGACTTTGGACCTTAAAGGACCCAAGTTGATGTATGTAAACAGAATGAACTTAGGACCTTGAGGTCTAAAGTTGATGTTTGGAAGAACTTCAGATCTTCAAGGTCCATAATAAGCTTTCATCATCATCATCATCATCATTCGAGAATTATTCCAACTATTTGGGGTCGGTTACATTAATCCTGTTCCACCATTCTACTCTATCAATGGGCATACCCTCAGTAAGGCCATCCATAGTTAGCTTATGAGCGGGGGAAAAAAATTGAACTTTGGACCTTCAAGGTCCGAAGTAGGGGCATTTGAGGAAAATATAAAATATGAAAAAATTTCATCATCATCATTGAAGCCTTTTCCCAACTATTGGGGTTGGCTACACGAATCCTGGTCAGTCATTCCGTTCTTTTAAGGGTCATACCCTCAATGAGGCCATGAGTCCCCTTATCCTTTCTCACTGCTTCCAACCATGTCATTTTGGGTCTACCCTTTACCCTGTTTGAGCCTTCCGCTTGAGCTAACTCCCACCTTCTAACAGATGTTGTACTGGGTTTGCGCCACACATGGCCATCCTATCTAAGTCTACTTTCCGTCCTCTTATCGTCTATTGGTGCCACACTTAAATTCGCCCACATGTATTCATTTCAAATTCTGTCACCTCTTGTCTTTTCACTCATCTGTCTCAACATCCTTATCTCAGCTACACTCATTTTATGGGTATGTTATTTCTAAATAACGATAATTTGAAAGAAACTGGTGTAATTTTTTCTTAATTTTATATAATGTATGGACATTTTGATATTTTTACAGACTTGTGTCCGACACCTCTTTATGAGCAGCTGTATTAGAGACATCCTTGTCTTCTTCAGACACGTGTCCATGTCCTCGTGATGTAGGTTCCAATAATACACATATTGGGCTGTACATGCCCTCCCTGTAGATGATTCATTGTAAGAATATGATCTCCTCAGGCCACCTAACTGCACGAGATCGCTCCCATCAGGGCCTGTATCTGCCAGACTAAACAGCCAGGGGGTATAGTGTAAGCGAAGCAAAAATATTGTGTTGAGAATTCCTTTGGTTATCCTTCACATTTGCTTTCTCTCCTTTATCTCAATTGGGATGTAGAACTTGCCCTGGCTGTCATGAGTAGTAATCTCTACTCTCCCATCTAAATTGTTGGTCCCAATACACAGTACTCCCAACTCCCATAAAACACCCTATGTCATGGATATCAGGATGCTCAGTGACACCAAAGAGACTGGGGACTTCCATCTTCTCCACTTTACATCAAGTGGAGTGCCAAAGCTGTAATGATTGCTACGAAGTGTGAATGAAGAACAGTGATGGCAATATCATTGTAACATTCTCTCTGAATTGTTTAAAGAATCAATATGGAACCTTTGCATGAGTGTGTTTGATTGTAAGGTTACTGTCACATATGTAAACTATTTGCTACCATTAATTGTCAAAAATTACAAAGGAAAAACTGGGAGTGTATCTTTCTTTAAAGAGCCTTTGAACATCTCTTTGACCTATGATCTTGGCACTAATGTTTGAATTCCTAAACACTTTGTTCCTTAGTTTTTGAAAAGTAGGCAACTCATACCTACTAGTGAGGGATCTATTTGAGTTTTACTGTACCTCTTTGCAGTATTGTGTTTGTGGAAGAATTCCTATATGTATGTATTCGAGAAATCTACTTATGAATATTTATAATAGCTAGTCCGTAATGAACTTCTGGAACCAGAAATACTGCCATGTAAAAGCTGGCAGTTGAGCAACTTAATTGGAGGAGAATACACAATCAGTAGTTTTGCACATATCATGAAGATTAAGTTTCTGCTGTGCGTTTGTTATCAGATTAAATGAGATCCTTGATTCTGAAGGACAGTAACATTAGTATTTTTGTTCTGGATTCTGTGGTATGTCTTGTGATTGTTGTGACTATGTTGATGTGTTCATGATCTTTCACCACAGATTCTTCCATGAACTCCCATTATCGTTGTATTATGTTCTAGAGAATAAAGTTATATTGCTCTTTCCTATATGTATATATTCTAGAAATCTAGTTATGAATATTTGTAATACGTAGTATGTAATGAACTTGTGGAACCAGAAATACTAGCACATAAAAGCTGGCAATTGAGCAACTTAATTGGAGGAGAACACACATTCAATAGTTTTGCACATATCATGAAGATTAAGTTTCTGCTGTGCGTTTGTTATCAGATTAAATGCGATCCTTGATTCTGAAAGACGGTAACATCAGTATTTTAGTTCTGGATTCTGCAGTATGTCTTGTGATTTTTGTGACTATGTTGATGCGTTCATGATCTTTCACCACAGATTGTTCCATGAACTCCCCTTATCATTGTATTATGTTCTAGAGAATAAAGTTATGTTGCTCTTTCCTATATGTATGTATTCGAGAAATCTAGTTATGAATCTTTGTAATACCTAGTCTGTAATGAACTTCTAGAACTAGAAATACTAGTACGTAAAAGCTGGCAATTGAGCAACTTAATTGGAGGAGAATGCACATTCAATAGTTTTGCACATATCATGATGATTAAGTTTCTGCTGTGCATTTGTTATCAGATTAAATGAGATCCTTGATTCTGAAAGACGGTAACATTAGAATTTTAATTCTGGATTTTGCAGTATGTCTTGTGATTCTTGTGACCATGTTGATGCATTCATGATCTTTCACAACAGATTGTTCCATGAACTCCCATTATCGTTCTATTATGTTCTAGAGAATAAAGTTGTACTGCTCTTATGTTTCACTAATTTTATTTTCTTACTATGCCGTGTAGGGGTTGATTATTTATCAGTTGCTGCATTTGATGATCTGATTCCTTCACATTTGGTCCTTCTAAAAAGCAGGGTAAGTGACTAAATCCACATAAATTGTGGTGAACTTATGCTGTCAATTCTGTTATACTATTAAGTCCCTCTAGCTTTGGTATATTTTTTTAATATCTAATAAGAAAATCTCAATGAGTTCCATGCATCACTATTCCTTGCGTTGGATAATATTTATCATATCAATTGCATACTTAATCTGGTGTAATGTTTCAGGATATTATCGTGGTCGAGGGCCTCAAATTAGACAATGTAAAGCCTGGCTTATACTCATTGCACTGCTTGCACCTCCGATTAATAGGTGCAGAGGGATCGCCAATACGATGCATCCTGATTGAATGAGACTCCTACGAGTGTTATGCAGTTCAGAGAAAACATATTTAGCACGTGCCTCTCCTTGGTGGAACTCCTGACATATATAAATCTTTCACTTTTGTATATGGCAACATTTAAATGTCTTTGATGGTTTGTGAATTACAAAAGAGTAATAGATGGACACGGTTTCTATTAATCCATGTAGAATGAGTCCTCTTAAAAATCTATTTTTGAGATGGAGTTTTGGACTTAATTTTTAATGACATGTAATCTCTAATATAGAGATCCTGAATATAAAAAAAATACATAAATTTTAAAAATTAGAAATAATAATTTTATTAAAAAAACATTTGGAATGTTAGTTTCAATTGTTTTTAGATGGAACACCTATTTGCATCCATTTTTAAGATGGATGTTTTATACGTTGGGAACCGCAAATGTAGAAATGCAGTCCTCGCGGCATGAAACAATTTTCCTTAATAGATTCTACTAATCAATAAATTTTTCACTTCTTGTCATTCGTGTTACATTGAATGAGAGTAATCTGATGCACCTGCATATGCAAATCCAGTTCTAGAAACTCGATGTCTGAAATAGGGGCTCGTTTTAGGGCTTGATACATTTTTAGCTGTCTAGCCTCTTCCAAGCGTCGACTCATATTTTTATAAAATAGGCTTAAAATTAGGACAGCTAGGGGAAAAAGGCATTTAGTATAGCAAATGGAAAAAATCTGATCCCATGGATATGGTATGTATCTTGGAACTTAGGTTTTTATCTTTAGATATTAGGTGTGGTTTCTATAAGGTTGCAACTTTAAACAATCCAATTAAGGCGCATTTTCAAATTTTGTCATAACATATAATTTTGGTATAAAAAATTCTTAAGATTATCTGAAAATCTACTTTCATATCTAATAATAAAATTTTAGACTAAAAAAATGGTTAAAATCAAGTAGATCTATAAACATATGAAAATCTTGAAAATGGATAGTCTAGATTATGTGTTGCAAGATGCATTATTTTTGGGACTCAAAAACTTTTTTTTTTAACATTAAAACAACATTTTCCAAATTTATGAGGTGCATCTTTAATTCTACATTTTTAAAGTTGTAACCTTATATTATATAAACTTTGCACCTTTAGCATTTAAACAGTAGCATGAAGTTTTTTAAGGTACTTTCGTGAATATTGCCCCGCTTTTAGCAGCTTTGCCCTTCTTGTCGGAGTAAAATCTTGTTTGGGCATCTAATAGGTTTAATACTTCTTATGAGAGGTTTAGCGATAGTATTAAAATTTGGGATAAATATGTTAACACTTAAACCAATCAAGCCCAATGGCACACCTAAAAGGGCTGAGAAATGCTTGGTTTCTGTTTTAGTACAGGTTCCCTAGATTTAGCCCCATGCCTTCCATGTACAAGCTATGGTTGTTTATTACTAAGCTAAAAAGCAAGTGACGATATGTGGTGGAGGACAAAATTATTTTTAATTTTAAGATTTATTTATTTTTGAAAGATGTATATTAGAATTTTCATTTGAGGGTTTTTTAGTTTTTTGGGGATTCTAGAGCTCTTATTTATTTTTTATTTACATCATGAGTACTATTTAGAATTATTGTTCATGAGTACTATTTATGGGTACTGTTCACATGAGTAAAACTGTCATTATAAATTTTAAGTTTAACTTAGGATGTATGGGTCGATGTCTTATTTGTTTGGATACTTTATGTACTTAGAACATTGGATTATAATATTAAGAGGTGTGTGGGACCTTGAGAGGGTCATTCGACATGATTTTTAGAAATTAAAAGATATACAAGTTTAGGCTTTTGAAACCCTGGCTTAAGGTATGAAGAGAAACGTTAGGTTTATTTGAATTATGTTTGTGTTTGAATTTAGTTTTTTGTTGATTTTACTGTTCGTTCAAATTTTTCTGCATCAATATGACAAAATTAAGGGCAAAAATGATGGTTAAAATGTGATCAATATAAAGTTCAAACCAGTAAATTGTCCCCTCAATTGTTGAAAATGGACCACTGTTGCAAGTTCTTCTTCCATTAGGCGCTCAGTTTGGCTAGGTAATATTCATCTCAACTATCAGTTAACCACCCCTGGTTGATGTCATGTACATTTTACTATTTCTGAAGTGCATGGACCATTATATATGATATAAAACGAAAATGGGAAAGTGATAAAATTTCATGTGACTTATTCTCTCAAATTGACCGTTCAAATTGGACTAAATTTCGTTAAATGGAAGCCTTTAGAACAAAAATATTAAAAAAAAAAAGTAAAGAAAAAAGTTACTTAAAGTGTGTCAATATTTTTTCAACTTTTTATAATTAGAAGGGGGGCATCTCTGTCTCTCCGTCTCTCTTTATACATGTGTGTGTGATTTCATACAACACTTGTATAATAATATAATGAAACAATTTTTAAAAATCATGTTAAGGCGATTTATTTGAGCCAACTATACACACTCTTTTCATCCCAATAAATAATTACTAAAAAAAAAAATTTGAAAACATAGACCATCCATTTTGGTAAGATGCTTAGATCTAGGCCATATAATTTTTTTTTTCTTTTTAAATTTTTTTTAGATGGATTTATTGTCATTGGATGAGCAATATTAAAAAATAAAAAATAATTTTGAGTTTGTAAAGGCCTAGATATTAAAATTCACCAAATAGATGATCTAAATTTGTTGTTGGAGGGAAACTCATTTTGATCATATCTAGGGTGCAAATTGTATTTTATTCTTTTGGGGATTAATTATTAGGATGAAGAGAAGGATTCTGTAATTTTTGGGGTCGTACAAATACCACAAATATGATTTTCTAAAAGTATACTAATGGTGAACTTAATAATTTATTACTCTAAAACTTTTGACTATTAAGTAGTTCATGTATTTTAGAAACAGTATTTTTATTTTCTTAAAATCTATCCAAAACTCAATTTTAAATTTTAAAAAATTATTTTGACTTTGTGAATAATATTTCAAAATAAATTTAAAATTACAAACATGCCCATTCTGAGTGGATAGAAACCAAGTCCAAGGACTTATACTTTAACATTTGTGACAAACTCTGCTATATAACTCAATTTCCTTGCGAAATTACAAAACTTATTGTATCACATGCCCTCAATTACAGCTACATAAGAGAAATTACAACCATCAAACACTTTCTATAGAGTTATTACAATGAGGATACAAATCAATGAGTCACTTGTCAAAACAACACAAGTCTACAATGAGTCCCTTGTCAAAACAACACAAGTCTACACAAGGAGATCAAGTACACAACACTTGTAACTAGTGCTATTAAGTACACCACTTGAATTGAGAGAGAAATCCCATTTTCTCTCCTTTCTCTCTCATCATGGAGCTTGAATTGAGCTTTGATGGAGTTCAAGTCTATCTCTCTCACTAGGATTTGTTCTTCATACTACACTATAGGCTTTTCTCATATGATGAGAGAGAAAAGAGTGAAGAGGGTAGGACGTACCACCTAGAGTGAGGCATGCCATTTTAAGAGAGAGAAAATAAGATCGTATGAGAAATTAGAGAGTAAAGGCATATTTATAGCTACCAAGTGTAGAGATACTTCTAAATAGAAGAATCTTGGCCACTTATATTATTATCTTATGGCTATAAAGAGAAGCTTGATCTTAGCCTTCCATCTACCATCATGCCATCTTAATGTGTGGTTGAGATTTAAACACCTTTATCCTTTATTTTCTATAATTCACTCAAAATGCCCCTTGTATGAAAAAACATATGATCTTTTCAAATAATTAAACTAAAAATCAAGGTTAAGAGCATACCCTTAAGGTACTTAGGCACATATCCACCAAAAATTCAAATTCAAAACTCTTCTTCTATTTTGAAAAAGCATGCGTAGCCAATCATTTGGGGCCACATGTGTAAGTTGGTTAAACATAATTAATATATTCATTAGGCTTTCAATTAAATATCAATTGAAAGGCCTCAATCCATGCCCTTTCTAAAAGGCCTCATACATGTGTACATAACTCATTTCTCACACAAAAAATATGTACCTAAATTTATTTTTCCAATTTTCAATCCACAAAATTTCATAATCCGCATTGGGCTGATGTGGAGGCCTCCCATAGCCAAGTGAATATCCATTGGTCATTTGGGGTGTCTTGTGCAGATCCCAAAGGGTATGTCCTTGATTGTCAATTTAATTAAACAATTTTGAAAATATATTTTTCTTGAATTTTTTTTGAAAAATCTCACAAAATTCCAAAACATACAAATCATTCTACATCAAAAGAAATCATTTTAGCACAATTTATAAATAATTTCAAGGGGAATTACGATCTTATGGAGCTGAATTAAGCATCAAAGCATTCCACTCGGTTAGACTCTAAATCCAAAGTCATCTTCTCGGTATGACCCAACAAACTCTTTTTTTTTAAAAAACGGTATGAAGTTTCATTACATAGAGGAGCAAAGCTCCAAACTTACATAGAGGAGCAAAGCTCCAAAACACTAGAAAAAACATATGAAGAAATAAAAAAGAACTCCCCATTTCCACAGAAGAACCGACTCAATTGCTCAACACTACAAACCTAAACCTCGATGGCACAAACAAAACACAAGCTTTCTAAACCCAACTACCAAAAATAGGGCGACGATGAGAACGACGGCAGCAGCTCACAACCAACGACCAAAAATAGGGCAAAAGATAGTAAGAAAAGAATAGGGGCAAAGGAAAGAGAGGGTGGAAGTCACGATAGAGATCTAGAAATGAGAAGAGGGAACAAAGAAGGACAGGATGGAGAAGTCCTGTTCAAACATCCCCAAAAAATACACCTGACTATTGGTAGGAATTTGTATGACCCAACCAACTCATGGCCCACAATGTTAATCAGAAGCTCATGACATAGCTTATCAAAGTTAAACCAATGAGTAACTCTAAACCTCCAAGTTCTAGTGGATTTTAGGTGAACCCCCAAGATGACTTGCACTTATATGGTACGGGGGTTCCTCTCTTGGCACATGTGCATACCTCTTCACAGTGAATCCCCTGGAAGAGTGGCTTCCCATTTTGTAATTGTTAATGTACATGCTATAAGAATGTTCTATTAGTTAATGATTTAGGCTAATGTCCTCTCTAAGCCCTTACCTTCATATACAGGGCTTAAACATATACAATCATTGAGCTTATATTTGTCAGAATTGTGTCCTTTCAAGGCCTTAAACTTCTGACATTTGTTATAGCTCTTGACTTTCGTGGGAATAAAAGAGCGACATGACTTTAGGATCGTGGCACACTAAGATTAAGAGTCATGGAACCCTAAGAGAGTCATGAGGAGTATTTGTATAGATAAAAGGCATCAAGAGGATTGAGGGTTACCTCTAGTTAGGATCGGTTATTGATAATAAGCCTCATGACTGTGTAATGGGCCAAGGCTTTATGTGATTGATGATATGAGCTTGATGACTAAATTTAGCCATGTATAGAAAGGTTAAGGCTAAAAGAGAATTTACCTAAATCCGTGATTCATAGAACCTGCTCATAGCATGTGCATAAACAGTCGCAAAGCATGAAAAACCACTCTTCCAGGGATCAACTGCGAAGAGGTATGCACATGTGCCAAGAGAGGAACCCCCGCATCATGTGCACATATCCTCTAGTGAGTACACCTGAAATCAACTGGTACTTGGATATTCATAATTACTCATTGGTTTGACTTTAATAAGCTGCATCAAAGGGCCTTTGATTAGACACTGTGGATCATGAGTGTTGAGTCATATTGAGAATGTGGCTTTGGATTCCAAGTTTAGCAGATCGGAGTGCTTCGATGCCAACTCAGCTTTATAGGATCCTAATTGAAGATATTTTTAAATAGCGTCAAAATGATTTATTTTGATGAAGAATGATTAAAAGGATTTTTTTGGGAATTTTTATAGATTTTTGTAGTTTTTTATGGGTAAGAAAATGTGTTTTTGCAAATGATTATCAAGGATATACCCCCAGAGACTTGGATGAGACATCCAAATGGCCAATAGTTGTCCATATGAGCCATGAGAGCCTCCACAACAGCCCCACGTAGAGATAAGTGGGTCCCCATGGTAGGGCCTTTTGGTCAATTTCTAAAAGACCTCTTTAGTTGGAATTAATTATGATAAAGAATTGATTGAATTGTTCGCTAAGGAGGTTGGATGTAAGATTGATACTTTTCCTATAACTTATCTTGGTATGCCCATCTTATATTGTAGGTTATTGAAAGTAGTTTTGAATCCGGTATTGAAGAGAGTTTAAACTTAGACCAATGGAAAAGTAAGGTGCTTTCTTTAAGAGGGTGCATCACATTGGTAAAATTTTGTTTAGCAAACATGCTGATTTTTGTGATATATTTTCTCGTGATGCCTGCATCGGTGTGTAAAGAAACTAAAAAATTGATGAGGAATTTCATATGGGGGAATGTGGATATTGGACAAAAGTATCATCAGGTAAACTGGCATAAAATTTGTGTGCCTAAAGTCGAGGGAGGTTTTGGGATAAGGAAACTGAAATTGATCAATCAAGCTATGTTGGTCAAGTGGTGGTGGAGAATACTGTATTGCGAGGACCAAATTTGGAACTTAGTAGTAAGAGAAAAATATGGGGTTTCTTTAGATTCCATAATGTCATATTCTTCAACTAGAAGAGTTCAAACCTCAGAATTTTGAAAGGGTATGGTGTGAGTTAAAGAGGTAGTAATGCGGAATGTATGATGGGTGTTGGGCAAAGGTGAGAATATTAATTTATGGCATCACAAATGCCAAACAAATGGGTGTTTGGCATTTCTGCATGTGCTTTCGAGAATGGTGAACCATGCAGCCAAGGCAATGGAATGTTGCTCTTTGGTGAATGGTAGTCGTGTTTGGCACGTGCCTTTTTTTTATGGAAGGGTTCTGGATAGAGTAGAGGAAGAATTTGCAGCTTTATTACTTGAGCTAAATGCTATATATATGGGAGGGATTCAGAAGATGAGGTAATATGAGAGGATGAGAATGATGGAGTTTTTTTTATTAGATCAGCATATAGATTGTTGTATAACGAAAGGCATAGAGATTTGTCACACTCTTTGAATGGGCTGTAGAAAATTCCAGTCCCTCACAAGGTTCAAGCTTTTTTTGGCTACTCCTCCAAGGGAAAACTCTAATAGTGGATAATTTGCAAAAAAAATGATGAATAATGGTAAGGATCTGTCTACTTTGTAAAGAGGATGAGGACAAATTGTGATCATTTGTTCTCACATTTCATTTTTACAATAGCTATCTAGGAGTGGGCCTTTGTTAAAATGGGAATTCAATGGTGATGTTGAGGAGCCATGGAGAGTTATAGCTTCAAATGGATGTTCTAGGATTACCAAAATTTGAACAGATTATATGGATGGTACTTAGAGCAGTTGTTCTGTGGGAAGTTTAAAAGGAAAGAAGCTACAGAACTTTCGATACCAAGATATGTGGTATGATGGAGATTATAGGGAGTCTTTTATATGGAGTTTCGTATTGGTTCCCAGTATCAAGTGAAGGAAGAGATATTTCTAAGGTAGACTCTTGGGTGAATATGAAAAATGTGCTCACAATTAAAACATAGAAGCTTAAGCCTAAGGGTAGGTGGTATGCCCCAGAAGAAGCTTCTTTAAAACTAAATTTTGATGGTAGCTCTTTTAGTATCCCAAATCCAACCGGTTTTGGGGGAGTTCTGATAGACTCAAGTAGCGCTGTCCTTCTCTCTCATGCAGGGCCTTGTGGAGTAGTATCACCAAATGAAGCAGAATTTTGAAGTATACTACGAGGCATGAGATGTATTAAGAGAAATTTGTGGGGGGTTGCAGTCTTGGTGGAGGATGATTCGCAGAATGTTATAAATTGTGAAACAAAGTTTCAAAGGCACCGTGGAAATTTTATTCTCTTTTGGCTGAGATAGTGGATTTGTGCCTTGGTCTTGGACTAACATTCTCCTTTACTCATGTCTATAGGGAAGAGAATGATGTTCCAGATGTTTGGCTAAGCATATGGTCTCCATGGTTAAGACATTTGTAGTAGATGAGCTTCTTCATGTATGATCTGTTTGTAATTCTTTCTTAAGTAATAAAATTTCGTAATATTGTCAAAGAGAAAATTTTACAAGGCAATAAGCTCGATTGCCAAATTTAAAAAGGAAAATCAAGTTCAAACCTAAAAAATAAATTACTTTAAAAGAATTAAAATGAACGGTACATTAAAAATAAAATCTAAATTATTATTTTTAATTTTTTTTTCACATTCATGACACAATGGAGCAAGATTCACGTGGCTGACCTTAAATAATTGAGATAAAGCTTAGATATCGATGATGATTCATGACACGGTGGATGCAACACACCAAAAACCAAACTCAATCTAAGTAATCCCTTCTTTTGCCTCCATTTGGCACACCAACACCAGATGTGATGATCACTACAATGTGTGTTCTAACTAGTGTAAGAAAGATCGAGTTGGGCTGCCTAATCGGTCATGGCCTGTGCCGATTAGGCGGAGTTCGATTTAGTCAGCCCGAATGGTGCCGAGTTTTGTGATGTTAAAAAAGTGCGGGTAAAAAACCTCTAAAAAAATTATAAAAAAATTGTAAAAAATGGTAAAATTTTACATGTATTGTTGTTTTATATTGTTACATAAAATACGTGAAACAAAAAATATTATGGATATATTAGGGTTTCAAAAAAAAATTTAGGCACTTGAGGCAATACTTTTTCAGTGAACAAGTAATTAACGGAACTTACATATTATGCAATAGTAAAAAAAATTGTTCAAAAGTAGTAAGATCGACGATGGAGTTCATGATTTTTTTGAGTTTTGCTATCAAGATTAACTGGGGTAAAAATCACTGTGATGTCTGATGGAGTCCGTAAACTTGCCAAATAAGAATACTACCATGTGAAGTTTTTAATTAAGCCATAATCACCCGATTTTTTTTAATATATTGCCGATTATTGGCAGCCTATAAAATCAAGACTGCTGGACGAGTCCGAGTTATTTAGCGGACTTCATCCATACGATTCACAACATGCCAACTCTCTAGGATGAAACAAACCCCTAAGTCTATCTCATGACGGGACATATAACAAACCATAGCTAAAAAGTTAAAGATGGTTCATTTGTTTTGGTTCTTGAGAGGCACATTCGAGACAGGCTGGCTTGGGAACCTAGGCCATATCTTCCTTCAATGCCTAACGTCTATTTACGAATCCCAATTACGTGAAGCACTTGTTTGTAAGCACATTGAAAAGAGAAAAATGCATGCACAATAGAGAGTTTTTTATTGTCTAGACTCTAGAGAGAGGGTGTTCGTGCATTTTTTATTGTTTTTTCTAAAAAGAATATTTTTATTGTTGTTTACAAGAAATGGTATCTCCCTTTATTTAAAGCTAAAATTTGAAGATGTAACCTTTTCAACGTACAGAATAACTTCAATAAAAATAATTTTATGTTTGTACGTTCTATGCAACCGAAAAAAATAATATCTCGAGATTAAATAGAGACTGTCTAATATTTAGATGGTGAGATCTAAGTATTAGAAATTCAAATATTAATTTTTTTTTTTGAGAATAATCATCTAATAATTCTCAAAATTCAGATTAAAAAAGAAAAAAAATTATATAAAGTTGCAACCTTAAAATGTAGAATTAAGAGATGCACCTCTAAAATCCATCATCCCTCTAATTGATAATCTCGACAATGAGATGCATGAACATGAAAAGAAAAAAAGATTTCGCGTCAGCAAAATAATATATCTTGCAACACATTATCTGGACTGTCAATTTTCAAGATTTTCATATATTTATAAATCTGCTTGATTTGAACCGTTTTTAGAGTTTAAAATTTTATAATTAGAGATGAAAATAGATTCTCTGCATCCTAAGAATTATTTTATATCAAAATTATATTTATGATATTAGAGATGCAACTTAATTGGATTGTTAACCTTATGCAACAACCTTGAAAAAAACATTCCAAATAGGTCTTCTATGTTCCCAAGGGAGCACAGTATACATGCTGTTATTTAAAGTGCTTATTTTTTTGTACATGGCAAAGTGCATGTACATGAAATGATGGTGGTTTTAGGTAGAACTAGTTAGCCATTTAGGGATATGGAGAGTCATAGAAGGAGCACAAATCTACAGCATTGTACATTGAACTTCCATTTCTGTAATCTGGTCGCTACAAGTAAATTTAGGCACCTAGGGATATGGACAGTCGCAGAAAGAGCACAAATCTACAGCATTGTACAATGAACTTCTATATGTGGAATCTCGTGCTCCTATTTTAGTTTAAGAAATTTAGGGAGGTGGTGTGTCCAAGAGAGAGCACAAAGGATGGTAATATTAGGGGTGGCAACGGACCCAGACCCGACCTGGGACCGTCAGGTATACCCGAATGGGTATGGGTATGGGTTCAATATTTGAATCTAACGTATTGGGTCTGGATCCAAAACTTGGACTCGATACTATTTGGGTCTGGGTCCGGGTTTGGTTGAACCCGTCTCGTACCCGTAAATTGTTGGAAATAAAATACTTCAAGGCCTATTTGTTTGGGTGCATTCAAGATTGTATACAATAAGAATTCATAATCATCTTTCGCTATTAAACAACAAATAAGATGACTTGAAATCTAATGATGGGTTGTGACCTTGTTGCCAATAATTTGGGTATATGATGATAAAGAAGGGTCCAAAAAAAAAAGAAGAAGCTCATAGTGAGAGTGGCAATGGACCCGACCAGACTTGAGACCCGACATGATAGACCTAGAACCCGACGGGTACGGATATGGGGTCCAATTTTTGAACCTGATGGGTTGGGTCCTTTTGGTCTAAAACCTGGACCCGATTACATCCGGGTCTCGGTCTGGGTCTTGCTAGACCTGACCCATTGCCACCCCTAAGTTATATAATGCAACCACACTTCTAAAAACCATGTTTGTAGCATTTGTATCACCCAAAAATTGCATATACCCTCTATTCATCCCAATAGACAATTTTGAAAAAAAAATGAAATTTGAATTTGCATCATAGATATGGTTAAACTGAGTCCCATCCAACAATGAATTGTGACCATCCATTTGGTCAATTTCAAGATCTAGGTCAGTACTCAAAGATTTTTTTTCTTTTTCAAATTGTTCATCTAATGATAATAAAACTATCTAAAAATTTTGAAAAGAGAAAAATCCTTCTAAGGCCTAGATCTAAGCACCTTAACAAAATGGACAGTTTATGTTGATTGGGATAAAATAACACTTTCTATGGTGCATTTTTAAGTTTTGTTTTTTTTGTGATTGTTCAATGGAATGAATAGAGTGAACATTTAAAAATTGGGATCAAATAAATGGCATTAACATAGTTTTTTAAGGTTGTTGCATTATTTTACTATACAACCATTGCAAGAAATCATTTCTCATATATATATATATATATATATATATATATATATATATATATATATATATATATATATATATATATATATATATAACTTTTTTTCTTTAAATGCTAACTTGGGACATGGTGAAAATAAATTCTAGAGGTCATCTGCCACCTTGACCACCAACCTAATGCCCGAGTGGATAATCCGAAAAGGGCGCAAGGCATGTAACATTATATGTTGGATTTCATCGACTCTCTGTATGTTTTTGTATGTGTATGTGCGTGTGATTACCTTGAGTTAATCCAAATTTAAAACTTATAATTCTATTAGGTCTATCAAAATTTGGTGGAAGTTTGTAAATAAAATGGGGCAATAAAAAAACAACTTTTCATTTTTTTTTCTGATAGCTGAAAAAGTTGTTTTCTTGGAGAATCGAATCTTTAAGAAAGTAGAAGAACGAGAGAAAGGTAAAGGTAGAAAACTCCTCCAGGTACAAGTAATCCATTTTCTAAGGCTAAGGTTTACTCCATATGGATAAAAAAGTCAATATATATCTAAGTTCAAATACAAAGAAACATAAGATCATGTTCAAATAGACATTATATATATATATATATATATATATATATATATATATATATATATATATATATATATATATATATATATATATATATATATATATATATATATATATATAGATGAATGAGATAATCTAAACTTTACAACCCTTCAAATTACAAAAATTAAAGATAAAGAGAGTTGTGAATGGTATATTTACTAATTTTGTAGTCTATTTTTTTTTAAAAAGTTACTTTTTATGATATCTTCACCATTAAGTAAAGGCAATTTTGTAAATATTACTACATGTGTCATCTCCGTAAAAGTTAAAGTTGAAATTTTTGCTAAAAGACCATAGTACTCTATAAATAAAATATCAGGACACTAACTTCCAAAATGCCATTGTACTTTTGTAAAAATTTGAAATTTACCATTGTTTAATAGTCAAGTTACCTATTAAAATAATTTATGTTAAAAAAAAGTAATAATCTTTTTGATAAATACACCCATCATAACCCCTTAATAATCAAGTTACCTATTAATTTTTTTTTAAAAATAAAGTAATGACCTTTTTGATAAATACACTCATCACAACCCCTTCTAACCTGAACCTTTATATTTTGAGGGGTTGTTAACTCTAGACAAATCCATTTTATAATTAAAGATGAAAACATATTTTAAGGCCCTCACAAAGATTTCCAATATTGAAACCATAGTTATCGACACCATTTCAAGGCACGCTTTACTTTGATTGTTTAGAGCCCCTTTCTCAAACTCTTCTACTTATTTTAATTATTTGATTAAAAATTTCAAATTTAGAATTTAGAAAAAATTATATCGTTACCCCTTCAATTAAGCGTCATTACAAAATTCCCCTTTTTCATTAATATTATTACACTTGTACCCATTTTCTTATTATTTTTAAATGACCAAAATACCCAAACTTCATATTTTGAAAACTTGAAGTTCATCAAAAACCCATTTAATCTTACTAGGGCTAAGAGTTTTTTGGATTGGGTCTTGATCCACCTAGATCCAGATCTGGATCCAAAAAGTATAGATTAGATCCGGATCTAGGTCCAATCGATCTAGAATATTCGGATTCAAATCCAGATCAGAAACTATATATAAGATTTGGATCCGAATTAGTTCCAATATTGTATATTATACAATTAAAATATAATTATAAAACTTAAAATAATTATATATGTTAATAAATATATAAATTATAACATACATATATATCAAATCCAAATCTTAAACCCATTCCCAAATCTAGATAAGATCTGAATTTCGACTTTTTAGATCCAAATCAGGTAAATTCTCAGCCCTATCTATCACTCTGTTCTCTTTGGTATTTGCATCAATACCATCCCTTTATATTTGGTATTTGCATCAATACCATCCCTTTATAGGAGGGCATGCGGGTCCCCTATTAACCTAGTAGATACAACTAGATTTGTAAATTGTGTACTAATGCAATGTAGGAGAACAACAAATTGCGTCCTAGGGTTGCCCTCTAATCTTATTGCGTAGATAATGTGAACTTTCTAAAACCTATCAATGTCAAATCAATAACAATTTTAGAAAGGACAAATTTCTATTAGTCCATGTAAAAATGAGTCGCCTTTTAAAAAATTATTTTTGAGAGATTTTTTGACCTAATTTTTTAAGACATGCAATCTATAACATGGAGATCATGAATATGAATGAATAAATAAATTTTGTAAACTACAAATAAAATTTTTAGATGGACCACCTATTTGCATCCATCTTTAAGATGGATGCTTTATACTTTGGAACAGCATATTCTAGTAATGCTGTTCAGCCTGCATGAAACAATTGTTCCTTTAAAAAACCACAATTATCACTAATTTATTATCATTTGTATGATTCGTATTTTAAGTGGAATACAATATCCACTCAAAAGACTCATAATGATGATAATGATATAGTGTCCACTTAAAAGTTCCTTTTAGTACCATAGGAATGATACGGAGGATAATTCTCATTTGTTTAAGACTGAATATGTGGAGCTTTAGAATGTTGTAACCAAGGGGAGCCTACCTTTATTTCCACGAATTAGCATTGATTCAAGTGAAATCACAAATTTCATTTCCAGGTGAACTTGGAAATTACATCATCTAATCAGGGTTGGGTGCCCTCAAATTTTGCTCTCTCTCCTCCCCTTAGTATATAGTGAAAAAAGAAAGATTGGCAAGCACAACAGTAAAGACAAAAAAAAAGCGTACTGCTTAGCCAACTATAGCCAGTGTTCAAAAGAACAAGTCGGGCCCACTAGTCGGTCAAGGCCTTGACCTGATTAGTCAGAGCAGAGCAGGTCTGACCTGATTTGTCGAAGCGGCTCCAACATTGTCGGCCGATTAGTGTCGAGCTTGTACTGCAAAATCAAATGGCGTTAAATAATCTTAAAAAAATTATAAAAAAATTGAAAAAAATGTTTAAAATTTACATGCATTGTTTTTTTATTGTTACGTAAAATAAACAAAACAAAAAATATTATAGGCATAATTGGGTTTTGGATAAAAATTTTGAGCACTTGAAGTCATACTTTTTTAATGAACTTGTAATTGAAGTAATACCTTTTGGAATTATCTCCAAAGAGATTATTTATTTTTTGTGCATGAAGGTCATAATCATTCTTGTCTCTAAAATTTCAAAATGGGTGATTGTAAGAGTGTTATTGAATGGACACAAAGTTCCAAAAAAAATTCTTGGACTTGGTGACTAATGCCAAGCTATCCAATTTAACATCTAATAAATAGGAATGATTATGATCTTTATGTACAAAAGATTAATAGTCTCTTTGCAGACAATTCTATATTTTTTTAAGAATTCCAAATTCACATCATAGTTCTTTGAGACTAATATACATATAAAAACTTTTTATATTAAAAAACTAATTTTAGATAGAGATAGAGAGAGGAAAACCAAGAGAAGGGAGAGAGAGAAAGAGGAAAGGAGAGAGGTTGGAGCTAGCCCAAAAAGAGAGATAGAAGTTGGGGCACATAACCCCAATATGAGAGAGAGAAAGAGAAGTTGGTGCAAGCCCTAAGAGAGAAAAAGGGTGAGAGAGAGGTTGAGGAAAGCTCCTACAGAGTGTGAGAGAAGTCAGGGCAGACCCCCAAAAGAAAGAGAGACCGAGAGGTTGGGGCAAGCAGCCCCAAACATAGAGAGATTGAGCTTCTTGCTCCCACCCAAGAGATAGAGAGAGGTGGAGAGAGACTTACTATGCGGCAGAAAGAGAGAGGGATTAGCTTGCAAATATAGAAGAGACTTCCAAAAACCTGTACCGTATCAGTGTATAAATCTACTGATCGTTACAACAAATCATCTTTTAGTGTATAAATCGGCCGATTAATGCTGATTTATACAATAAATTAGCCAATTAGTGCAATGCATAGCAAACTCACGATTGACTGGTGATATACTTTGAGTTAGTGGGCCAATTTTAAAAAAATCTGCCGACTTTTTTAACATTGACTATTACAAATATGTACACGCACAACATGAGGAAGGATAGAAGGTTTAGGTAGGGAGATATTTTAGGAAGAGCTCCAGACCATTGCTTTCCATGGATCCTATTAATGTAGGAAGCCACGAGGGCACGGTCCTTGGGGTATTTTACAAATAATTTAAAAAGCTAGTGAAAAATAGATTTTGAAAATAAATTTATGACTAGAGATATTTTAGAAATAATTCAAAAAAAAAGAAAATGTGAAAATGAGTATTCATAGCCCAAAATACATTGTAATCTTTTCCAAAATGAAAGAATATATATAAAAAAACACATTATAAATAAATTTCTTACTTTTTGGGTTTTTTCTTTTAAAAATTTTCTTCAGTTGCCAACATGGATCTTACGTCCAAATGCAGCACAAAGACTCTCGATTTTAATTGATAAACTGGTTCCCAGTTTTTTTCTTCTTTTTTAGTGAAACAAATAAGTGGTTTTTGTATTGAATATCGAATCCATAAAATGATAGAAATCAATTTTTTGAAACCCTTAAATATGTTGTCCGCATAGATGATGGCCGAGACTTAGAGTTGAGGACATGTAGCTGTAAAATATCTCGACCGTCCATGTGACCTTTTTCAAGGCTGATCGATGGCCAAGATCTTTTAAATGGTCGTGTATCTATTCTTTTGTTTTTTTTTTGACAAGAGTACGATATCTTATTAGATAAATTGTGCTAATACAATGAGCCATACCTTGGTCGTGTATCTACCCTTCTTACTGGCTTATAGGCTGGGCTTGGGCTCGATTTGTGAGCCCTGTGAAATAGATGAACTGCTGAAATAGGCTTGGGGTTGGACTTGGGCTTGGGTTTGGGTTTGGGCTTTTTAGACTTCGCCATATTTACAAGGAGAAATATAGTTTTTGTTGGAGAAATGTTATGTACTACTACTTCAAAGTATATTGCTTTTATCAAAATACGGAAATTTATTGAAAATACAGCTACAAGATTAATTATTTAACATTTTTGTCTATATATTTTGATTTAATTTTAAAAGGTCTATCAAATAATTATGAGTTGGAACAGTGGAAAAGAGATAAAATCCTAAATAGTTGATCAGTTAGGTGCGTGTTTTATAAGCTTTCATTTAAAATGATAATTTTAGAAAAGAATGTTTTGTCTTATTTCAAAGCGAGAAATTAAAACTTTTGTCCCACATTGACAAGGAATGAGAAAGACAAGGTTATTTAGGAGATCATCCTCTAACTTTGGTGTTTATGGAATTAAGAGAGAAATCCCGTGCATAACTTGTTGACATGCGAGGGAGCTTGAAACCGCACTTTGATCTTTACAATGGTAAGCCAATTAGGCAAAAATGAAGATAATGTTGTTTCCACTCTTGAATACAATTTTAGGCCGCATTTGAGTGCAAGAATGTTGCAATTGAGCTATTCTTGCCATGCCGGGGCAGAGTAATAGCACTTAGTTTGGGTAATCAAATAAGTGCAAGAATGTTGCAATTGAGCTATTTTTACCATGCTGGGGCAGAGTAATAGCACTTTGTTTGGGTAATCAAATAAGGCGAAAATGAAGATCATGTTGTTCCACTGTTGAATACAAATTTAAACGCCATTTGAGTGCAAGAATGTTGCAATTGAGCTATATTTACCCTTGTTAATAGTTTTATGAGGGATGGTTCTTTTCGTGGAACCCACATTGTTGAAAACGAACGGTTGTGATTGACTATTTAAATCTAATTATGAACAACCATAACTGTGAAGAACGTTTTTTTGGGCAAAGAACAGCGATTTAGTATATAAAAAGGCAACTGTATGTCTATATATGAAACTTGAAAGCTCTCTTCAAGGTACAGTTTTTGTACGTACTCTTTTTGGACTTCCACGACTCTGTTTGAACTTCCGTGACTCTTTTGCTCTCCCTTAAGTTTTAATAAGCTGGAGCAACGATTTCATGCAACCGTTCTATAGTAATATCATGCAATAACATTAAAAAATCATCTTATAACCATTTGTTTGATCTAAATTTTGAAATATACATACTCTTTTCATTCTAATCAACAATCACAAAAAAATAAAAATTTAAAAACATAACCTAAAAAGTATTTTTTTAGCCCAATTAACATAGCCCGTTCATTTTGGTGAGATGCTTAAATCTAGGCCTTAGATGGATTTTTTCATTTCTAATTTTTTTGGATAGCTTTATTATCATTAGATGAACAATGTTAAAAAAAAAAGAAATTAGTTTGAATTCATAAAGGCTAATATCTTGAAATTCACAAAATGAATGGTCTACATTCGGTTTTGAAAGGAGGCTCATTTTGACTGTATCTAAGGTTCAAATTGAACTTTGTTTTTTGAGAGATTGATTATTGAGATGAAAAGAGTGTGTGTGCAAACTTTGAGATCATAAAAATACCACAAACATGGTTTTCTAGAAGTGTCGTTGCATTATACTATGATGCAACCAGTGCATTAGATCATTGCTCAATAAGCAACTCTCTCTCTCTCTCTCTCTCTCTCTCTCTCTCTCTCTCTCTCTCTCTCTCTATATATATATATATATATATATATATATATATATATATATATATATATATATACCCAGTGATTGCATGCAATAGTTGTATCATACTATAATGCAACAATCTTCAAAAACCATGTTAGGCCCAGTGATTGCATGCAATAGTTGTATCATACTATAATGCAACAATCTTCAAAAACCATGTTAGGGCCATTTGTTTGATCCAAAATTTGAAATATATACTCTTTGAGCAGTGATTTAATGCAACGGTTGTATCATAGTATAATGCTACGACATTTCTTAAAAACCATGTTTGTGGTATTTTTATGACCTCAAATTTTGCACACACTCTCCCTTCATCTCAATAATCAATCACCAAAAAAAAAAAACAGTTCAATTTGAACCTTAGATATGGTCAAAATGAGTCCCTTCCAAAAACGAATCTAAAGAATTCATTTTGTGAATTTCAAGATCTTAGCCTCTATAAACTCAAAATCATTTTTTTGTTTTTTAACATTGTTCATCTAATAATAATAAAACCATCCAAAAAATATTGAAAATGAAAAAAATTCTTTTAAAGCCTAGATCTAAGCATCTCACCAAAATGAACGACATATGTTAATTGGGCTAAAAAAATACTTTCTAGGTTGTGTTTTACAATTTTTCTTTTTTGTGATTGTTCATTAGAATGAAAAGAGTGTATATTTAAAAATTTGGATCAAACAAACAACCATAAGATGGTTTTTTAAGGTTGTTGCAACATATTACTATACAACCATTGCATGAAGTCATTGCCCCTACATTCTTTTCATTCTAATGAACAGTCACAAAAAATAAAAATTTTAAAATGAAACATAAAAAGTAGTTTTTTAGCCCAATTAACATAGGCGGTGTATTTTGATAATATGCCTAGATCTAGGTCATAGAAGGATATTTTCTTTTCCATTTTTTTTTAGATGGCTTTATTATCATTAGATGAATAATGTTAAAAAAAATAAATTTGATTTTGCATTTGTAACTGCTAAGATCTTGAAATTCATCAAATGACCTAGATTCGTTGTTAGATGGGACTAATTTTGACCATATTTAGAGTTCAAATTGAACTTTTTTCTTTTTGAGATTTGATTATTGAGATGAAGAGAGTGTATGTACAAAATTTTGGGTCATACAAACACTACAAACATGGTTATCTAGAAGTGTGGTTGCATTATATTATGATACATTCATTGCATGAAATCACTACCCATATATATATATATATATATATGAAAAATCTTAAAAGCAACATAGGGCGAAATTGAATAGTGTTTCGCCCCACAATGGCTCTCGTAGAGTATTTACGGTTTTGCATGAAAAGTCACAACGTACGAGAGCCATAGTAGAATCACACACACACACACACACACACACACACACACACACACACACACACACACACACACACACACACACACACACACACACACACACACACACACACACACACACACACACACACACACACACACACACACACACACACACATATATATATATATATATATATATATATATATATATATATATATATATATATATATGGGTTTGTCTAGAGTTAACAACCCCTCAAATATAAACGTTCAAGTTAGAAGGGGTTGTGATGTGTATATTTATCAAAACAATGATTACTTTTTTTTATTAAAAAATTATTTAAATAGGTAACTTTACCATTAAGCAAGAGAAAATTTGAAATTTTTACAAAAATACAATTGTATTTTGGAAGTTAGTTCTTGGAACTTTATTTGTAGAGTGTCCTTGTCCTTTCGTTAAAATTTCAACTTTACCCCTTATGGAGATGACAAAAGTACCCTTTGTCTTATAGTAATATTTACAAAATTGCCCCACAACAATAACTTTTTTTAAAAAATAGAGTATGAAATTAATAAATCCACCATTCACAACTCTCTCTATCTTGAACCTTTATAATTTGAAGGGTTGTAAAGTTTAGATTTATATATATATAGGAAAAAGCTTGGGTGAGCCGGCTTAGGTGCGTTCTCTCTCTCTAGGCAACCGTGAAGAATCCACTCACCAGTTCTCCCTGCAACTCCCCTATGAAGACCCACTCTTCCTCTCTCCCCCATTCTCCCTCTCTCTCTATCTCGTGAAGAACCAGGAAGCGATCTCCCATGAAGCACCAAGAACCAGGATCCTTTCTCTCCCCCATTCTCCCTCTCTCTCTCTTTCTCCCATTGAGCTCAAAATCAGGTACACCAGCAGGTTTTTATTCAACAAAAATTTATTCAGCAAATATTTGAGGGTTTAGGTTTTTGTATGATCAAATATTAGGGATTTTAAGTTTAAATTCTTATGGATTTAAATGTGCTAGTTTTTTGGTGTTCCTTGTATATTTTGTATTGCTTTGATTTCTATTAATTTGATTGGGAAGCCCAAAATCAGGTGCACCAGTATAAAAAATTGTGGATTTAGATTTCAATTCTCATGGATTTGTATTTTTTTTGTCCTCATGTACATTTTGTATGTCTAAATTCGATTTGTATGATTTTTATTGCTCTGAATTCTCATGATTTTTATTGCCCTGATTTGGTTTTTGTATTTTGTATGGTTTTGTATGCTCTGATGTTTCTTCACGAATTCTTCAGTGATTCCTAATGGAAATCATCAGTTGTTTATGGTGGCTAAGGTTCCACAATATTGTTACGTATGGAAAAGATTAATTACCTAATCGTGCAAATGATATTTTCTAATGTGCAATCATTTCCACAGAAGTGCAGAACACCATGTGTTCTCTTGAGTTATATGATTTAAGCACGTACAACAGTGTTATTCAATTCCATGCCAAAAATAGGAATGTTTGCTGGGCCATATTCATTTCTATAAGCTAGTTTGTGTTGTTTAAGTTATTTTTCTCAAATATTGTTACTTCTTGATATGATACAAGTACCTCAATACTATTTACTATGTGCATTATTCTCTAGGTTTTTCTATGATCAAATATTGGGGATTTCAGGTTTAAATTATTATGGATTTAAATGTGCTGGTTTTTTGATGTTCTTTGTACATTTTGTATGCTTTGATTTTGATTAATTCGATTGTGAAGCCCAAAATTAGGTACACCAATACTAAAAATGACGGATTTATGTTTCAATTCTCATGGATTTGATTTTTTTTTCTTCCTCTTTTATATTTTGTATGCTCTGAATTTGATTTGTTCAGCAAATATTTGGGGGTTTAGGTTTTGGTATGATTTTTATTGCTCTGATTTCCATTAATTCAATTGGGAAGCCCAAAATCTGATACACTAGTACTAACAATTGCAGATTTAGGTTTCAATTATCATGGATTTGTTTTTTTTTCTTTCTCTTGTATATTTTGTATGCTCTGAATTCGATTTGTTTATCAAATATTTGGGGGTTTAGGTTTTTGTATGATTTTTATTGTTCTGATTTCTATTAATTCGATTGCGAAGCCCAAAATCAGGTATGCCAATATAAAAAATTGCGGATTTAGATTTCAATTCTCATAGACTTATTTATTTTCTTCTTCTTGTATATTTTGTATGCTCTAAATTCTATTTGTTCAGCAAATATTTTGGGGTTTAGGTTTTTGTATGATTTTTATTGCTCTGATTTCCATTAATTCGATTGGGAAGCCCAAAATCAGGTACACCAGTACCAAAAATTACGGATTTAAGGTTTTAGGTTTTTGTATGATTTTTATTGCTTTGATTTCCATTAATTTGATTGGCCCTCGCTCTCTTGTGTCAACCTTTAGTAGAAAACTTGTTACGGTATTTGTCCTCTTAATTGTTTTAATTATTCAAAGATGGATTACACCGTTGGCCTCGTGATATTAAGAGTATTTACTATGCACTTTATGTTCATTGAGGTTCCATTGTTTTTGTGAAATCATTTTATGTCATAGGAGATGGAAACCTTTGAAAGGAGTGGTTTGGCCATCAAATTAGAGCATGTCGTGGTAGGCATATTACCTCATAGTAATATTGAAGTTAATTCTTTCATGTTGAAGTCTATTTTGAAATGCATAATGTTATATGAGGAAATTATTGTTTTGGCTCGGTAAAACTCGTATATTCAGACTGTGGCTATTGCGAGTCAGGGGTATTTAAATGGTGTAAAGTGTGTCTATAAGCACTTTAACAATATTTAATTTAGTTAAGTCCCTTTTTGTGAAATTCCAAGCAGTTGCATTGAGGGTGAAATATGGAAAAAATTGTTTTTTTATGTGAGCCCTCCTCTCTATGTGCACAGAGAAAGGAACTGTAGTCAATCTAGAAATTCACAATGACTTACTCTCCATGGAATAAGGCTTCATAATCAACTAAACTTCACGACCAAGAGATAAGATATAGAGATTGTCAAATCAATTTTGAAAAAAAGTGTGAAGTATTGAAGTCATTAATTGACTAATAAATTGTGTTTTGTGTAGGGCAATTTTAGTACTTGATATGGACCTCACAATTTAAAAAACTGTAGCATCTCCCACATGGTTAGAGGATGACAACATGGGGCATATTCTAGAGTCCAGGGAGCATGATCCCTTGCTTGTAACCCCGCCCCCCAATAAGTTCACAAATGCCGAAAACATGGAGCATGCGATGTCTTCCAAGGGGTTTGAAATAGAGGAACCCCATGTAGGAATCAGATTCGGTGATGAAAATGATGCTTATGAGTTTTACAAGGCTTTTGCATTGGTGAAAGGGTTTGGTATTAGAAAGGGAAGTACTCACACAAATAAGGACAGAAAGAGAATTGATAGGGAATTTAAATGTTCAAAAGAGGGATTTCGTAGGGTGAGAGAGTGCAATCTAGAAAAAATTTGCTTCAAACAAGGTGTAGTTGTGGAGCGAAGATGTGCATAAGCATAAATGCAAACAATGAGTGGGTTGTTATAAGGTTTGTTAAGGATCACGATCACCTTCTTGTAACTCCAAGGAAAGCTCGACTCAACCGATTGCACCGAACAATATCGGATGCGACAAAGACAATGATAAACTCAATGACCTCTGCTTTGGTAAAATCTCGGAATATCTATGATATCTTTTTAGAGCAGTCTGGAGGGATTGATAATCTCCCTTGCTCCCAAAAAGATATTGAAAACCAATTAGGAAACAAGAGAAGAAAACTCAAAGGGGAAGATGATAATCATGCGATGGAATGGTTAATCGATATGTAGAAAGTCAATCCATCTTTTTTATATAAAGTGACATTCGATGAAGATCACATTGTCAACCTACTATGGGTAGATGCCATGTCAAGGGTGTTCTACCATCACTTCTCGTATGTGGTCACCTTTGATACTACATATAAGACAAATTCATTTGGTATGCCCTTTGCTCCCATACTCGAGGTGAATCACCACTTTAGCACAATTTTTTTGGATTTGCTATTATATTTGATGAGAAAGTGGAGTCTTTTGTATGGGTATTTGAAAACTAGCTAGATGCAATGAGTGAACGTCAACCCGGAGTAATTATGACCAATCAAGATCCTGCAATGACTGCTGCATTAAGACAAGTTATGAATAAAAGCAGACATTATTATTGTAAGTGGCACACACTTTCAAAGGTCAAAGAAAAAATGTGTCATGTCTTGTGAAGGAGTCCATCTTTTTCAAAAATATTCAGAAACTGCACAATGAGCTAAACTAAGAAAGATTTTGAGTCAAAATGGCAATCTCTTATTGAGAAATATGATCTTCCACAGAATGAATGACTCAATAGATTGTATAGATGTCGAAAGCAATGGATTGATGCATATGTGATAGACGTATTCACAGCAGGTGTGTCATTGACTCAAAGAAGCGAAGAAATAAATGAGCACTTCAAAAAGTACGTCACTTCCAATACAAGCTTATGCACATTGATGGAAACTACTATAAAAATACATGACAAAAAACTTCTTAAGATGAGAGAAAATGACTTAAAGAACATGGCATCTATGCCTTGTTTGAGGACCACGTGTGACATCGAGGCTCACACTTTGAATTTATATACACACAAAGTTATGAAGTTGTTTGGAGAAGAAGTTGCAGAAGGTGTCAATTACACGAGTGAAATGATTGAAGACAATGGTACAATTGCAATCTTCAAGGTATCCAAACATGTGATGAAAGGTATTGTACTTGATGCCCATGGGAAACAAATTCAAGGTACTTCTGATCTACCCAGTTTAATTCGTTTTAATGAGGTCTGTCAAGCCACTAGAGAACTAACAGAGCATGCTGGAGAAAGTGCAGAACTCCATGCATTTATAATATTTGAAATATCAAGTACACTTTCAAAGGTTAAGGCCAAGATTGGGGGTGTGGTATTACTAGATGATGCCTTTAAGACCCCTTGCAGCAATCAGAATGAGAATATGATTGCCGATGGTAGCAACTGTACTGAGGTTGAGGGACATGCACGATGTAACATCCTTGAACCCCCTCGGGCATGAACAAAGGGGAGACCTACCAATGTTAGATATGTATCTCAGGCTGAAATAGAGGCAGAGAAAGGGAAAGCGAGAGAGAAGAAAGTTACTCGAAAGTGTGTAGTTTGCAAAGGGAGTGGACATGACAAAAGGAAGTGTCCATCTCTCGCACGTTCAAAGTATGAATGAACTATTGCTCCATTTCTCTTGCTCTATGTGATTATAAGAATTTTTTAAATATAAATATTTGAAATACTTTTCTTCATTTAGGTTAAATGTAAATATGCGATGCACTGATGGGTCATGTGAGAATGTGGAAAATGATGAGTAATGGTAAGAAATTTATTTACATTAAAATTCTTATGCTTATTTGGTTGTTGACAATGTAGGTAAATGATATTTCTTATTGTGTCCATTTATTCATAACTTTACCTTTCTTAAGCATTGTGGTACTTCTATACATGCTTGTATTACTTACTGGTGGTCTTATATTTGCAGACACCGATTGATGGAGGACTTCACATTTCACTAGATGTTTCCAAATCAGAATACGATGCTTGCACTACCTCTGATGAATTTACCTTGTTTCATGGTTATTACATGCATGTCCATATGATTGATGGTGGTAGAATTGGTTAAAAGGTAGGGAGGTGAATATTCTAATTATTTGTAATACTACAGGGTATTTCGTTTGGAATTTATGGCAGGTTTTGTATGATATATGGCTTGAAAAAACAAAAATATGGCAGTAGTGCTTTATTGCTTTTGGAATTTATGACAAAAAATATGGGAGCAGTGCTTTATTGCTTTTGGAATTTATGACAGGTTTTTGTATGATATATGGCTTGAAAAACAAAAAATATAGGAGCAGTGCTTTATTGTGTTTGGAATTTATGGCAGGTTTTTGTATGATATATAGCTTGAAAAACAAAAAATATGGCAGCAATACCTTATTGAGTTTAGAATTTATGATAGGTTTTATATGGTATATGGCTTCAAAAACAAAAAAATATGGGAGCAGTGCTTTATTGCGTTTGGAATTTATGATAGGTTTTTGTATGATATATGGCTTGAAAAACAAAAAATATGGGAGCAGTGCTTCATTGCGTTTGGAATTTACGACAGGTTTTTGTATCATATATGGCTTGAAAAACAAAAAATATAAGAGCAGTGCTTGATTAAGTTTGGAATTTATGACAGGTTTTGTATGGTATATAGCTTGAAAAACAGAAAAATATGGGGCAGTGCTTTATTGAGTTTGGAATTTATTACAGGTTTTGTATAGTATATGGCTTGAAAAACAAAAAATATGGCAACAATGCCTTATTGCATTTGGAATTTACGATAGGTTTTTGTAACATATATGGCTTGAAAAACAAAAAATATAAGATCAGTGCTTGATTCAGTTTGGAATTTATGACAAGTTTTGTATAGTATATGGCTTGAAAAACAAAAAATATGGGAGCAGTGCTTTATTGAGTGTGGAATTTATGATAGGTTTTGCATAGTATATGGCTTGAAAAACAAAAAATATAGTAGCAATGCCTTATTATGTTTGGAATTTACGATAGGTTTTTGTATCATATATGGCTTGAAAAACAAAAAATATAGGAGTAGTGCTTGATTGAGTTTGGAATTTATGATAGGTTTTGTATGGTATATGGCTTGAAAAACAAAAAAAATGGGAGCAATGCTTTATTGAGTTTGGAAATTTTGACAAGTTTTGTATAGGATATGGCTTGAAAAACAAAAAATGTAGCAGCAATGGCTTATTGCATTTGAGATTTATGACAGGTTTTTGTATCATATATGATAGGAATAGAACCCTATCAGTGGTGCAATTGCAAAATAGGAGCAAGACTTTAGTGAATGATTACATTATGTGTAGAGTGTGGGATGTTTCCAAGTTTCTTCTCATCCGAAAAAGTTGTTCAACTTTATAACACTCACCAATAGATCATCTCAACTTTAAAAATAGGGCATCTTGTGAGCACCTAATGTAGATCACCTGTTTTGTTCATAGAGATGTTTGATATACACTACATTCCCAACAATTGAAAGCACTGAATTCTAAAATATAAAAGGCCAATTCTAAAATATTGTAATTTTACAATTCTAAAAATATTGTAATTTTCTTTCACCTACAAATGTTTTGCAACTACAACATGCACCGTATTGCAACTTCCAACTACAAGATTAAATGTAACAGGAGAACGAGTTCAATTCCATAATGCGAATTATTACATTATTACATGTTTTGAATCAGCCACAAATTACTTGAACATATTGTAACCTTATAGCACATTAATCATCATATTATATCCAAAACAAACAATAGGACACACTAAATCTTGCCTAGAAAAAATACCCACAATGCAACTACCTGGAATTAAATACTGTTAAAGTGTGTCTAAACACCCACAATGCAACTGCCTGGAATTTCACAAAAAGGGACTTAACTAAATTAAATACTATTAAAAGGCTGATAGACACACTTTACACCATTTAAATACCCCTGACTCGCAATAGCCACAGTCTGAATATACGAGTTTTATGAAGCTATAACAATAATTTCCTCATAGAACATTATGCATTTCAAAATAGACTTCATCATGAAAGAATTAACAATATTACTATGAGGCAATATGTGTACCACCATATGTCATAATTTGATGGCCAAACCACTCCTATCAAAGGTTTCCATCTCCTATGACACACAATGATTTCACAAAAACTATGGAACCTCAATGAACATAGAACTGCATAGTAAATACTCTGAAAATACAAGGGAAAACATAAGTTCCTTTTTACGCAAAGTAAGAAAAGCAAATTCAAGTCCACAAAAAAAGCAAATTCAGGTCCATAAAACTGAATGCTGGTTTGGAGACAACTCTATCAGTATATTCAGGTACCTTAACAAGCACCAAGTTCTAAGCACTTAAAACTGTAGCAATATATCTACATCCAAATAAGCTCATCAAAAAATATCCTGGACCAGCAATCATACAATCGAATAAACCGAAATTAGAGCAATAAAATTACCCAAAACCCGAAACCCCCAAATACTTGCTGAGAAAATTGAATTCAGAGCTTACAATATATCTATATCCAAATAAGCAATAAGAATCACCCAAAAACTGAAACCCCCAATTTTTTGCTGAACACAAATCAAATTTTGAGCATACAAAAATGTACATGAGGAAGAAAGCAAATAAGCAATAAGAATCACCCATAAACCGAAACCCCCAATTTTTTGCTGAACGCAAATCGAATTCAGAGCATATAAAAAGGTGCATGAGGAAGAAAGCATACAAATCGATGAGAATCGAAACCTAAACAAAACCTAAACCCCCAAATACAAAGCTTTGAATATTTCCTGCTAAATAAAAACCTAAAAAAAAAATAAATCCATGAGAATTGAAACCTAAATCCGCAATCTTTGGTACTAGTGTACTTGATTTTGGGCTTCCCAATTGAATTAATGGAAATCAGAGAAATAAAAATCATACAAAAACCTAAACCCCAAATATTTGCTGAACAAATCTAATTCAGAGCATACAAAATGTACAATCGAAATCAGAGTATACAAAATGTACATGGAACACCAAAAACCAGCACATTTAAATCCATAAGAATTTAAACCTGAAATCCCGAATATTTGATCATACAAAAACCTAGAGAATAATGCACACAGTAAATAGTACTGAGGTACTTGTATCATATCAAGAAGTATCAATATTTGAGAAAAATAACTGAAACAAATCAAACTAGCTCATAGAAATGAATATGGCACAACAAACATTCCTATTTATGGCTTGAAAATGAATAACACTGCTGTACGTGCTTAAATCATAGAACTCAAGAGAACACATGGTGTTCTGCACTTCTGTGGAAATGATTGCACATTAGAAAATGTCATTTGCACGATTAGGTAATTAATCTTTTCCATACGTAAGGATATTGTGGGAACCTTAGCCACTAGAAACAACATATGATTTCCATTAGGAATCACTGAAGAATCCGTGAAGAAACATCAGAACATACAAAACCATACAAAATACAAAAACCAAATTAGAGCAATAAAAATCATACAAATCGAATTCAGAGCATACAAAATGTACAAGAGAAAGAAAAAAAAAAAAATCCATGAAAATTGAAACTAAATCCACAATTTTTGATCCTGGTGCACCTGATTTTGGGCTTCCCAATCGAATAAATGGAAATAAGAGCAATACAAAATGAACAAGGAACACCAAAAAACTAGCACATTTAAATCCATAAGAATTTAAACCTAAAATCCCCAATATTTGATCATACAAGAACCTAAACCCCTAAATATTTGCTGAATAAATTTTTGCTGAATAAAAACCTACTAGTGTACTTGATTTTGGGCTCAACGAGAGAGAGAGAGAGAGAGAGAGAGAGAGAGAACGGGGGAGAGAAAGGATCCTGGCTCTTCCTCCTGGTTCTTCATGAGATAGAGAGAGAGAGAGAGGGAGAACGGGGGAGAGAGGAAGAGTGAGTTTTCACGGGGGAGTTGCAGGCAGAATAGGTGAGTGGGTTCTTCATGGTTGCCTAGAGAGAGAACGCGTCTAAGAATTTTTAAAGAGAGCTCCCATTGTTTTTAATCGCGCCCGTCCTTTTCCCCACTTTTCATCTCAACCGTTGGGCTCACTCGAAACCTGTAGGCGAGCTGACTCACCTAAGCTTTTTCCATATCCAAATATATATATATATATATATATATATATATATATATATATATATATATATATATATATATATATATATATATATATAGAGGATAATATAACGTTTACAACTCTTCAAAATTACAAAGGTTAATGATAGAATGAGTTGTGAATGATAGATTTACTAACTTTGTGGTTTATTTTATAAAATGTTTTTACTTTTTGTGATATATTTATCATTAAGGATAATTTTGTAAATATCACTACAAAACAATGAGTACTTTTGTCATCTTTATAAGGGGTAAATTTTTTACTAAAAGACAAGGGCATTCTACAAATAAAATTTCAAGGCACTAACTTCCAAAATGCCATTATACTTTTATGAAAATTTCAAATTTGTTCTTGTTTAATGATAAAGTTACCTATTAAAATAATTTTTTAATAAAAAAGTAATGATCTTTTTGATAAATACACTCATCACAACCCCTTCAAACCTTAACCTTTGTATTTTGAGGGGTTGTTAATTCTAGACAGTTTTATAAAATTTAAGGCTTAAAAAATAGTACAGATTCAACATATCTATTAAAAACTTTAAAATCTTGAAAATTGATAGTAAAAAAATACGTTATAAGATGTACTTTTTCTAAAACTTGAAATCCTTTTTTTTTTTTTCTTATGTCCATGCATCTTGTTGTCAAGATGATCATTTGGAGGATATTTGGGCATCAAAACAACCTTTTCCAGGGGACTTTAATTTGATTGTTTAGAGCCTTGGCTATATATAAACTTTTTCCTTGTTTATCAGTATTTAATATATCAGGTGAGTTGAAGTGCTGGACCACTTCAGATATTGGAAATCTGAAGTTGGGGCAATTTGAAGAAAAAAAAACTGTAAATTTTCAAAGATTTTAGTAATAACTTAATTAAGGAAAATGGTTTGATAGGGCAATTCTATCAAAATAAGTAATTCTTCACTTCATAACTCATCGAAAATTGCAACATTGGAAAACCTTTACATCGATCATCTCGGCTGGAATACTATAGTTGTAAAAACAAATTAGGATTTTAAGCTTTAAAAATAGGTTAAAAATAAGTCTGCAAAGATCTGTAAGATCTATACCATTTTTAAGTTTCAAATTTTATTGTTCATTTTGGAAATTGATTTTAGAATCCTCATAGAGATTTATGTTACTTTCGGGATGAGGATTTAAGGTGAGGCTTTTATTTTGTTTTTTATAAAGCCTAGGTTTTATGGTAACTTCATCTCTTAATTGTGGAAGGAAAAAGTTTACATGGAGTCAAAGCTCTAAAAAAATCAAATTAGAGCCCACCTAAAAAATTCAACTAAAAAAGATTGTTTTAATGCCCAAATATCCTCAAATTGATCATCTGGACATCAAGATGCATGGACATGAGAAAAAATGAATTTTAAGTTTTTAAAATATTGTATCTTGTAACATATTTTTGGATCGTCAATTTTCAAGATTTTCATATTTTGAAGCTTTAAATTTTATAATTAAAGATAAAAATATATTTGAAGACTATGATAAAGATTTCCAATGTTGAAACCACATTTCTCAACGCTATTTAAAGATGCACTTCACTTTGATTATTTAGAGCCTCAGCTCAATACAAACCGCACCCATTAAATAATTTTCTATAAAATTTAGGGAAATTATAGCTAATATACCTTAATTTTAAGAAAATCCTGAAAAAGCCTCTAACTTCCCAAAACGTCGCCTGCACCTTTTTTCCCAATTTTGATATTTTCTAGACGAAAATACCTTTTACGGTAGTCTTTCTACAGTAATGCATTACGATCTTACGATAATTAGTTCTAGTACCGTAATAACATAAACATCTATTACGATACTTTAATTACCATAATAACATAGAGTATTATGGTAATTAAAATACCGTAATACTTTAAAATAGTATTACGGTAATTTAAGTACCGTAATATTGCCCAACTCAACACGAAAGATTTTTTACTCTTTCGAGCCTACTATTTATTTATTCCCTCGACAAAAATCCACACTAGCTGTAATTCTTTAAATCTCAAATTTTAAGATATAATCTTTACTTAAGTTTTATATGGTTATCAAAATTTTAGAACTAAAGCACGCTTAAATTGGTATTTTTTAGCGAGGGAGTAGATCACATTGTGCTCTTATGGGAACATAGATTTTTTGAAAAGAGTAACCCTGATATTAGTTTTGGTTTGAAGCTTTTAAATTATGTATTAAGGGTTACCCTTTAAAAGCTTAAAACCAAAGCTAATATCAGGGCTACCATTTTCAAAAAATTTATGTTTCCATAGGCGCACGATGTGGATCTACTCTCTTGCTCAAAAATATATTTAAGCGTGCTTTCGTTCTAAAATTTTGAGAACTATATAAAACTTACGTAGAGATTATATCTTAAAAATTTGATATTTGAAAAAATTACAGCTAGCAGTGAATGAATTTTTGTCGATGGAGTAAATAAATAATAGATTCGAGAGGGTAAAAAATCTTTTGTGTTGAGTTAGACAATACTACTGTATTTAAATTACCGTATTATGATATTTTAATTACCATAATACTTTATATTATTACGGTAATGATCACATTACATTACCATAGAAAGATTAACGTAAAGGTATTTTCGTTCAGAAAATGATAAAAATTAAAAAAATTTCGTAAAAATCCCCCCATCCAAATCTCCACCTCCTCGAGGAGCATTTCCGTTAATTACCCGAAAACAAAGGATACTATAGTCATTGTGAAATATCACACGTGCAAAAACAGGCTATTAAAGACTGCCGCACAAGCGGCGCCTTTATGTACAGAAACATATCTTTCACACGTGTTATGTGGTTAGAATCTCACCATGGTTAAATTATGCCAGGTTAACTTTTGAGGACATAAGAACCCCTTAACCCCAGTTAATATTACTTAACCCGCCCTCTTCCACACGTGTGGAGAGTTAAAGAATTTAACCATGGTAAAATAATTGCGAACTAACCACAGTAAGTGATTGAGCACTACTTAACCCGAGGTAACTTTTAACCCACCCCACATGACCTATTTAAACCTCGCTCAACGGAAGGCCATCAACCATTGTCGCTTGCGCTTCCTAGTCGCCTGGTAACCGCTTTTGTGCGCCGGTATTCCACTTGTCGTGACGCTAAACCGGATTTTACCATGGCCAACTGCTTTTTTCCAACTGTAAAACCACCTTTCTCGTAGAGAACGTTTCCATGTCTTCTAAAACTGTTTCGCTTCTGATTAAAACTGTGATTCGTTGCTCATATTCTGACGCCGGAAAACCGTTTTCATCCTCGGAATATCCTTATTTTCGCCGCCAAACCACTGCTCTCTGCTCTGTTAGAAATCCTGGTTATCTCTCATTTTCTTGTTGATTTACGCAGTTTTATCGCCATTTTTTGCAGCAGTAATTGCTCTTTAATGCTTTGTTTTCTCGACTGAAACTTAGGGTTTCTCTTCTGAAACCGCCGTTTCCCGTGCCCCTTGCTTTTGAAGCCGTTATGGAAAGCCATCATCATTTGTTCATTTGAGCAATGAAACCGATAAACCCTAAAATTACGGTGTACGGTGGTTCTCACGTTTTTTCTCACTGAACCACTGGCTACTCTCTCTCTAAAATATCTGCACCAGTTGGTTTTTCTCTCTATAACTGCATACGCGCATTTCTGTCTAAATCCCTTGCTTCCATCGCCTAAAAGCTTCAACAAACAGTTGGTGTTTCTCTCTCTAACTTACTTCGTTAATCTCTCTCCGGCACTTATTTCTACTTAAAAAGTCGCCCTTTCTCTCCTTAAACAGCCATAACTACGTTCTTTCTTTCCATCTTCCGATTTCATCTCCCACGAAACAATGCCTTTTGGTATGGATTCAATCTGGCTGCTGTTTGCTATGGTTTACTCGGCTGGCTCACCTTTGCTCCAATGGCAAACCCTAACCCTAATTTTTCTCTCACTATCAATCCTCGTCTTCTCTCACTGGTTAACACCAGGTGGGTTTGCTTGGTCTCTGGTGAAAACCACCCAAACCCACATCAATGGACCGTTTGGGTTCCCGTTTTTGGGCCAATTCTTCATGTTCTCAAGCCCATTAGCCCACAGCAAGCTTGCTTCCACGGCGAAATATCTGAACTCAACTGGTTTAATGGCTTTCAGCTTGGGTTTTACAAGAGTCATCATATCGAGTAGCCCCCTTACTGCAAAAGATATTTTGAATAGCCCATCCTTCGCGAATAGGCCCATTAAAGAAAGTGCTTACAATCTGATGTTTCATAGAGCAATGGGTTTTGCTCCCTATGGTGATTACTGGAGAAATTTGAGAAGGATTTCTGCAACTTATTTGTTCAGTCCGAGAAGGATCGAGGGTTCTAGTTTTTACAGGAAGGTCTGTGGAGAGAGAATGATTGAGGAAATTGCGGTAGCAATGAAGAGAGAGAGAGTTGTTGCGGTGAGGAAGATTTTGCATTTGGGCTCTCTGAATCATGTGATGAAAGTGGTGTTTGGGAGAGATTTCGACTTCAATAGAGGCGATGGGATTGAACTGATGGATCTGGTGAGAGAGGGATACGAGTTATTGGGTTCTTTTAATTGGGGCGATCATGTTCATTTCCTGGGGTGGTTGGATTTGAATGGAGTGAGAAAGAGGAGTAAAAATTTGGCATGTAGAGTGAGAAGCTTTGTTGGGAAGATCATTGAGGAACACAGAGCCAAGGGTGAAGCTAATGGCGTTTTAGGCGATGGCGGTGGTGATTTTGTGGATGTTTTGCTGAATTTGCATGGTGAGGAGGGCCTTGGTGACTCTGATATGGTGGCTGTTCTCTGGGTACGTTTAATTCGGCGTTTTTATTGTTTTGATAATTTAATTGTTCTCGCCTTCAAAATTGTTGGATATCCGAGTCTTGCAATTTATTATTCTGTAGAGATAGAGTATAAGTTAATGTTTTGATTTTATTTCTTTGTTTCTGTATCTTCTTATAAATTATTATTCTCTCTTGGCCTTTAATATTGGTTAGAATGATTTTGAATTCAGGATATTTAAGACTGATTGATTTGTGCTATCAATCTCTCTCTTTCTCTATATTCTTTGTGCTTTTGTGGTTATATATACGCACTCTTCTGTTTTTTTGGTAACATAAGTTCTCCTGATCTCTCTCTAACGATTTGTCTCTCTTAAATTTTCTTGAATTTCATGTATGTTCTCCTTGATCTTCTTGCTAAAAGACCCTATCCTTTGTCCCTCAACAGGAAATGATCTTTAGAGGTACAGACACAGTGGCAATACTGCTAGAATGGATTCTTGCCAGAATGGTTCTGCACCCTGAAATACAATCTAAAGCCCAATTTGAAATTGAAGAATTTGCCGGAAGATTCACTGGGAAAACAATACCGACATTTGATTCTGGTATAAATGAGCTGCCTTACCTTCAAGCCATTGTCAAAGAAACACTGAGGCTCCACCCACCTGGCCCACTTCTCTCTTGGGCTCGCTTGGCCATTACTGATGTTCACATTGGCCATAGCTTTATACCTCAAGGAACCATGGCAATGGTGAATATGTGGGCTATAACCCATGATGAGAACATATGGGAGAATCCCAACAATTTCGAACCAGAGAGGTTTATGAGAGAAAAGGTCGGTGTACTGGGTTCGGATTTGAGGCTGGCTCCATTTGGGTCCGGGCGGAGGGTTTGTCCAGGTAAAGCCATGGGGTTGGCCACTGTTCATCTATGGCTTGCTCAGCTTCTTCAGAATTTCAGGTGGTTGCCTTCTTTGGATGAGAAAGAGAGTGTGGATTTGAGTGAGAGGTTGATGTTGTCAATGGAGATGGAGAGGCCTCTGGTTTGTAGGGCTCTTCCAAGGAAGAGTGGTATTGTTAATGGTTGAATATGGTTTAGAAAGAGAGCAGAAAGGCTTAATTCTGTTTGCTGAATTGTGAATTGGTGTGTAGAGAGCGAGAAAGGTTTCTGTTAGGATAGAGAGAGGCCTATTTTGCTTTAGAGATGGTTGTTTCTCTTTAGAAAGTGAGAGGTAGAGAGAGAGAGAGATACTTGTTTAGCTTTAGAGAGAGTGCGAGAGAGGGTATTAGTGGTTGGTACATTGTCCTATTTGCATGTTTTTTAGAGAGAGAGAGAGAGTTATATCATTTGTATGCTACATGCATGTACTTAAATGTGAAATGGCCTTTATTCGATGTATAAATGTTACCATCTATTTAGAGAGTTGTTTTTTGTTTGGGTAGGTGTTTTCTCTGCAAAATGGGGTAGGCTTCGGAGTGTAGAGAGAGAGAAAGAGTGATGCGTCATGTTTTAAAGAGGAGATGATGTCACTCACCTATATGACTTGAGTGTGATTATCAATCGACATAACAAAAGCCAATGCCCTCTTTTTTAAAATTTTTCTTTTATAAAGTAGGGCTTTAAAACACCCCAAATCTCTACGGGAATATTTGCAAAACCATGCAAAGTTACAAAAATTGTTTTTTAATTATCTCAGTAGGGAAAAGTTTATATTGAGCCTAGGCTCTTAACTAACAAAAAGCCTACCTCAACCATTTCATTGGGATAGGAACATGGTAAAAAAAAAAAAGGATATTTTTTTTAAAGAAAAGTTTATATAAGAATGCTACTTTATAATGTAAAACTAAGGATGTCTTTCAAAAATCCATTGTTTAAGTCTCAGGAATGGTGCATTTTACAACATATTATCTACCCATCAATTTTCAAGATTTTTGTAGTTTTATAATTCTACTTGATTTTAATCATATTTGAAATTTAAAATTTTATAATCAGATAGAAAAATAGATTTTTAGATAATCTTAAGAATATTATCTATAAAAACTATAAGTAATACTCCCACCTGTGAACATTGTAATGTGATTTTTGACGGTTAGTTTTAAGATTCTTCATAGATGTGCTTTGGTCTAACATTATGTTTTAATTTTTAACATAATGTTTTAATTTTTAAATTCTATAAATAGGGATGAAAAAATATATTTTGAGGCTATTGCCAAAATGTAAATGTTGAAACTATTTTTCTCGGCACTAGATTTCTAGGTTAATTCAAATTTGATTGTTCAGAACTCAGGTTACAAACCACACCTAAACAAATGTAAGTAAAAAATCCATCTCAAAAATTGATTTATAGTAGTTTGACTCATTTATCATTTTTTACATTGGCTCATAGAAACCGCGTCCTATACTTATTTTAACGGGGCTACAAGTCCTATCAAATCAATCATTTTTCCTTTTTAATGAGTTTACCAATAGTTTACGTTTGTTCTCTTTGCGTCTCATCACATTCTTGCATTAAGATATTAAAAAAAGCCAAAAAAGATGATTTTGATGGTATATGTAGCTGTCATCAACCTCATTCTCACCTTAAATTATTATTTATAGAGCGAACATATTTATTTTGTGCTTCATTCTCCCTCTAGCTGTCCATGTCAAATGGTTTAAAAAAAAAAAATCTAACTCAAAGCAAAATCAAATATTGGACATTGAGGTTTTGAGCCTATCCAAAAGTTCTCACCTACTACAAGATGTTTTCCTCTTATCCCTGTCACTTGAATCTGTGTGGTATAAAATATGCTCCACAACACATGGCGTATTTAATTAATAGATAATGAGATTGTTAGGTGGTGATACATATTTCTAGCTCAACAAACGAAGGATCCTTCTCATGCAACGAAATCTCTCTTTTGACCATTGTTCTTAAGACTTATTTTCAAGTTTTATATATTTGGGTTAGAAAAATATTTTTTTAGTATATTCAAAGGAAGATTTTGGAATTATATATATATATATATATATATATATATATATATATATATATATATATATATATATATATACTACTACTACTACGCAACATTTAAAGGTAAAAATGAATAGTTATTTTACCTATTTTTATCACCGTTCAAAGTCCATTGCGCGGTGACGATTGTTGAGTACTATCTCATTTTTTCATTTTTTTTTACAAATCAGAATGATTTGAAATTTGAAATGTGTATTCATCAAGAATAGGAAAATTTTTGAAAATTATAAAAAAAATATTTTATGTAGAAACATTTACCAAAATACCCCCCCAAAATTTTAAGGGTATTTTGGTCAATTTATTTTTTACGGACAATTGTTTTTATATTTTTATTATATGCGCCTTCGTAAGATGTATATATTTTTTAAATTTCAGGTCGTTTCGATTTGTAAAAAAAAATAAAAAATAAAACACTATCGGACAATTAGAATGGTGCGATGAAATTTGGACGGTGACGAGAATAGGTGTAATCATTATTTATTTTCGCCTATAGGCGTTGGAAAGATTTTTCCATATATATATATGGAAAAATCTTTCCAACGCCTATAGGCGAAAAGGAATAGTGATTAGCCCACTAGTTCATAAGAAAATATGAGTCTAATGGCTCAGATTGAATTTGGAATGATCTGACGTTCACAGATGTCTGATAGTACTTAAATTTTATTTTATTTTTTTATATATTCAAATCACTTGAAATTTTAGGTATATATTCTTCTCATCAAGAAACACCTAATAAAAATATAAAAAAAAGTATTCGTAAAAAATAAAATGATCAAAATACCCTCCAAAATATTTCGGGGGTATTTTGTTCAATTTATTTAATATATAATATTTTTTTGATATTTTTCAAAGATTCATTTATTTTTGATGAACAAATATCTAAAATTTAAAGTAATTTGAATTTGTTAAGAAAAAAAAACTAAAATTCAAACACTCTTCAGATGAACAGGTGGAATCAGATTGAACTGGATTGAAATAGGCCGAAATAGATGCATTGGAGCTTTGTTTCGCTACGGTCTAAACAAAACATCCGAATACTTCAGCCTATTCGGCCAAAACGAAGGGAATTTGACAGCATTGCTTATTAGGACAACTGTATTACAAGACAACAAGAAGATCTAGCTATCAATATCAAATCCAACAGCTAGGAGGTGATTAAAAAGTTCAAAAAAATTTCATTTGAATTTTAAGCCTAGTAAATCTCACACCCTTACCGGTCCAATTTGATTTTGAATGATTGTGACCTTCTTATGCTTAAGGCAAATAAATTTTATTGCATATTTATTTCATTTTAGTTTTGTTCACTCGTCCTTACGTTTCTAAGCTTTCTAAACCGAAAATAATTTTGATATTATTGCTCATCTACTTCTCTCTTTGTGCAACACTTAAATGAAAGTAGTTTTATTCTTTAGGTAAGAACCATCCTTGCGAGGGATTGGTTCATCTAAATTCTAATCTAAATAATGATAATTAGTAGTCTTAGCAGTACTAAGTACTACTATTATTATTTTAATAATAGTAATTAATAGTAGTATAGGCACAAGGGGGAGTTTATCTTTTTTGAGGCTATGGTATCTGATTAAATAATTTCCTTCAAGTAGTTTTCTATGCTTCTTTTACAACGTAGAAGTTCTATCTTCCCCCTTATCTAATCGTTCATTTTGAATGGAAAGCTAAGATTGTCCCAATCATAATGTTATGCCTCTATATTTTTTTAATTTTAATTTTTTTCTATAAACTATTTTGGCACCAAATTTTAGACGTCCATTCCTCAATTAAACTCGCACTAGCGAAAAATATTAAAAAAAATATTTTCAATAAAATAAAATGACCAAAATATTTTTAATATTTTTTATAGGGGTGCCCCAATGAGGAGATGGTAATTTCATATTCATACAATTTGTATAAAAAAAAATACTTTGAGACATCGGATCTAAGATCTAACGGTGAGTGGCTCTCTTGATCAAAATTAGATGGCTAGGTAGTATGGAGAGGATAGAACTTTTATGCTGTAGAGGAAACATAGAAACCTTTCCCTTTTAATAAAAATAAAGAATATTTATCAAATAAAATAAAATAAAATAATAATAATAATAAGATTGCATGCAATGCTACTCTTTCCTTAGATGGTTTCAGAAATCTCATATCCGAAGACAGAATTTTCAATTTAGATTGAACTAAGTGGGTCCGGTTCCCTTCCCAGATCTGGAAACAACCCAAATCGAACACAATTACCCCTTTTTTTTTTACATAGAATTCAATGATTCAAATTGGGAATCACTAATAACTTAGATCAAGAGAATTGAGCAATGCCCGTAAAATTTACTGATTTCAATATTTTAACGTTTATATTCAAGAGAATCAACATCAGGGTTCAGTATTTAAAACACTGTTTAGATACGAAAATCAACATTTCAAGCTGAATGGATTTCAAATTTTACAGCATGTGGTGTGTAATTTTTTCATATAAGAAAGTCTGAAAAAAATATTTATCAAACCCAAAATACTAAATGATATTATGTCCTAGGCTGCCTAATAATAAACAGTATTATTACTCAAAATACTAAATGATATTAATAATCTCCTTGGATATTTTTCTCAATAATAACACTAATAATAATAATGGGGCACGGTTTCTATGAGTCCCCAGACTCATGTAGAATTGCAGCCCTCCTTAATAATCTATTTTTAACCTTGATTTTTAAGGAATATGTAATAGGTGTGGTTTGCATGAGCTTGCCATCAAAGTAAAGTGCACCACCAAATTTTATCATAAAATGTAATTTTAGTGTAAAATATTTTAAGTACGGTTTGAGAATTTATTTTCATCTTTAATTATAAAATTTTAGATTTTAAAAATGGTTCAAATCAAATAGATTTATAAACACATGAAAATTTTAAAAATGGACGGCCTAAATAATGTGTTGCAAGATGCACTATTTTTGAGACGTATAATAATAATAATAATAATAATAATAATAATAATAATAATAATAATAATAATAATAATAATAATAATAATAATAATAATAATAATAATAATAATAATAATAATAATAATAATAATAATAATAATAATAGTAATAGTAATAATAGTAATAATAGTAATAATAGTAATAATAATAATAATAATAGTAATAATAGTAATAATAGTAATAGTAATAATAGTAATAATAGTAATAGTAATAATAGTAATAATAGTAGTAATAATAGTAATAATAGTATTAATAATTGTAATAATAATAATAATAATAATAATAATAATAATAATAATAATAATAATAATAATAATAATAATAATAATAATAATAATAATAATAATAGTAATAATAATAGTAATAGTAATAATAGTAGTAATAGTAGTAATAATAATAATAATAATAATAATAATAATAATAATAATAATAATAATAATAATAATAATAATAATAATAATAATAATAATAATAATAATAATAATAATAATAATAATAATAGTAATAGTAATAATAGTAATAATAGTAATAATAGTAATAATAATAATAATAATAGTAATAATAGTAATAATAGTAATAGTAATAATAGTAATAATAGTAATAGTAATAATAGTAATAATAGTAGTAATAATAGTAATAATAGTAGTAATAATTGTAATAATAATAATAATAATAATAGTAGTAATAATAGTAATAATAGTAGTAATAATTGTAATAATAATAATAATAATAATAATAATAATAATAATAATAATAATAATAATAATAATAATAATAATAATAATAATAATAATAATAATAATAATAATAATAATAATAATAATAATAATAATAATAATAATAATAATAATAATAATAATAATAATAATAATAATAATAATAATAATAATAATAATAATAATAATAATAATAATAATAATAATAATAATAATAATAATAATAATAATAATAATAATAATAATAATAATAATAATAATAATAATAATAATAATAATAATAATAATAATAATAATAATAATAATAATAATAATAATAATAATAATAATAATAATAATAATAATAATAATAATAATAATAATAATAATAATAATAATAATAATAATAATAATAATAATAATAATAATAATAATAATAATAATAATAATAATAATAATAATAATAATAATAATAATAATAATAATAATAATAATAATAATAATAATAATAATAATAATAATAATAATAATAATAATAATAATAATAATAATAATAATAATAATAATAATAATAATAATAATAATAATAATAATAATAATAATAATAATAATAATAATAATAATAATAATAATAATAATAATAATAATAATAATAATAATAATAATAATAATAATAATAATAATAATAATAATAATAATAATAATAATAATAATAATAATAATAATAATAATAATAATAATAATAATAATAATAATAATAATAATAATAATAATAATAATAATAATAATAATAATAATAATAATAATAATAATAATAATAATAATAATAATAATAATAATAATAATAATAATAATAATAATAATAATAATAATAATAATAATAATAATAATAATAATAATAATAATAATAATAATAATAATAATAATAATAATAATAATAATAATAATAATAATAATAATAATAATAATAATAATAATAATAATAATAATAATAATAATAATAATAATAATAATAATAATAATAATAATAATAATAATAATAATAATAATAATAATAATAATAATAATAATAATAATAATAATAATAATAATAATAATAATAATAATAATAATAATAATAATAATAATAATAATAATAATAATAATAATAATAATAATAATAATAATAATAATAATAATAATAATAATAATAATAATAATAATAATAATAATAATAATAATAATAATAATAATAATAATAATAATAATAATAATAATAATAATAATAATAATAATAATAATAATAATAATAATAATAATAATAATAATAATAATAATAATAATAATAATAATAATAATAATAATAATAATAATAATAATAATAATAATAATAATAATAATAATAATAATAATAATAATAATAATAATAATAATAATAATAATAATAATAATAATAATAATAATAATAATAATAATAATAATAATAATAATAATAATAATAATAATAATAATAATAGAAGCTCAAAGAGTTTGCTCGTTTTCATGTTCATCGCTCAAGCAGGCCGTGGACAACTTTTATCATGATTTAGATATTAATTTGGAAAATTCTAGAGAAAAAGGGGGGTGAAAATTCACACATCCGTATCCACTTGAAAAGGAACTTTCCTTTCATTTGTCTTTACAGACCTTTAGAATATATGATTCCCCATCAAGATTACATGATATTCTCCTAAATATTCTCTATCCCCTTTTGTTACTAGTGCTTTTATTTCTTCAATTGATAATCCTGTAATGTTGTTTTGACAAAGATAAAGGGAAAGAGAATAAAAAGAAAAGATTCATTCTTGGACAAAAAGGAGTACTACGAAGGGAATATGCTTGACATGGTAGAAACTAAACCAACGTTTACAATACTCGACTTAAAATGAAATTTAGGATAAAATCTGATTTTATAATAAAAAATAATTAACAGTCAAGTGTTAAATCTCCCAATTTCATAGCATAGGTTGAGGCCTTCCGTTCCGTAGCTCTATGAGCGTAAGTGACTGAAGTGACTCGGTCCTTCAGTGACACTCCTGTGTTGCGTAGGGCTAACTCGTTCTACTATCTTTGTGCTTGTTTTTCCAAGTGATTACTATCTCTATCCCTTCGCTCTGCTCCCGCTTGCTTTCATGTACACATGTTGTCTCTTCTCTATAACCCATGACATGCCCTGCTTTCTATGGCATGGTTCTTTCAATATTGGAATTGGGATTGACTGATCTGCTTTTGTAGCTTTCCTTTTCATCGTAGATTTAGGATTTATAAATTTTTTTGACGAAGTTTTATGTTGGCTATCTACCTGATACAACCCATTTTTTTTATCCGGGTTTGGGATGGGTTAAACCCACCTCTTTTCCCTAGACTTAAAACATGTTAAGGAAAATTTTAAGGTCCTGACCTTGTTAGACCAAAATATGAAAACATCCATTTGTAAAATATAATCTTCAAAATATAATAAAAAAACACCTAGCAAAATACAATAAAAAAACTTAATGCTCAAAATTAAAATACCAAAACATGCTTTTGATATATGTGTTGCACTTAACATTTCATAATTGCTCTCATATGTAGAAAAAATATTTGCGCCTACAAGTCCTCTTTATATCAGGAATACGGAGAAAAATCTTTTGGGGTATGACAGAAGGATAGGAGATCCACCCTCAAAGTGGAAATCTCTTGAAACTAACAATAAAGTGACGAACAAGGCTGCTTCATTGCCTCTATAGTCCAAGGGACTAGATGGAGTACCAATTGGTCTGTCATTCACTGGGACTCTAGAATGAGGGACCAATCGGGAAAGGGGTGTTGGGCATCTCATCCCATGAGGTAGGGACATCAATGTAATTGTTCTTTTTGCTAAAGGGACAGTTCGAAAAAGTGGAAGAGGGTGATTTGTTGGCCAAATCACCATCCCACATAGGATCTCGAGTATGGTTTTGATATATGAAGATCGTCATCTTATCTCTTTCTAAAAGGAGATAGAGATGAACCTCATTTTAGGAGGTTATGAGACACTTCGCATGGACCTCATTGGGCTTTTTTGGGTGTGCATCTCTTTGGGCCATTTCTGTGGGCGAACTCTTCTTGATATATTGAAAAATACAAGAAGCCTCCTTCTATAGAGAAGAAAAAGATAGATATTCATATTTCTCTTTGAGAGGAGAAGAAGAAGATAGAGATTCATCTTTTTCTGTGAGAGAAGAAGCGATGGAGAGAGAAGCGATGGAGAGCTATCATTCTCTGAGAGAGAAGAAGAGAGCCAGAGAGTTGTCCTTTTTCTTAGAGAGAAGAAGATGATGAAAGAGAGCCAGTGATGCTCTTCTTAAGTCTTTTCTTTGATGAGAGAGAAAAGATAGAGAAGGGAAGAAAATGAGAGAAAGAGATAACCTTTTTTTTTAGAGAGAAAGTCTCTAAAAAAGAAAGAAGTCTATAAGATCAGCGAGAAATTCTAGAGAGAGAAGTCTCTAGATGAAATCAGTGATCTTAAGAAATGTTGCTTCTTGGAATACTATTCTCACATTTATCTTAATAGTAGATTCATCTCTTTCTCTATGGACGTAGCCTGAAAAGATAAACCACGTAAATCTGGTACCAATACAATTTATTTTTTTATATGCTTTATTGCATGTTTTCCCACTCATACACACACACATCGACTTTTGCATATTTATATCCCATACATCCTGGTGCGATAGGGCTCTAATTGGGTGAGCCCAACAAGTACTATCAGAGCGTGTTTCCCTCTCTGTTTGATCCTCCCTATCACCGTTTTTCTTATAGCGAAGGTAGCAGTCATAGGTCAAGTAAGGAAGAAAACAAATCCCATTCCTCTAATCTTAGTCACCGTTCCGGGCTTTGCGCCGACTTGACTTTCGATTAATTGGACTTAGGGAACGTTTTTTTTTTTTTGTATTCAAACCCTCATACAAAAGCTCTGTCGAAATTTTGTGAAAATTTCTGCAAAGGCTTGACTGACAATCGAGCGACAGTAACAATCGGATGACACAACGATAGGTCGGCAGCTAACGATTGGGTGGTAGTTCACGATCGGACGACAGTTGATCAGGCGGTAGTTCACGATCGGACGATAGTTAACGATTGAGCGGTAGTTCACGATCGGGCAGTAGTTCACGATCGGGCGATAGTGCATATGATCCGGCGACAGTTCATGATCAGACTGCATTTAGCATAAACAATCGGGTGATAACTATCCGTAACTCATGGGGGATAGACAATGTGCATGGATAGATGGATTTCAGTATCGAGAGTCGCTTAATGGGAATAATTGGATCATCTGGAACCCAAATATGGAAAATCTACTACAATGTTGGGAGTTGTATGCACTTATTGAAGGGGTAGAACACATGCCCGAAAGTATGACAGATGACGAGTGGAAGAGACTGGACCGAAAGGCTCTCGAAACTATCTTACAATGGTTTGAAGAAAATGTATTCCACCATGTATCGATGGAGACATCCTCGAAGTCATTGTGGGTTAAGCTACATGAATTTTATGGGAGGAAAACCATCGAAAATAAGGCGTTCTTGATCCAGAAGTTAGTGAACATGAAGTTTAAGGACAGGGAACTCGTGAACATGAAGTTTGAGGACAAGGAATCTGTTGCAGAGCACCTGGATGAGGTGCAAAGCATTGTTAACCAACTTGCAATAATGAAGTTGTTCTTAGAAGATGAGCTACAAGCTCTGTTTTTTCTCGGTTCACTACCGGACAATTGGGAGACTCTGGTAGTCTCTGTGAGTAACTCAGCACCGGATGATAGTGACCATGAGTCAAGTCACTAGCAGCCTGTTGAATGAGGAGGTGAGTAGAAAAGCTTCCGACACATCAAACTCGCAAGCCATTGTGATAAATTGAAGAAGGTCCAGGAATAAGGACCAAAACCAATCAAAGATGAAAAAGGGGGATCAAATGTTTTCATTGTGGCAATGAAGGGAACAACAAGAAAGATTGTCGGAAGCTCAAGAATTAGCGGTATGAGGACAATGTCATGGATGATAGTAGCCAAACCACTACAGTGATCACAGATGATGGTGTGGTCAGTTACTGTGCTGAAGAGTGCATTTATATTACATCATGCAACTCGTATTGAGTTGTGGATGTCGGGCATCGGAGTCATTTGGTAGCACATCATACCTCATCACCTTTATCGATGACGCTTCATGAATGGTATGGGTGAAATCAAAAGATCAGATGTTCGAGATCTTTCAGGATTTCCATATAACGTGGAAAGAGAGACATACAAACTGCTAAAGTATCTCAGAGTTAAGAGCGTGGAATTGGGGTGAAGCAGTCCTCACAACATGCTACCTAAATAGATCTCAGTTGTTTCCTCTAGATGGTCAAATCATAAAGAGAGGTTGGACAAGAAAGGATATATCTTATTCACATTTGATAGTGTTCGAGGCATTGATGCACATGCCAAGGGACAAAGATCCAAGTTGAATGAGAAAACACTCATGTACATCTTCTAAAGGTACTCAGATGAAGAGTTCAGCTGTCTGATGTAGGATCCTGAAGACAATAAGATGATCAAGGGTATGGGTGTGGTCTTTTAGGAAGACCTCACTATTGACGACGTGATAAAGGCAACAAAATCATGAATCTTCAATGGTTCGAAACCGGTCATATTTCCTCCACTGTGGTAAATGAAAAAGGTGAGAAGTGAAACTAGTGGATGAGTCCAAAGAGTTGACATGTCAATTTCGAGTGATGAGGAGCAAGGGGAGTAGCCTGTTCAAGAAGTGTCACCCACAATTAAACTGAGAAGGTTCTCTAGGGGACATAAACCCTGTACTAATTACCTCGCAAGGGGCAGACCAGAAATCTATCAGGAAGTCAGGTCAACAAACACAAAGGGGTGTGGATTAAAGCTACATAAGATGAGTTGTATCCTTGCATGAGAATCATACCTATGACCTCGTAAAGTTGTTGAAAGACAAGAAGGCATGGGAGTTAAGTGCCAGAAGATCCCTTCAACCAAGAAAAAGAAAAAAGAAATACAGAAAGTTCCCTATGGGTCAGCTGTAAGAAGCACATGCAACTGATGCGTGATGAGCTCAATTAGAGATTGTCGGTGAGTGCTCATTGTGCAAAAAAAGTATTGACTGATAAATATCATTAGTCATTACTTTGACCGACAATGAATTGCCACTATGCAAAGAAGGTATTGACCAATGGGCCATTAATCTTCACCTTGACAAACAGTGAATTTCCACTGTATAGAAAAGGTATTGACCAATGGACTGTCAATGATCACTTCCAACAATGAATCCCTTTAACTGCTAATGACTCTATGGACTGACAATGACATCGTGAGCAAATTCAAGTATCGTTAATCTTGGCAAGGAACACTAGACAATAGTCGATTTGATATTCAAGTATCTCAGAGGAACATCCAAAATGTGTTTGTGCTTTGGGGGAGGAAAACTTGAGTTACATTGGTACACAGATAAAGACATCGCAGGAGTACCAGACTCCAGGAAGTCATACTCAATTACTTTTGCAAGTGGACTTGATGTATGACAGTCCAAGTTGCAGAAAGGTGAGAAATTATTGCAACTAAGGAAAATCCATTTCCATAGGAGCGTGTCAGATATGATGTTGAAGACCTTGACAAAAGAGAAACAAGAGTCGTAGAGAAGCCTGGCTGGCATGGGTGCCATTTGAGCACCTGATAGACTTGTGTAGGAAGACCTCCCTCCTGGGATTGGAGGGGGAGATTATTGGGCGTCCCAACTCATGAGGTAGGGACACCAATAGAAATGTTCTTTTGCTAAAGGGATAGTTTAGGAAAGTGGAAGAAGGTGACTTGTTGGTCAAGTCATCATCCCACACAAATAGGTTCTCACGTAATTTTGATATGGGAAGATGTTTTTCTTATCTCTTTTTAAAAGGAGAAAGAGCTTTTTTAGGAGATTATGTGATACTTCCATATACGGTTGTTATCTCTTGTCCCATACATAAAAGGGAATACGTGAGATGCTCTTGGTCCATACATAAAAGGGAATACATGCGAGGCTATTGTGGGTTCTTGGTTGGTTTAAACCAAAACTACTCTTTTTGTAATTTTTGAGTGTGAACCTTTCTAGGCCATTTTTTGGCGTGTGTCTCTCTGGGTTATTTCTTTGGGTGGGCTTTTCTTGATGTAATGAAAAATACATAAAGCCTCCTTTTGTAGATAAGAAGAAGATAGGGATTCATCATTCTCTATGAGAGGAGAGGAAGAAGATGGATATTCATCATTTTCTGTGAGAGAAAAAGAAATATCCTTCTCTGAGAGAGAATAAGAGATATCATTCTTTGAGAGAGAAGAAGAGAGAGAGTTGTCCTCCTTTTTAGAAAGAAGAAGAAGATGAAAGAGAACTATTGATCCTCATCTTAAGTCTTTTTTTTTATGAGAGAGAAAAGAAGAAAAATGGAAGAAAATGAGAGAAAGAGAACCTTTTATTTTAGAGAGAGAAACCCTCTAGAAAGTAAAGAAATCTTGGAGATCAAAAAGAGAAATCCTAGAGAGAGAAGTCTCTAGATGAAATCGATGATCCCAAGAAAGGTTGTTTATTAGAAGACTATTGCAACCTTTGTGTTCATAGTGGATTCGTTTTTTTTTCTCGTGGATGTAGCCTGAAAAGGTGAATCACGTAAATCCGGTGCCAATAAGATTTATTTCTTTATGTGCGTTATGACATGTTTTTCCACTCATATAAACACACATCGACTTTGGCATATTTGTGTCCCATACGTCTTGGTTCCGCAGCGCATATATGCATTTGTGCGAGAGGGCTCTAACTGAGTGAGCCCAACAAGGGTTTGGATAGTGGTGGTAGCACCCCACAACCAAGTCATCATTATATTGTCGTTTTCATTCTCACTGACACCACCCCACTAACACCTTCAAAAGACTAACTACTTGAAAAAACGGGTAGGAGCATGTCTTTCCCACTGAGTTATCGAAGATAAAAACAAAAAAAAAGAATGAGGAACCAATCAACCATGTAGTTGATGGTAGCCCTACAACATAGCTATTTTAATTCATCCACCGGTGACAAATTGGACTGGTAACTTAATGTGGATGGTGCATTTCTAGTTAAGTCAGCGCACGTTTGGTACGTGTGAAAATACTTCGGTGAAAGTATTTTCACAAAAAAAAACTCCCTGATGTAGTTAGGTGTTTTTTTTACATCATTTAGCTGCCAATTGGTGTGAAATTATATAATGGGATCAATTGTTGTGAAAAAAATCCCAAGTCTAATCACATAAGTTAGTTTTTTCATGTAAGAATACTTTCACAATAGTATTTTCATGTGTACCAAACGTACCCTTAGCTTTTTGTGTTTATTTCATAAGAAACCCATTTTGCTCATGTATGTGCCTTAAACTAAGGATGGGGTATCAAAATAAAATTAGCAGGTCTTAATGATAAGATATTTTGATGTCTTTTAGATGGGGTATCAAAATCAAATTTTCCTCTAATAATGATATGATATTTTGGTGTCTTTTAGAATTTTTGGAGGACAACTTTTATATTGCGGATGGAAAGGAATTCTGGACAGCCTCGGTCCACAAATATGAATAATTTACCTGCATATCTCATTTAAAAATCGTAATTACACACTCATAGATCTTATTTCAGAGATTGAAAATCTGATGTTATTTATCATCTTTTTTTAAGTGATTTTTCAATTCGGATATTAAAAATTCACAGTCAAGGACTCTGGATTTTCTACATCCAAAGTGATTTCCGTTTTTTTTCCTAGAAAATGACTTTAAAAAAAAGTACTACGGTTATTGAAAATTGTAAGTCAATTGTGATTTCGGATAATCAATCTCCAGAGGGTAAACATGCAATAAAGAAAGACATACAAAAGGGGCATGTACGTAATATATAAACTTTGAAGGAGGTTTTTACAATTACAAATTTTAAATGGGATATATAGGTAAATTTCTCTATAAAATAAACTTTATCAAAAGATATAATAAAAAACACAGTCATTTATGTTTATGCTCCTATCTGCACCACCATCTGCTTTTTTTGGATGTTGTTGCTTGTTGGAATTGGTAGATCTAAGGTTTTTTTAACTCGATCTAGGGTTCCTAAGGTAGGGGAAAAAACTGAGAATTTTAAGTAGGATCTACTTAAGCTTTTTTTAGGACTAGATGAGATTTTTCTTAGTTTTCTAAGGGTTTTAAGATCTCTAGAGGTTGAATATGAATTTTCTCTGATTTTTTGGGATTTGTTTTCTAATTTTTTTAGGAATTTTCTAATGGATTTTCCTATTTTTGGGTATTTTTGAGCAATTTTTTAAATTTCGAGAATTTTTAAAGGATTTCTTTCTTTTTTTGGTATCTTTTTCGTCCTCCTTTTTGGTTAGGGAAAGGGGGTATTTATAATATTCAATTGGTGATTTTTCTTGATATTTTTGGATTTTTTTTTGGAATTATTTGGATTTATTTTGATGTTTTAGCCTTATCTAATTCAAGAAAACACATTTACTGCATCATAAAAAGCACTGGTTGCATCATCAGGCCGTGACTGTGTCATCAAACCACGTATAGGCCTTCCGGGATGCGTTACAGCCCGACACTTGGGTCTCACAGGGACTAAATTGTTATTTGTTATAATTTTTTTATCCGCAAGTCGGATTCAGACGATTCTTGGACCATTGGAAAGATCTCGGGCTTTACTTCAAGTTGGGATATGATTTGGATAATTTTGGAGCAATTAAATTAGGTCTAGATTGCCTATGGTCTACTAGGGTTTGTATGGTCTTTTAGAACCCGAATCGATGTTTTTAAGAGTTCCCTTAGCCAGAATTTTGACGGGGGTGTCTATAGTTGCCCATCTTTAGCATTCATCTGGGGTATCAGGTGACTGGCAAAAAAATAAACACCTGAGACATGGTGGAAAGAAAAACCTTTTTCGAGGGATCATTCTTTTGAATGACCAATACCCTTTGGGTAGGCGGTATGACGATGGATGCTTTTGATCTGTAAGACATCGAACTGACACTGCTATCTTTGAGTCAGTGCGGTTGAGAGGTCTCCGACAATCGGGATCCAAAGTGACAACCAACATGAACCCGTGCTATTTTTGAGTCGGTGATACTCATTGTTGTAGTCATTCCAATGCTACCTAAGAAGCTGCCAGTGTAGTCATCTTCGACTTTAGACCTCTTTCTTAGGGACTGATTCTCCAATCGAATGAGATTTTGATTAAGAAGAAGTTATGGGATGATGAATTTCTAGCTAGTTGAACCTCTTGTTCGCCTTGGATTCTGATTATTGGGGTCCACAAGTTCAACCGTTTTTGGAATGGGAACCTATGAGTTGGTCTCTGCTTTCCTAAGGGTTTGCATGCATGGCAATCCATGATTTGGTGGCGGCGGACGCATTATATCCAAGCCTCTATGAAACTCCTTCATTTTTTTTTAAACATTTTAGAAGGTTTTGAAGATATATTGAATTTTTAAAACAAAAACAGAGTTTTGGGCTACGCTTTAAACAAAGAAATTAAGGTCCTTGAAAACTCACGAGACATATAGGGAAAAATTTTGAAGATGGATGAGAAATTTTGAAAACAAGTTTTGGTAAGCAGTTTACGCTCATACTGCCATGGAGCTCTCTCTTCTTCTTCCTTTTTTTTTTTTCATGAGCTTGTCAAGCCTCTACTTGAGACTTTTAGGACGACGAATCACTAAGTACTTCATCATCTTCCAATCTTGGCTCTTATGTCACAATTCAAGGAAGACTTTTTCTTGTTTTCTGAGAAAATTGGCGTCTTGGATAATATGAGATGTGCCTCAAAGTGCTCAAAATATCATTGGACTTCCAATTTTGTTCCTCCATTATCAGTCTTTTGAAGTTCAGATAGTCAAGCTTCTTCAGGTTTTACTCAAACTGATGTATTTCTTTTGCTTTCTGACGCCATTCTAACTCTAGAAGAGAAAAATTTCTGGAGATTTTGGAGAGGAGACGAAAAGATAGAGAAGTTCTATTTTTGTATTGCCTCTGGGTCCCTTTCGAATGTTCAGCCCGATAGCTCCTTTTTTTCCAACGCTCGTCGAGGTTCCTTTAGGATTTTCAGTCCGATGGATTTTTTTTTCTCTACCGCTAGGGTCCCTTTAGGGTGTTCATCCCAGTGGTTTTTTTTTTTTTCCAACTCTCGAGATTCCTTTCGATTTTTCTTCTTGACGGAAATTTTTTTTTATTCTTATTTTTATTTAAGAAGAAGATGAAGAAAGAGGAGAAGGAGAAGAGCCGATGGCGTTTTTTCCTTCTTATAGCACTTCGTTCTAAAAAACAAATAATAACTTGATCATCTTTCCTTCTTTCAAGTGGTAGGGAGGTCATAGTCATTAGTTATCCTTAGAATGTCCTTGCCCTTAGTTGGTATCAGATACTTCATTGATAAAGGTTGTCGAATTCTTATAGAATATTTCCTCTATTCTCAATTATGACTTCCAAATATGATTATTTGATGTAAAGCACTGTGACCTCATGATGAAGAATGCTTTTATTGAGGTAGAGTTTATACTTAGAGGAAGCATTCTTTATGGCCATATCAAATCTTAGAGCCTTCAGAAAGCATGCAATCAATAACTTTTGATGCAACCTCTCTAAATTGTTAGACAAAATCTGTAAACAACTAGCTCAAATTGTGTTTGGTGGAGACCAATTCGTAAAAGGTCATTGATCTTCTCTGGTCCCATGATATTGCTCAACAAAATGTTGAAACAACTCATTGAGAGTTTGATTCAGGTATTTTGAGACCAACTCTCGGAACCATGTTAAAGCTTGTCCGGGGAGAGTGTATTGAAACAGGGCCTTGAGATGACAAAGTTTCTCTTCAACTGTAGGAACAAAGAAATGATGTGCTTTTCAGGATCACATGTCCCGTTGAACTTATTTCAAACTAAGGGAATTCGAAACCCGGAGGAAGATGTTCGACATCCCCAAGAACATCCTTGACATAAGATCTTTAAGGAAGTATATTTGGAATTCCGATCTTAGCCAGGGTCTCTTTAAATGTGGTTAATTGACTTTTCAGTTGGGCGAGCTCAACGGACTTAGGGGTTTTAACCTCTTGGTTTCTTAGAATTGATGGCATAATTTTTGGTGCATGAGATGCGGTTGATATGGTCTGCACCAGACTAAGGTTAGGCTGGGCCTGCGAAATGGTTGGAGGAGCTAGAGGCTGATAAGCCGGTGTTGGGGCTTGGAAATGGACAATAGGGGCCTGGTGCACAGGATAACCCAGGTAACGGTGATTGGAGGTCGGAGGTGTGGCCGAAATGTATAAAGCTGACAGATACGGTTGACTTGGTGAATACTGAGTTGAAACATGAGTTGAATAGGCAACCTGTGACTGATGGTGTGGGACTGCAGTGGCCTGAAGAGGATACACTGGTGGATGACTATACATAACTTGTGGACGGTTAGGTCTAGATTGACTATGGGATGGACGGTCTTGTGGTCGACCCGGATCTACAGGAGTTGGAGGATGAGAATATTGGCGATGTCGGCTCGCCGATGAGGTGGAACTCACATGACTTTGTTGGTCAAGAGCTAGAGAGGTCCCTTGATTCTGATCTGACTGACTTGATGCCATAAGTGAGGCATGTGGCTCAACAAGGCTAGCACGCTTCAAGAAGACCTTGACCACAAGTAAGTCCTTAAGACACTCAATTGAAAGGGACTCGTAGTCCTTGAAATTGAATAAAGGTGAACCTTGAGGAATAGAGACATGACTTAAATAACTATTGGGTTTAGGTGAAAATATCTTACTCTCTAGTTTTTTTTTGTGGCTAACTTTGCTTGGTTAGATTTGGACATTTGTGGGAGGTGTGCCCCTGATTGGGTAGTATACTCTCTAGACATAGACTTAGAAGTTGAAGGTGGGTTCAACTTTGATTCTTTAGTTTTGGGTCGAATGCCCTGACTTTTTTGAGTAGCTCGACCCATACAAACTTGTTGCACTCTACGATTTGGTTGGACTACAAATGGGTTAGCTAGGCTTAGTCCTGAGTGTGAGATTATGGACCCACTAATACTCAATATCGATTGACTTGAGGCAAAGCAGACCCAAGGAACTGAACCATAAGATCTTGTAGGTCTAGTCATGTAAAGGAGTCTAGACTATGTAGTAAATTAAATAACTGAGTCACCATGAACAATGGACATAACTACAAGACTACGCATAAAAATCTCACCCTTTTTTTTTTTTTTGAATTTTATCCTCATTTTTCTATCTAAGAAACATGATAAAGATATTTCTAAAAGATTTTTTATTATTTTTTTGTTATAGAGAATAAAGGATGCTTCTAAAGAAGATAAAGTCAAGAAAATTCTAAGTTATGCAGATAAGGCTTAAAAGCAAAAAATAAGATAAAAAAAGATGAGATTAATTTCTAATCTAAGCAAATAAAGCAGATAAAGCCTAGATCTATGTTTGTTTCTTTTCTCTTCTTTTTTTTTTAAAAATAAGTATTTTATGAAAAGAGGTAAAAAACTATTTTGTTTTTTTTTTTAGGAAAGAGAAAAAGATTCTTTCATTCTAAAAACATAAAGATGCACTTAAAGAAGATAATTATGATCTAAATATGATAAAAGATGATCTACCGATGATAAGCATGAACGGAAGAAGATATGAAAAAGATGATATAGATGATATCAAGATGAATCTAAAGATGTTCTAAAAAAACAAAAATGGTAAAGATGATCTAAAAGATTATCTAAAGAGATAATATAAAAGGTGAACATAAAAGAAAGATCTAATGACAAAGATGATCAAGATGTATATAAAAGAAAGATAATCTAAAAGATGAATCTAAAGAAGATCTAAAAATAGAGATGATTAAGTATCTAAAACAAAGATAATCTAAAAAAATAAAGATGATCTAAAGAGAATCTAAAGATAAGAAGATCAAGATGAGATCTAAGAGAAAAATGATCTAAAAAAAATAAAGATGATTTAAAGATAAAAAAGATCAAAATGAGAATTAAAAGAAAGATGATATAAAACAAGAAAGATGATCTAAAGATTGAGAGGAAAATGATCTTAAATTTTTTATGGAGAGAGAAAAAAAATAAGATATAGAAAGAAAAGTTAGAATATAATAAAAAGAAATCTTTTAAATCTACCTCAATTTTCTTTTCTTTGTTTATTTTTTTTTTGCTGGAAAAAATAAATATGAGAAAAAAAAGAAAAGAAAAGAAAAGAAGAAGCTTATTTTAAATCTAAAATACGGACCTGAAGCTCAAGGTGCCCCACGGTTGGCGCCAAACTGTTTACACTCCGATCTGCCTTTACTTGTTTGAATTGGTAGATCTAACGTCATTTAACCTAAATCTAGGGTTCCTTAGGCATGATAAAAAGCTGAGAATTTTAGGTAGGTTTTACCTATGTTTTTTTTAAGATTGGAGGAGAATTTACTTAGTTTTCTAAGGGTTTTGGGGTCTCTAGAGGTTGAATATGATTTCTGGAAATATCTCTTATTTTTTGGGATTTTGGAAGATTTTTTCTAATTTTAATTTTCTAAGGGGCTTTCCTATTTTTGGGAAATTTTTTTAATTTTCTTTCTTTTTTTTTGTTTATTTTTCATCCTATTTTTGGGTTAGTGAGATGGGGTATTTATAAAATTCTTTTCTTGATTTTTTTGGAATTGTTTTGGAATTATTTGGATTTATCTTGAAGTTTTAGCCTTATCTAATTCAAGAAAACGCATTTACAGCATCATAAAACATGTTGACTGCATCATCAGATCGCGTATGTGTCACCAAGCCGCGTATAGGCCTTTCGGGCCACGTTATAGTCTGGCCCGCAGCCCGACACTTGGGTCTTACAAGGACTAAATTGTCTTTTGTTATATTTTTTTTATCTGTAAGTCGGATTCAGACGATTCTTGGACTGTTGAAAAGATCTCGGGCTCTACTTCAAGTTGAGATAAAATTTGGGTAGTTTTGGAGCAATTAAATTGGGTCAAGATTGCCTATGGTCTACTGGGATTTGTGTGGGCTTTTAGGACCAGAATCGAGATTTTTAGGAGTTCCCGTTGCCAGAATTTTGAGGGGGGTATCTACAATTTAAAAAAAATAAAAATATACAAAGATACCATTTACTTTTAGTACATGGAGATCATAGATACTCTGATCCATCATATTTGAAATCAAGTGGTCGTAAGCGTGTACTTAACTAGACCCAAAGTTCAAAAAAGCAAAGTTCAAATTTTGTGTCACACCCCAAACTATTCAATTTGACATCTAATGACTAGAAATAATTATGAACTTCTGTTAAAAAAGATAAATGGTCTCATAGAATATAATCCCCGAGGTTATATACTGTAAAACCATTTATTTTTGTTACAAGGAGGTCATAAATACTATTAGCTATTAGATCTGAAATTGGATGGCTCGCAGTATGTCACAAAATTCGAGAATTTTTTGGTCTAATCAACCACACAATCACAGCCACCCAATTTAAAGTTTGACGGGCAAAAGTGATTGTGACCTCTTTGTTTTCAAAGTAAATGATTTCTTCTTATACTTTTCCAAGTCTAAAGTATCTTAAAATTTGTAAAATAAACAAAGGCGAATTACTATTTTTGTATCAAAGAGAATAATTACTTTCAAGTATTCTAAATTTTATAGTACAAAGAAAAAATAGACATAAATAATTTTGGGAAGCGTAACAATTTATTATTAAAAACTATAAGTTTTAAAATATTGATATGCAATTCTGATAAAATTTATTTGAAAATACCCAATTTCTTGATTTCAAAAAGGTGAAAATTTTCACAAACAATTTTAAGACGCATGAAATCTGACAAATAAAACTATAAGAGGGTGGATTCTAAATAAAAACAAAGAAACAGAACTAGCCATTTAAAAATACAAACATAAAAATCTTTTTGTTGAAAGATCACATTCTCTTTTATAAATTTAAAATAAAATGTGAGAATTAGTCAAAACTGAAATTCAAATTATCAGAAATTTAAAGGAAAAGAAATGACCACAATGCTTAATATATACAAAAGAGATGATGACCAACTCCCTACTTTTAACTTTCAAGAATTTTGAAAGAGAATTGGAGATGTACACGTGCAAACACACACGAACACATGTAAACAAATCTAATTGACCTCCATTTTTTTTAAATGTACGCGCCTTAGTGAGGCTCACCCAAATAAAATATAAACATAATAATTTTAAAAAATAATAATAATAAATCACCCATGTAAATATTTTAAGGGTATTTTCATCATTTTATTTACTGATAAATGACAAAGTGGGGTAATAGCAATAAAAATGTATTCAATGAGTGCAGACCTTTCATATTGGTAATAGACCTAGGGACGGTTAGGGTGCTTATTAAGAATATCTTTATTATTATTTTTATTCTAAGAAAATGGAATCCATTTACCCTATATGGTGGCCTAAATTTTGTAAGGGTCGCCTTCCCCACATCATATCTAGGGATGGGATCCCTATTTACTCTTGCAAGACATATCCAATGCTTAATAATGGCTTAATAATATAGACAAATAGATATAAAATCGTTATGATTTCTACGTCTCACAAAAAGGTATATCCAATTAGAAGTGTAGTTTATTGTTTAGTGCTTTTTTTTTTTTTTTTTTGGCGAGTAAGTGGGGGGAGAGGCCACCTACCTTTGGTAGGAATTGAACCTAGGACATAGTATTTTCCTGCTTGCTTACAAAACGCTTAAAGGTTGTTTGGATGTATTTGTTGTCATTGATAGTTCATATTTTCAATAAAATTAAGGATTGTCAGGATGTATTTGTTATCACTGATAGCTCATATTTTCAATAAAATTAATCTTGATATTGAAACATTTGTTGTTTGGAAGTGTCACTCATAAAATTATCTATGATACACTTATAAGCAGTTTTATGCATAAGTTTATCTTTTTGAAAAAAAAATTTATTTTAATTTGCTGAAAATCACTTTTTTTAGCCGGAAATAATTAAAATTAAGTAAAAATACTAAAAAAGTCAAATGATTGAATAATATTATACAAAGATTTGGACATGTGCAATTTGATGTCCTAAATTACAAGAACAAGAATAGCATTACAAACAAACATGAACATATCTTTTATTTTAATGTCAAAGGTTAAGAAGGTGCTTGTCACCTTCAAGCGTCCACACTATGTGGACCTTATACTTTTCCTAAGAAAAACGGGCTGTTTAGATGACACTTAGAGTAAATTATCTTATATAAAATTAATATAAATTATCTTATATAAATTAATATACTCTGCATAATATTATTTTATCAACAACAAGTCTAACAAGTTATGTTGTTTCCCATATTTTTCCTTTTTTTTTTTTTTTCTGATGCAACCTCATGCAAAACTTGCAACTTGATGCAAGGTCAAGTGTCAATTTTTTGGTGGTTGTGTTTATTCAAAGTAGCACCTTTTCTCAAAGGGCATTGGTTGTTACTCTTAATCTTTGCATAAATATTACTTTTTTTTGTGAAACTCATTGTTCATCAGAAACAACTTCTTTTTTTAGGGCACATCTCTCAAGGTGCTTCCTTCTAAGATAAATATTTAAGGAATATATCTTTTGAACAAATTTTCAAGCACATACAAATTTGTGAACATAAATTACTTTAGTACTATTTTTACTACACATTCACTAACATTTATTGTACAAATACTATTTTTGCTAACCAATTTAATTGAAGTTTTTGGTTGGACCACCATTTGAGGTACAGATAAATTGGAGTGGCCATTGTGTCTACACACTCTCTCACATATATACACACAAACATAACATACAAATATACATGGAAGCTACTACGCAATGTCTATGGGCGAAAATGAACAGTGTTTTCGTCCACAGGCTCCGTGGCATCTGATTTTTTCAGATGGCAAGGATTAAAGACTGCCATGGACCTAGCATGTCAGTAGTGGTCAAACCATCACAGACATAGCAAGTCCGTAACGATCAACAAATACGTGGAACCACCACAGACCACGCGCCGTCTGTTACGGCTCCATTCAATAAACCACCACGGACATAGTATGTCCGTGGCGGGGTAAAGCACTGTAGCATTTCGCCTATAGGTGTTTTTAATACTTTTCACACACACAAACATATATATATATATATAAAGAGAATGATTTCATGCAACGGTTGCACCTATGAGTGGTTTTCTATCATACTTGACTTATAGCTCATCATATTCTAAAGTTATTAAACAGCCATGATCATTCAATAGTATTTGAATTTTAATATTTCTTACAAATTTGATTTTTTAAAATTTAGGGCGTGTACATCTAACCAGTTCGCACAAAAGAAAAATATTATTATTTTTATTAAAAATAAAATGATAAAAAAACCCCTAAAATATTCATAGTATTAATTCGATCATTTTTATTCTTTGAATTATTAATTTTAAATTTTATTTATGTGCACCTCACTGAGGTGCACAAACCCATTAAATTTAAGGTTAATCTATTTTATACAACATTACTAAAATTCAAATACTATAAAAAAAATTATAATTGTTTGATGGATTTTCGATAGTAATGAGCCAGGAATAAAATATTATGCAAGTTCAGTCATAATTATTTTCATTTTAATATAATTCATGTCTTATAAAATTATGAATATTGTGAGGTAAGATTTTGGAAAAATTATGTATACCCTCTCACCTATAAAATTCTATGCATGGATAGACCTTCCCCGCCCCTATGGTTTAAAAAAAGAAAAAAGGTACCAAATTCCCCAATACAATTTTCTTTAGCATATAACACTATTTTCTCAAAACCCAGTCGGTTCTTTTGGTTCGACTCTCTCTCTCACTACCCAGTCGATTGTCTCTCTCACTACCCAGTCGATTGTCTCTCTCTATCTTCATTGTAGGTTGTTATTTCCTTGGATTTCAACCCTATTTCATTACAGATTTGTTCTCAAGGAGCTTAATGGGTATGACCTAAATAAGCATATTTGTGATCTATTTTAATTTCTTTGTTTTTTCATTATGTAGGTTGTTATTTCCTTGGATTTCAACCCTATTTCATCACAGATTTGTTCTCAAGGAACTTAATGGGTATGACCTAAATAAGCATATTTGTGATCTATTTTAATTTCTTTGTTTTTTCATTATGTGGATTAGATCACGCTGACAGGATCTAGTTTATTTTGTCGTATGCGGCTTTTCTGTGCTCCAGGATTTTACTGTAAAAATCTTTTTTTTTTTTTGCATAATCTATGATTTTTACCGTGATTTTCTGTGCAGTATGTTTTTCACGTTTTTTTTCTTTTGCGAAACTGTCATATGATTTATATTATAAAAACCATATGGGTTTTATTGTAATAAGATTTATATACTGTAAAAACCATATTGTAATATACTTTAGACTATGTAAAAACCATATGGGTTTTTTGAGCTAGTCTGGCAATCACGAGCCGGACCAGCTTCTGATTTATCAGACTGGTTCCAGTTTTGTATTAGATTTGTAGTAAAAGCTGGTCCAGCAGAAAAAGTGCTGAACCAACTTCTATTTATTCTTGAAGACCAGTCTCCTTGTCATACCAGTTTGAAGTTTATTATTCAAGTCAGTCCAACGCTCCATGTGCTAAACCAGTTTGAAGTTCGCATTAAAATCCGGCCCAGCATGCAGAGAGCTAGACGTACAGTGCCATCCATACGTAGTATCCCTCGATAGCGTAGATGGGAAGTTTTTAGAAAGAAACAGAGGAGAGGAGAGAGGGGTGTTCAGAGAGAATCGACGAGTAATTGTCAAAAATAAAATAGAATAAACGAGTAGATGGAGGGAAGTCCGAAAAGAACAAAGAGTGAGTGAGGAGAGTGTTTTGACATAACTCGTTACAGTCAGTGGCATTTTTGCCCTAAAGGAACTTAAAATTTGGGAAAATTAAAAAAAACAAAAAGACAAAACCAAGATACCCCAACCTAATTTTTTCTGTCATTTTTTTTCTCTAACATACACTTTTTCTACAAATACCTCCAATCAAAAAAAAAATAAAAAATGCTTAAACTATCTTTCCTTACTTTTATCTTATCCACGCCTCTTTCTCCTCTACCCACCAAAATAGGGGCTCTAGCATTATATAAGTAGGGCTCCGGTACTGTGTAAGTAGAGCTCCGGCACTATGTAAAGTGCAGTTCGACAGTAGGCTCCAGTACTGGGCACTATGTAAAGTGCAGTTCGACAGTAGGTACTGGAGAGCATTATATAAGTGGGGCTCCAGTACTTTGTAAGTGGGCTCCGGTACTTTGTAACTAGGGCTCCGGCACTATGTAAAGTGCAGTTCGACAGTAGAGCTCCAGTACTGTGCAGAGTGTAGGGCTCCAGTACTGTGTAGAGTGCGGCAGTAGAGCTCTAGCACTGTTTAAAGTACGGTCCAACAGTTTCAAAGGGCGGTCCGCAGTTGCAAAGGGCGATCCGGCAGTTGCAAAGGGCGGTCCGACAATAATCAATTTCGGTCTGGTAGTTGTCTAGGGCAGTCCAGCACTTAGGTGCTCCGACAATGTGATGGTGCGCTCTGTTAATGTGCTACTGGGTCTCTAGTAACGTGCTGCTGGGTCCAAAAGTCAACATCAAATGTGGCCTAAGTGATTTTTATGTATAAGAAGGGCATTTATGTCTAAAATAAATAAATTTTTTCTTTCCTTTGGGGAGTATTTGTATAGAAAGTTTGCTTTGGATAAAAAGTAAGAGAAAATGTTAGGTTGGGAGTAAGTTGCATAGAAAGCGTGGTCTTGGTTTTTTTTTGTAATTTTTCCTTAAATTTCAAGTGGGGGTATGCGAAGAAAGCTTTTGGAAATTGATGCAAATAAAAAACTATAACTGTACAATGCATGGAAACCTATGGTGGATAGCAGTATGTAATTTTCCCTTTGTTTTTTTTTTAAATTTTGTATATTTTATGTCTATTTTATATGAAAAATTGATTCATGCAGGCTAGACCGTATTTCTATATATGCAGTCCAGAAAGTGTATAGCATCCATCTTAAAGATGGATGCAAATAGGTGTCCCATCTAAAAGCAATAGAAACTAACGGTCCAAAGTTTTCTTATTAGAAATATTATTTTAAAGTTTTCTTATTAGAAATATTATTTTTAGTTTTTAAAATTCATTTATTTTTTCATATTCATGATCTCCATGTTAGAGATTATGTGCTCTTAAATTAAGTCTTAAAATCCGTCTCAAAATTAGATTTATTAAGAGGCCTGCATTTCAACATATACGGGCTTGGCTGCATAGAAACCGGGTCTATTTTATATGTATAGGGGTAGTTTTGACTACTTTACCAATTTTCATTTTAATGTGTAATTCGCTTCATTTTTGTTGAGGCCAAAAAACCAAAAACCATATCTCCGGGCAAGAGAAGAGAAATTCTTTAGAGTAAGAGAAGCCTCCTTTTACCAGCGTTTCTAAATAGAATTGGCAATGAGTCGGGCCTAATAAATAATAATAATAATAAAGGCAAAATATAGGGTTGGGCAGGGCCGACTCTCTCGTCACCTTGGCCCAAGCCCGGCCTAGGCCTTAGGCCATGGTGGCCTAGCCCTCGGGCCAAATTTGGTGGCCCAGGCCTTAGTTTACTGGGGCGATGCCAACTCGACAATGCTTGCCAACCCTATACTAAATAGTTGGCCAGCAACCAAGTGGTTTAGCACATGTATAGGGCCTTACAATATGAAATGGATTTGCATAGCATTCCACCAACCGTCAAATTCCAAACTGACCATGAGAAGTTGAAAGACTGTTAAGGGGAAGGCACACCTCAATCATCATAGTATTTTTGGATTTAAAAAATACTTGTATTTCAAATAAAAGGAAAAAAGTTTATATAGAGCCCTGGCTCTAAACAATCAAATTAGAGCTCACCTTAAAATTTATACTAGAATAGGTTATTTTGATGCCCAAATTTCATTAAATTGATCATCTCGCCATCAAGATGCATGGACACGAGAAAAAATGGATTTTAAAGTTTTGGAAATAATACATGATTTTAAAGTTTTAAAAATAATACATCTTGTAACGCATTTTTTTTACCGTCGATTTTCAAGATTTTCAAATTTTCATAGATTTGCTCAATCTACACTATTTTTGAAGCATTAAATTTTATAATTCAAGATTAAACCATATTTCAAAGCTATCACAAGAATTTCCAATATTGAAACCACATTTCTTGATACAATTTGAAGGTGCACTTTAATAGTGGATTTTAGCTTAGAACCTCGACTTTTATACCCTCTGATACTCTCTTTTCTTTGCCTTTTTTCTCATTCTCTCTGTACATCCAAACTCTCTTTTTCTATAATAAAACTACTCCAGTGCTGTTTCTAATTCGTGTGCACAGAAAATATAAGCAAATTACTAGTCAAAAAAAGAAAAGAAAATAAAAGCAAATTTGAGACCTTTTCTTGAGTTCCAAGAAAAAATTTGCTCAATTTATGAACACTAATTAAAGCATACAAAGGGGACAATTATTGTCTTGAGAAAGCACTCCTGCATGCCATAAAAAGGATTTACGAAATTTTTCAGCTCCTATTTCATCCACTTAATCTAACATATTGGTGAAGTTTGAAGTTTTAGGAATAGATAACCCAGTGAGTGTACTGTACAAAGTTTAAGTATACATCATCTATCTACATCTCCCATGTAAACCCAAAGTATAATAAAGCATCTCTCTCTCTCTCTCGTTAACAAATCCAATAAAACACGCACACCTGCTCAGATTCTTCCCCTCCTCTCTCACTCACCGCAGGGGAGAGTGAGAGAGATGACCTTGTCAAGACGTAGTTCAATTCTTAGAGGCAACTAGGACATTATCCTTCACTTTCTGAGAGACCCAAGTTGGGTTTGAAACTATTTTAAAACTAGTTGCTTCTGACTACAGCTGCTTGAAACCGGTGGCAAATGGCCCCAAACGTATAATATTTTACACACCAGTCACCTTGGGATTCAACAAAACCACAAAAAAAAACAAATTCAAGTCAAGAAAACCAGCACAATCACGATTTAAACTTTTAAACCCTCTCTCTCTCTCTCTCTCTAACGTAGAAGCAACTCACCATCACCAGAGACCCATTGCTCTCCCTCCAGATCACTAGAACCTCCCAAAATGCTAAATCAAACCACCATATCGAAACCCACATACAGCAGGCTCCGAAAATGCCTATTAAGCCCCCTATTTCTTCTTCCCCTCATCATCATCACCATTTCATCGATCATCACAACGATCTCAGCCCCTAACATCCTCTGCAACTCCAATGGCCAAAACACTCAACTCCCCAAACACATATTCATTCAGATTGGCAGCATACAAGCCCAGCTCGGCACCATCCTACATGATCTTCACACACAACCCCAAAACAACCAGACCCGAAAATATGCAGACTCTGTTCTAAGTATTGCCCTCTCTATAGACAAGCTCGCCCATGAGCTCTCCAAAGTGCATAACATAGAGACAGAAGAGATCAATGCCGCTAACAAAAAGAGAGAAGTGATAAAGATCAACACAGTTAACGTCAAAAGAGGAGAGAATGACACGGCTAATGCAGGGAGAGGAGGAACCAATGTAGGCAACGTAGAGAGAGAACAGGTTGATGTAAGTAATGAGGAGAGAGAAGATGGGTCATGTACTGACAGGCTCTTCATTTCAAAAGAACTCGAATATTATACAGTCCCAAAGACAAACAAAAATGGCAGGAAAAACTTCCTGGGTCTAGAGGCTATTTACCCTTCTGTTGGGTTGGCTTGTAAAGCTTTATCAGTAGAGGTGGACACATACATGGCTTACAAGCCCTATGAGCAATGCCCAGATGATTGGATCACTATCCAGAAGCTAATGGTTATGGGTTGTGACCCCCCACCCAGAAGAAGGTGTTTTTCAAGGTACCCCAAAAATTTTACAAGCCCAATTTCCCTCTCTTCATCTCTATGGAGCCTGCCTAGTGATAACCAAGTCCTATGGACCCACTACAAGTGCAAAAGGTTCTCTTGCCTTCTCTCTAAAAATGTAGATAGAGGTTTTTTCAAGTGCTCAGACTGCTTCAACTTAACTAAGCAAGCCTGGTTATACCCAACAAATGCATCAGAATCAGCAGAGTTCACTATTGAAGAGGTGTTAAAATTGAAGCCTGATGAGATAAGAATTGGGCTGGATTTCAGCCCTACAACTGGTACTTTTGCTGCAATGATGAGAGAGAAAGGGGTCACAGTGGCCTCTGCAACCTTAAATTTAGGGGCCCCCTTCAGTGAGGTGATTGCCCTAAGGGGACTCCTGCCCCTTTACCTCTCGATAGGTTCAAGGCTTCCTTTTTTTGACAACACACTGGACATTGTGCATTCTACACTATTCTTAGATGGGTGGATAGACCTAGAGTTTCTAGAATATATTCTATTTGATTGGGATCGAGTGCTTAGGCCTGGTGGCATTTTGTGGATTGATCGATTCTTTTGCGCTAAAGAAGAGATGGAGAAGTACCTGGCAGTGCTTATGAAACTTCAGTATCGAAAGCATCTTTGGAGGCTGGTGCCCAAGGTAGACAGGGAAGGGGGCGAGCTCTTCTTCTCTGCAGTTATGGAAAAGCCCTCTAGAGCTTAGAGTTGCCTCTGTATATCACCAAAAAAAAATGAAACATCGCTTTTTCTCTTTTCCCATAGCATTATCATCCATCCAACAACATTACCAAAAAATGGATCTAAAACTCTATGTAGAAATTTTGCTTTTTCTTACAGAACAAATGCAGGGTTTAGGTTACTTAGGAAAAAGAAAATAGGTTTCAGGCTATTTATGTGAGAGAGAGAGAGAGAGAGAGAGAGAGAGATTTTAGCTTAAAAAAGAAAACGACGACAGCCTGGAATAAAGAACACTGCTCAGCAGAGAGACCTGGCCATCCATTCATCACTTTTATGTTAACTTCAGATCAATTTAGTTTGAGTTATAGAATCTCCTTCCAAAATCGAACAGATCTGTCATTCCCACATGACACAAAAGCAGCCTCAGTTGGGGAGTGTTCGAGCCAGCGAGGGGGTCCGATGTGATTCGATGGCCACCTAGCAACCTTGTCACCAGTTAGAGCATCCCAGATGACTACCTGCAATGCCTTAATTTCATAAGGGGAGAGAGAGAAGAGAGACACAGAGAGAGAGAGACAGAGAGAGAGAGAGAGATCTGACTTCGTTGTTTGGTTCATCGACAGATAGCACAAATTCTTCTGTTTCATTGAAGACAGCCTGCAAGCAATGATTTTAATGCGTGAAAAAAAGGCAAACCCAAATAGGAGGGACTTTAATAGATGAATATGTAATTCCCATAAAACACATGAAAAAAGGCAAACCCAAATCGGAGGGACTTTAAGAGATGAATTTGTAATTCCAACAAAACAATTACATTTTCTAGGGAAGATGTGAGAAATATAAAGAGGAGTATTTAAACTAGTCAAATAATAGCAAACCAGAATTTCCGTGTTCTAAAGGACACCTTAACAAGCACCGAAACAATGCAAATGTTGGATTTAGTATTGGATTTCAAGACAACCTACAAATGTGAAATTTTAAAGTACAAGACAAATTAGAATGAAGCCTCAAGCAGAGAGAGAGAAAGATGTTGATTTGTTAACTAACCTGACAACGCAATTGTGTATGGATAGCTCCGATGTACTGCTTGACTAGTCTACCACTCCCAACTTCCCACAGCTTAACTGTAGAATCTTTTCCACAAGAAAGAACATACCTGCCAATACAAATAAAGGACTTGCTCATGTTCTGTTCTTGTTTTAGCCATTGTTTTCTCAAATAGCGTTTAGAACTTGTTCATTATAGAATGCAACATAACTGTGTGGTTTACACTAATGTTAAGTATTAAGATTCTCGCTGGTAGGGTACCATGATAATGAAATGCACACGGAGTGCAGCTGATGATATAAGAGGCATACACAATTTCCTACGTGATATTTCTCATTCAAACTCTAGCTTTTTTCTCCTCAATCCATCTCTACTCTCTCTCCCTCTCTCTCTCTCTCTCTCATAGTCATGAACCACGAACCAACGTAACCAAAAAAAGCTTAAGCACCCTAAAGTGCCAACAAAGAAACTTGAATGCCCACCTTTGGTCCTTGGTGAAATTTGCACTAGTGGCCTCTACTGAACCATGTGCCCCAATGATCGATCGTACGCATTGGGCACTTCCACCATCCCATACTCGGACAGAACCATCTTTGGAGGCTGTCACATACATTCCACCATTAGATGAATACCGAACCTGCAGGCCAAAATATGATTATCTACATAACATAAGTGCCAAGATAGCTTCATTTTTTATGGTTTAACATGAGTTTTAGCAACTTGTGAAGAAATAACAAACGCTTAAGCTTGCCTGATTAATAGCGCCATTGATATTTATGTCTTGGACTTTAGCTGATAAATAACATTGGAAAGTATTGATGTCATACAAGTGCGCAATATGATGATCAGTGCCTGTACAGATATAACATCCTGATCAGAACCTCAAAAGAGAGATATGGATGTTTTGTACAATAAAAGACTATGGTGTCCGTATAAGTCTATACAAACATTATATCTAACATCTTGATATCAATCACAACAAGCAAATTTACCGAAATTTCCAGAGACCCCAAAATGCTAGAAACTCAAACTATGAAAAATAAGGACACTTATCAAAGCTTAGCCCATAAATCAATGGAAAGCTTGAACTTCAAAAAATGAAAGAAATACCAATTTATATGTTTGCAATAACTAACACATTGTTTTATTGTCAAATTAAATTTTTATCTCAAATTGCAATTTGGTGAATTACCACGTGCTGTCTAAGGTGTTTCATTGTTCTAATTTGAATTGCAATTTCCTATTTTGTGATGCAATAGCGGTGGTGGTGGAATAAAACGATTAAATGCCAAAATCAAAACACTTCTCTTCGGAGAAAGTGACAAACCAAGTTGATATGCTGAGTGAGCAATTCGAACTAATTGGATGGAGATATCCACCTTGAACTAGAACCAAAATCAATCGAACAAACATTACCTGCCAAAAGAAAGAGCCCAGAAGGATGAAAGGAAACTGACCGCACATTATGAGTATCCTGCATCCCAATTGAAAGGAAAAACATCAGAAACATAAAGATGTATATTTTATTTATACACACCTGAAAGGCTAAACCCCATTTACAAAAAGAATATAAATCAAACCTGGATAACCCTGTATGCTCGCTTCACAGCAGTTTTTGAAAAATCAAAAAACCTGGAAACAATCTCCCTTAGAAATGATTGCATAACCAATAAAATGGATAGAAATCTATGCAACAATGACATGCATATGGTGTGCATTCGGGAGAATCCAAAAAGCCAACGCACTAGACATGCGTGTCAACAAGCATGCAGATACAGGAAATCTGTCGACATGCATGTTAGAAAAATTTTCATTTTCTTAGACTTGCAGAAATGGCATGGTCTTCTAGGTCGACGGGCAAGTCCACAGATTGGACAAACAAGACATGACTGTCGGTTTGTATGACACGTGTCTTATTGTTTGGACAAGCATTTTTATAATTTCCCATATGTTTTATTTTTAAAGTTTATGATTTAAAAAGTCACAAATTAATTTCATACATATATAAAATCACTATCAATATATATATATATATATATATATAGGCCCTAAACAATCAAATTAAGGCACACCTCAAAAATTCACTATATGTATATATATAAATATAAATATCTACACACATACATATATGAAAAGTTTATATAAGTGTCAACCTTATAATATTGAAGTAAGGTACACCTCAAAATTTCTCTTGAAGAGAATGTTTTGACATTGGAAAACCTTCCAACTGATCATTTCGACCTCAAGATGTATCAATATAAAAAATAAAAAAAAGAAATTGAAGTCTTACAAACAGTGCATTTTGTAATAAGTTATCTCGAGCGTCTATTTCCAAGATTCTCAGGTGCTTATAGATCTGCTCGATTTGAACTATTTCTTCAATTTTAAATTCATAGCTAGGGATGACAATATTTTCAAGGCATCATAAGGTTTCTGATACCTGAACTACATCTCAAGGTAAAATTTAGAGGTGTGCATTAGTTCTACAATATAAGGAGGGCACCTTGTATAAACCTTGAACCCTATACATGCATGGTGCTTACACATTATATAGACTTGTATGGACATGTCATTCTGGACTTGGCAAAATATTGGTAAGTGAGTGATGTAATGGGTTTTTTAAATTTTACTTTGCTAATTTTATATTTTTAGATTTAGGGTTATTTTGGTTGTAAAGATTTTGAGGGGCAGAATAGGAAGTTTTCTATAGGAGGATTAGGATGTGTTATATTAAAGGTGGAAGTTTAGGTTTGTAGGTAAGATTGGTGGCGGCTTCCTATGTTTATGAGATTTACGTTAGATTGAGAGAAGGAGAGAGGGAGATAGAGAGAGAAAACATGGTGGAAGCAGTGATTCAAAAGCAGACTGCCCAGCGCCTAGGCGGTCCAGAAGGCCTGGGCGCATTGCCCAGGTCTAGGCAGCCAATTTGGGCGGTCGAACCCTAGGAACCTGCCTAGGCGGGCGCCCGGCGCTCAGGCCCTACGCCCCGCCCAGGGGCAGAAAAACCATTCGATGAGGGCAGTTTTTCGTCGTTTTTTTTTTGTGTTTAAGGGCCAAAAATTAGGGTTTTAGGTTCATTTGAAACCTAAAACTTGTTGGAGCCAAATTTACAGAGAGAAAGCCCCCAAAAAACTAGATTGTGGTGAATTTTTTAGGATCGAAGGGTTACTCAAAATTAACAAAAATTGATCAAAGCATCACCCATTGGTATTATATTTACTTTTTTGATGTTTTGCAAAGTTATTAGGAGGTTTTTTTAAAAGATTTTGATTATTTAGAAGCATCTTTGAGGTGGAAGTTTGAAGATTGTGCAATCAAACTCAAGTAAATGATTTTTTTTTTTTATTGCTTTAGTAATTTGCATTATTTTTTTGGATGTCTTCTTCGGTATCTAATAGGAGGGGTGATCCCGGTCGAAAATATGGCTATAACCCAGATACTAATGATAAAAATTGCATAAGATGCAAAGTTTGTTAAAAGGATACAAAATGGGGCATAAACCGGTTCAAGACACATCTTGCCGGTATCAGGGGGGATGTTGCCCCATGTAAAAAGACTCCTGATGCTATTAAAGAGGAAATAAAGAATTTTTTAAAAATTGTGAAAATGAAAAACGATGAGAAAATTGCCTCTATAGTAGAGATTAAGTCTGCGGTTCGGGTCATTTTTGAAGATGCTGATAGTGATGAGGAAAGGATTGGGGAGGGATGTCAAGAGGTTGAGCAATCCATTATTAGGGGAAAGGAGAAGGGAGTTGTAATTGCTTCTAGTTCTGAGACTAAGAAGCCTCGAGTTAGAGGCCCTATGGATAGTTTTTTACCCCGGTCTGACCCTGAGGCTGCAAAAGAGAAAACAAAAAAGCAAACCACCATTGAAAATAGAATCAAGAAGGAAGAGAGAGATAAAGCTGCATATTATCTTGCTACATGGTTTTAAGAGGCGGGCATTCCTTTCAATACCACTCGCTTAAGTAGCTTCTATGTTGCGATAAAGGCAGTTGGCCAATTTGGCCCTGAGATGAAACCCTAAACCCCATATGAGCTTTCAGAGCCTTTTTTAAAAAATGCAGTGAGTGCCACAAAGGAACCTGTAGAACTTAAGAAAGACGCATGAGCTTAGTATGGAGTTTCTATTATGACTGATGGTTGGAGTGATAAGAAGAGAAGAAGGCAGACGAATTTGCTTGTGAATTTGCCTCTGATCATATTCATGATGCCCATTACACATTTCAAGTGATAGAGAAGGGAAGCAAGGAGGTTGAGAAGCATCTTGTTGTACAGGTTGTCACAAACAATGCTGCTCCTAATGTTGCTGCATCTAATTCGTTTCGCACAGCTTATCCTAGAATCTTTTGGACACCATGTGCAGCA